>NC_050068.2:204428154-204731535 GCF_009764565.3 Dermochelys coriacea | reverse complement strand
AGGAGCGGCCCGGCCCGGCCCGCGCCCCCCGGGGATCTGCGGCGGTAGCCGGGCTCGGTCACAGCCCCGGAGCTTCCCAGAACCGGCCCGGCTGGGGACTGGGCCCGTCACGGGTCACCGCCCCGTGGCCCGGCTCCTAGGAGCGACCAGCCCTTCCCGCGAGCGAAACAACGGGGCCAAGGGCAGAAAGGGGGGGCGGGGGGCCCAGGAACACCGGCCCCGCTCCCCACCGGCCCCCTCTCGGCCGTACCGCTCCCCCCTCCGTGCCGCCGTTGCACGGGCCAAGCACGGAAAAGCTCCCGGAGCCGGGACCGGAGCTCCAGCGCGAGGCCCCGTTGCCGGCCGCGCTCCCTCAGCCGAGCGGCTGCGGTGACCAGCCGGCGCCCCGCGCTCCGCGCCGGGAGCTGCGGTGTCCTGGTAAAGCCTGTTGGCGGCGCTCTGGATTTCTAGCGTGAAAATGGAGAGGTGCATCTCTGGGCGCCTGTTCTGGAGTTGTGAAGTAGTTTGGGGCTTGGCCCCCCCGGCCCCGCACCCCGGTGTGTGCTTGTGTCCTGGGCTCAGCCCCAGCTGTGAATTTGCGGTGGCTTTGAATTGCGCTGTCTCATCAGGAGTTTGGGGTGTGAAGCGTGCGGGCTGTCAGTCTCGCTGCGGAAAAGCGAAGGGGTGTGTATTTATAGGAAGCTGTCGCCTCAAATTTGGCGCAGCGTTTAGACTCTCCGAAAACTAAGTTCCTTCAAAATCCAAGAATAGTATAAATCGGTGATGCTCAGACCTCAGTGGTTCAGGAGCCAAATTAGCCATCAACATTACACTATGGCTCTTTTGGGTGACTTCATTGTTTCATTTATTGTAGTATTATTCATATTTAAACACAAGGGAAATCTTTATATATAAAATTATTCTCACAGTATATAAGTTAGTAACTTAGTGCAAGTTGATAACATAATTGGTTAATAACGTAATAAAAGCATCTTGATTGGTTAATAATTAAATCCACATAGTGTTTTAATATCATGTTCTGCAGAGAGCGCCAGGAGACACATTAAAGAACCATTTGTGGCTTGTGAGCTGTAGTCTGAATATCACTGGTATAAATGTTTCTATGAATTAAAGAGAGAATTCCCATGGAGACAAATAAGCAATCCGCTGCAATGTATGTATAAGGACAACTCATATACAGTGCACCAATGGGAAAAGGAAATCAACTATAAACAAAAGAGAAACGGTTTTCATTGATATTTCCTTGTCTTGGGAGAAATGCAAAAAGTAAAGCAACAACATAACAATGACAAGTAAATGTACCCTTTAAAATTATTCTACTATGAAGTTATTGGCAAAATAGGAGGGAAATTTGCTTACTAATGATTAACATTTGAAGATCAGCATATTCAAAGCACTTTACTAGTATTAGCCCTTATACTGTGGTTGGGTAAGTCTAAGTCAGGGATTGGCAATCTTTGGTTTGCAGTCTGCCAAGGTAAGCCCCCGGGCGGGCTGGGCTGGGACGGTTTGTTTACCTGCCGCATCCGCAGGTTCGGCCGATCGCAGCTCTCACTGGCCGCGGTTTGCCACTCCAGGCCAATGGGGGCGAACCGCAGCCGGTGGGAGCTGCGATCGGCGGGAGCTGCGGACACGGAAGTGTTATTTACCCCTTCATATAACACAAGGAACAGGGGTCACCCAATGAAATTAATAGGCAGCAGGTTTAAAGCAAAGAAAAGGAAGTACTTCAGACAAAACACGGTCAACCTGTGGTATGCGTTGCCAGGGGATTTTGTGAAGGCCAAAAGTGTAGCTGGGTTCAAAAAAGAATTAGATAAATTCATGGAGGATAGTTCTATTAATTGCTATTAGCCACAATGGTCCGGGACACAACCCCATGCTCTGGATGTCCCTAAGCTTCTGACTGCCAGATGCTGGGACTGAATGAAAGGGGACGGATCACTCAACAATTGCCCTGTTCTGTTCATTCCTTCTGACGCATCTGGCACTGACCACTGTTAAAAGACAGGATACTTGGCTAGATGGACCCTTGGGGTGACCCATATTAGGACCGTTCTTACGGGTTGCTGACTGGAGAAATGCCTTGAGAGCCTTGGCTGCCCAGGTCCTTTCAGAAAGAAGGAGGATTGGTACTTTTCCCTTCTTTGTTTTTCTCTTTGGTTTCCTGAAGGCTTAGGACTGACTTTCATGGGCTATGGAAGTGTATAGACTGTTTGGACTACTTTAGCTCCCCCAGTAAGGGGGCCAGACGTCCTGAATAGCACCATGGGAGGGCTCTGACGTAGAATCCGAGGCTGTAGCAGTATCCACCCTCTCCCCAAGGAAGATGCTAGAGAGGTATAGCCTATTATAGTGACCTATGGGGAAAGGTTAAAAAAACTGGTCTTGTTTAGTCTTGAGAAAAGAAGATTGAAGCGTGACCTGCTAAGTCTTCAAATATTAAGGGCTGTTACAAAGAAGACGGTAATCAATTGTTCTCCATGTCTGTGGAAGGTAGGACAAGAATTAATGGGCTTAATCTGTAGTAAGGGAGATTTAGGTTAGGGATTAGGAAAATTGTTTTAACTCTAGGGGTAGTTAAGCTCTTTACTAGGTTTCCAAGCGATATTGTGGAATCTACATCACTGGAGGTTTTTAAAGACAGGTTGGAGAAACACCTGCAAGGGACAGTCTAGGTTAACTTGATCCTTCCTCAGCACAGGGGGATGGGGGATGGACTAGATGATCTCTTAAGGTCCCTTCCAATCCTACCTTTCTATGATAAGAAGAAAAATCACCTGCACATCTACCAATGTGATATATGCCATCATGTGCCAGCAATGCCCCTCTGCCATGTACATTGGTCAAACTGAACAGTCTCTACGTAAAAGAATAAATGGACACAAATCAGACAACAAGAATTATAACATTCAAAAACCAGTTGGAGAACACTTCAGTCTCTTTGGTCACTCGATCACAGACCTAAAAGTTGCAATTCTTCAACAAAAAAACTTTGAAAACAGACTCCAATGAGAGACTGCTGAATTGGAATTAATTTGCAAACTGGATATAATTATTTTAGGCTTGAATAGAGACTGGGAGTGGATGGGTCATTACACAAAGTAAAACTATTTCCCCATGTTTATTCTCCCCCACCCCCCACTGTTCCTCAGACATTCTTGTCAACTGCTGGAAATGGCCCACCTTGATTATCACTACAAAAGGTTTCCCCTCCCCCCTGCTCTCCTGCTGTAATAGCTCACCTTAAGTGATCACTCTCATTACAGTGTGTACGGTAACACCCGTTCTTTCATGTTCTCTATGTATATAAATCTCCCCACTGTATTTTCCACTGAATGCATCTGATGAAGTGAGCTGTAGCTCATGAAAGCTTATGCTTATATAAATTTGTTAGTCTCTAGGTGCCACAAGTACTCCTTTTCTTTTTGCGAATACAGACTAACGCGGCTGCTACTCTGAAACCTCACAATATAAATGTCAGAGATCCAGGAAATGTACAGTTAAGGTGGTGATTCTCACAAAACACAGCCATATAACCTTGACTTTGACATCTTTGATGTCTGCCTGAGGTGTTTCTTAGGGATGTCCCAGTACATTACTCCTTCCTAAGGGTATGTCTACACTACGAAATTAGGGTGAATTTATAGAAGTTGAATTTTTTGAAAGTGATTTTATACAGTCGATAGTGTGTGTCCCCACCTAAAACCATTAAGACCGTTAAGTCGGCGGAGTGCGTTCCCAGTACCGAGGCTAGCGTCGACTTCTGAAGTGTTGCACTGTGGGTAGCTATCCCACAGTTCCCACAGTCTCTGCCACCCATTGGAATTCTGGGTTGAGATCCCAATGCCTGATGGGGCAAAAAACGTTGCGAGTGGTTCTGGGTATATGTCATCAGGCCCCCATTCCCTTCCTCCCTCTGTGAAAACAATGGCAGACAATCGTTTCGCTCCTTTTTTCATGGGTTACCCATGCAGACGCCATACCACAGCAAGCATGGAGCACACTCAGCTCACTGTCACCGTACGTCTCCTGGGTGCTGGCACACATGGGACTGCATTGCTATACAGCAGCAGCTCATTGCTTTGTGGCAACAGATAGTGCAGTATGACTGGTAGCCATCCTCATCATCTCCTGGGTGCTCTGGCTGGCCTTGGTTAGGTTGGCCTTGGTCAGACGTGTATTCCTGGCAGATCTCGGTGAGGTCTGTCGGGGGTGCCTGCACATAAATGGGAGTGACTCAGGTCATTCTCTTCTTTAAGTTTTGTCTAATGGAGATTTAGTCCTGCGTGGAATATTGGCAGTGGGATAGCTCTCCCAGCCAGCAGCACCGTCTGCTGCCAGCCTACCCCTCCCTCCCTCCGTGAAAGCAACGGCCAACAATAGTTTCGCGCCTTTTTCCGTGCGGACGCGATATTGCTGTCAGCATCGTCATTCACCCGCCGCTTCTGCTGCCACTTTGCTGTCCTGCTCATGCCATACCACAGCAAGCATGGAGCTCGCTCAGATCACCACGGCAGTTGCGACCGCTCTAAACACCACACGCATTATCATGCGGTATATGCAGAACCTGCAAAAGCAGGCGAGGAGGCGACGGCAGTGCGGTGAGGAGAGCGATAAGGACATGGACGCAGACTTCTCTCAAAGTACGATTCCCAATGGCTGCGAAACTTTTGTATGCGTAAGAGCAGTTTCATGGAACTTTGTGACTTGCTTTCCCCTGCCCTGAAGCGCCAGAATACCAAGATGAGAGCAGCCCTCACAGTTCACAAGCGAGTGGCGATAGCCCTCTGGAAGCTTGCAACGCAAGACAGCTACCGGTCAGTCGGGAATCAATTTGGAGTGGGCAAATCTACTGTGGGGGTTGCTGTGATGCAAGTAGTCAGTGTGATCACTGACCTGCTGCTATCAAGGGTAGTGACTCTGGGAAATGTGCAGGTTATAGTGGATGGCTTTGTGGCAATGGGATTCCCTGGCAGTGGTGGGGCGATAGACGGAATGCATATCCCTGTCTTGGGACCGGAGCAGCAAGGCAGCCAGTACATAAACCGAAAGGGGTACTTTTCAATGGTGCTGTAAGCACTGGTGGATCACAAGGGAAGTTTCACCAACATCAACGTGGGATGACTGGGAAAGGTACATGATGCTCGCATCTTTAGGAACTCTGGTCTGTGGGAATGGCTGCAGCAAGGGACTTACTTTCCAGACCAGAAAATAACCGTTAGGGTTGTTGAAATGCGTATAGTTATCCTTGGGGACCCAGCCTATCCTTAATGCCATGGCTCATGAATCCATACACAGGCACCCTGGACAGTAGTCAGGAGCAGTTCAACTATAGGCTGTGCAGAATGGTGGTAGAATGTGCATTTGGACGTTTAAAAGCACACTGGAGCAGCTACTGACTCGGTTAGACCTCGGCTAAACCAATATTCCCATTATTATTACGGCTTGCTGTGTTCTTCACGATATCTGTGAGAGTAAGGGGGAGACGTTTATGGAGACGTCAAGGGCCTGCCTGTAAGGTGTGAGAAAGGGCAACAGAATTTGGCTTGCAGGCAGACAGGGTAAGCCACAGTCTTTTGGCTTCTTTAACCTTCCTAACATGTGGGAATGGTTTCAAACAGCAGCACCCTCATTTCACATACCAAGCACCCACTGGGTTGGCCCTTTAAAATGGGTTGGCCATTTAAAAGGAGGGGCTGTGGTTTTCGGGTTAACATGCAGCACAAACCCAACTAACCACCCCCCCATCCCCAATTCTCTGGGATGATTGTTTCACCCCTTCCCCCACCGTGTGGGTAACAGCGGGGATGATTTCTGTTCAGCCACAGGCAAACCGCCCAGCTGGAATGGCCACCTCTGAATGTCCCCTTAATAAAATTTCCCTATTTCAACCAGGTAACCATGAATGATATCACTCTCCTGAGGATAACACAGAGAGATAAAGAACAGATGTTGCTTGAATGCCAGCAAACACCAGGACTACACGCTGCCATGCTTTCTTATGCAATGATTCCAGACTACGTGCTACTGGCCTGGCTTAGTAAAGTGTCCTACCATGGAGGATGCAATAAGTCTGCCCTCCCCAGAAACCTTTTGCAAAGGCTTTGGGAGTACCTCCAGGAGAGCTTCATTGGGATGTCCCTGGAGGATTTCCGCTCCATCCCCAGACACGTTAACAGACCTTTCCAGTAGCTGTACTGGCTGCGAATGCATCTTCAGGACAAATTAATCATTAAACTTGCTTGCTTTTAAACTGTATATTATATTTACAAAGGTACACTCACCAGAGGTGCCTTCTCCACCGTCGAGGTCCGGGAGCCTGGGTTGGGAGGGTATTGGCTCTAGGGTGATAAAGAGTTCCTGGCTGTCGGGGAGAATGGTTCTCCACTTGCCTGGTGTGCGCTTCTTCAACCTCCCCCTCCTCATCATCTTCCTTGTCCCCAAAATCCTCATCCCTGTTACGTGAGACTCCCTTGCAGGAGTCCATGTACAGATGTGGGGTAGTTGTAGGGGCACCCCCTAGAATTGCATGCAGCTCATCATAGAAGCAACATGTCTGGGGCTGTGACCACGAGCGGGTGTTTGCCTCTGTGGTTTTTTGGTAGGCTTGCCTGAGCTCCTTAAGTTTCATGCGGCACTGCTGCAGGTCCCTGTTATAGCCTCTGTCCTTCATGCCCTTGGAGATTTTTTCAAATATTTTGGCATTTTGTCTTTTGAAATGGTGTTCTGATAGCAAGGATTCATTTCCTCATACAGCGATCAGATCCAGTACCTCCCGTTTGGTCCAAGCTGGAGCTCTTTTGCAATTCTGGGACTCCATGGTCACCTGTGCTGAAGAGCTCTGCATGGTCACCTCTGCTGATGAGCTCACCACACCGGCCAAACAGGAAATAAAATTCAAAAGTTTGCAGGGCTTTTCCTGTCTACTTGGCTGGTGCCTCTGAGTTAAGAATGCTGTCCAGAGCGGTCACAATGGAGCACTCTGGGATAGCTCCCGGAGGCCAATACAGTCGAATTGCATCCACGCTACCCCAAATTCGACCCAGCAAAGTTGGTTTCAGCGCTAATCCACTCGTTGGGGAGGAGTACAGAAACCAGTTTTAAGAGCCCTTAATGTCGGAAAAAATGGCTTCGTAGTGTGGATGGGTTCAGAGCTAAACTGATCCAACGCTGCTAAATCTGACCTAAACTTGTAGTGTAGACCAGGGCTAAGTGTTTGTTTAGTGTGCTCTCTTCCAACCAGAAACAAGTATGCTTTTGATCAGTGATGGTGTCCAGAGCGTGTTGGCGTGTATGAATAGGATTGCTGATTTGGAGTTAGGATAGGCACAGATAAAATGGCAGGTATTTTTAGAGATGAGTAAGGTACTGGGGTCCCAGTTTCATTTGGTGTTCCTACAGGACAGAGTTAAAGTTGTGTGGAGACTCTTGTCTTGCTTTGTTTTCCATGCTGCTCCTTATACATCAAATATCTTCTCAATCTTGGAGCAACAAACCTTTCCTCATTGAAATCCCTCTTAAATCCCTTCTTCCATGATGCTCACAAAAACTGAGATTTTAAAAATACATAAGACTTCCAAATTGTTTCCCAGTGTGTCTTCTGTCGACCTTCTAGTTTATAAACTCATTGCGGCAGGGATTGCTGTTGTTTCAGTTTCTTGTATGCTGAACACAAAGGGACTTATATAACAAATAATGATAATGAGAAGTGCAAGCTGCACAACTGTTAATACTCTGGACACAAATAGGATTTTTTCACGACATGTGATGTTCTAGCCATGCCCCATAAATGCACATTGGTCTTTTTCTTTCCTTTAAATCGTAAATTTCCCCTCTAAGGAATTCCGGTTGTGTTCTACACATTGACTTAAACCAAGCCAATCTGCTGTTGCCTGGAAATGTATTGCCTGTTGTCATCTCTCTAAAATACAGTCAGTTCAACAGAAACCTGAGCCACCTTTTGCCATGTCCAGCCCTACCTCGCACCTCCAACATCCTGTTGCAGGAAGGTCACAAGTGCTACTATTAAACTAAAATTTAAGAAAAATAGTCAGAGGAGTGCAGAAGGTCATTGGAGCTAGAGCAGACTACGACTGCTCCTTCCAGAAACTGACAGATGAGGTGTCTGTTAGCAGCCAGTTCCTAGGCTTGGTGAGTGGTGATTGAGTAGCCGTGTTACTTACAGTCTCCAGACTACTATATGCACAGTAATTCTAGAACCATGGCTGGAAGTTTTCTATGTCAGTGTCTACACTACAGCCTTTCTCCCATCTAGGTAAGCTCCCTACTACAAGGACATATTAACTTCACCTCCACTAGAGGCATAAAGCTTATGTCGGTATAGTTAGGATCATGCCATGTCTGTGTAGGCACTGCATCCCTTACATCTATTTTGTCAATTTCACAGCAGGACCCATGAAATTCACAAGAAAACCCCTGCTTCCCTGGAGGGCTGGGTGGCTGTGGACCCTGCTCCCTGCTGTTTTGTCAATTTCAGGCCTCCCTGATGCATGAAATTGACAAGGCTGCCTGGCTCCCAGTGGGTGGGAGAAGAGAAACCCTGGGTGGTTTCCGCCTGCTCTCAGCGGGGAATGGGGAGCAGAGGCAGCCTGTTGGGAGCCTGTGGGGCAGCCAGGCTCCTAGTAGGTAGCGGCCAGCGGAGCTGAGAGACCAGCTCTCCGCTCCCCACACTATCCCTGGCATCTCCTTATTCACCACTGTCATATACAGGCAGTCCTCAGACTTACGATACAATTGATTCCTGAAAATTGCCTCGTAAGTCAAACATCGTAACTCTGAACCGCAATCCACTCCATTTCGGGACTGAGCATCATAAAGTTGAAACCAATGTCATAAGTCGACTCAGGGTGTCAATTCAGAAATGTAATAAGTGCTGTTTGTCGTAAGTCGAACGTCATAAAGTCGAGCACTGCCTGTAGTTGGGATATGTTTTGCACAAACTATGCCTTGTGAAGTATCATTCTAAAAGTCTTGATCTGCTAGACATTAATATCTCACCGGATTGTATGTCGTATGTGAAGTTTTGAAGTTTGGCTACATATGTGTTACTGAAACACGTTGTTAAGTTGAAAATACCCACAAGTAGCCTTTCAGGTGCAACAGTAAAAAGGCCAAACAATGTTAATGGCTTATTGAGGAAATGCACAGAAGCACAAGGATTACCCCAGGAACTATGTACAATAGAAACCTCTTAGAGATAGCACTACACAGTGGGAACTGTTTGATCCAGGTCACAGCAAAAGAGCTTTCCAGCAAGTGGGAAGAAGATATAAAAGGGGTAAATGACATCATGATGGTACCTCACTCTCCCTACAACACCACACCTGGAATCACCTGAAGAACAAAGACTGAACTGGGGGAAGTGATGGTCCCAGGCTAAAGGGATTTCTAGCCTATGTATGAAAACCTGGAAAACCCATGCTGCAAAGCAAAGGCAGCTTGTGCCTTAAGACTGTGCCAGTCTGTTTATCATTTGGGGTGAGAATTTGCTAATTCATATCTTACCTATCTAGTATGTTAAGCTCAGTTTGTGGTTTTGTTTATTTACTAGGTAATCTGCTTTGATCTGTTTGCTATCACTTAAAATTTATCATTTTGTAGTTAATAAACTTATTTTATGTTTTAATCCAAACCAGTGTGTGTTTGACTAAGGTGTCTGGGGGAAATCTCAGCTTGGTTACAAGTGTGCATGGTCCTCTTCACTCTGAGGGAGAGGTGGACCAGGTATATTAAACCCATATACTAGCCGGATTTGACCAGGGCAGGATGGTACTGCTCCGAGGTCCTAGGCTGGGAAGCTGGTTGTTAGAGAGCCAGCATGTAACTGCAGCTGGGTGTGTCCCTACCTGTGTGAATGCTGGCGAAAGAGCAAGCTTGGAGGGCTTTGCAGTTTGTCACAGCAGCACTGTGTAAGAAGCCCAGGCTGGTGGGTCATGTTGCGAATTATACCTGATACGTCACACGCAGTTCGAGCCTAGGCTGAGACACAAAGAACTGTTGCGAATTATACCTGATAGGTCACACACAGTTCGAATCTAGGGTGAGGCACACGAACAAAGTCCACGACTGCAGAGTTCCCAAAGATATTAAGTTTATTACGCTCGAGCGTGGTTCCCCCTGCTAGTCAGAGGGGGACCCCGAATGCAGGTTATACAAAGATTATATACCTTTTAGCAAAGCATGTTGCCCTTGTGCATCGGAAACCTTAGCCAATAGACAAACCCTCTCCTTATCTACCACCTATCCCTGCTAGGTACATTCCCCGTGCTAAACTATTACTTCAACTACACAACATGGCCCTAAAGCAATGCACCAGTAGCCTTTCTTATCAGGATGGGAGGCTCACATCAAGGCCAGGAGGCAGGGAGTTAGGAACAGACAAAGAACAGAAATCGGGAGTCGAGACAGGCTGGAAACAAGGGGGAGGGTTTTCACAGGAATGCAGTATCTAAGGAACATTCCTCCTGGTGCATGATGTGCTTGCTTTTAGACAATGATGGGCCCCAAACCAAAATGGAGTCACATATGCTAACTTTTCCTTAACAGTCAGAGGGCTCAGTGGTACCCCAGTTCCAGGTGGCACCCCAGGGGCAACCCGTCACACCCATCACCTACACTACTTCAAATTCTGGATTCAGTGCACAGCCTGTGTAACCACATTGTGCATTAGCAAGGTCCAAACATGTTGGAATGTTTCTCCTCAGCTACCTGACTATAGAAGCAGATGCTACCGCAGCTAGAACTCTTGCCTCTTAGGCTCATTGGATCAGATAGGAGGCAGGCTTCCAACTCCACCTTGTGGTCTCCTGGTAGGGAGCTTTAATAGAGGTGAGTGAGAGGGCATGATCACCTGTGCTTGATGCCTATGGAAACTTCCACTTACCAGCTCCTTACAGAGATGTAGAGGTTCTTATCTCTGATTATGGAGTGGCTGGACGATTTTTTTTTAACAGCCTACAAACCAAATGTTGCTGTTTTCAGTCTTGTTTAGGACTCTTCATTCTTACCTTACTCAGAGCAGGATTTTCCATCCAGTTGTACAATTATCTGGCATTTTTATCTTTAAAACTGAAAGGGAAAAAAAGCCAGAACAAAGAACTCCAGTGGGTAGATGCTCATTCCTCTTTGTACTTTTTGTAGGAGTCAGGAATTTGCTTTGTCATCCTTTGCTAAACATTTTCCACCCTTTGTTCTGTAGTGTGCTGCTTGGCTGCTGCCCTCCAACCCGAAGAGAGCTGCATTTCAGTAGAATTGCGTTAATACAGTTTGTGGCATGTGTTGGGATAAAAGGCATTGCATAAATGTAAATTTATCTCTAAAGTTTTAGGCAGCATTATTTCTAATACTTTTCCCTCTTATAAAAATATTCTTCTTAGGATATCAAAGTGCTTCACAAATATGAACAAAGTCTCTCAATCCCCCTCTGTATTAAGTAAATGATATTAACCCCTGTGATGGGGTTCTAGTGGACCAGCTATGGTAACTCAGTTAGGGTGAACTGCAAAGAATGGGGCAGACAATCTTCATAAAGCTGGTGGATATTCCAATACCCAGATTTATCAAGCCAGCATAAAACAGCTTCTTTATTACCTCACTGGTTACTCAGAAGTCCAAACAACACAGTTCCCTTAAAATGATCCAGCCTTAGGCCTCAATCCAGGTACTCACATCAAATACGATGAAAATTTCTGTAAATCTTATTTCATCATATAAAAGAAAAGGTTCTACCCCAATCCCAAAGGATTGGACGCATTACCTCCCAGGTTATTGAATATTTCAGATCTTACCCAAATACACGCTACAGGCAATTCTTATTAACTAAACTAAAATGTATTAAAAAAACAGAGAGTATGGTTAAAAGATCAATATACATGCAGACATGAGTTTTTAATTCATTTAGGTGCAGATTCATAGCAGAGATGGTGAGCTTTGTGGTTGCAAAGAGTTCCTTTAGAATTCAATTCATAGGTCATATTTCAATGTCCAAATCTCATATTCAGGGTTTACCAGCAAAAGTGGAACCTCAGTCTTGCGACTCAAACTTCCCCTGACAAAGCCTAAGCAGATCTGAGATGACAGAATCAGGACCCAAGGATCTTTTAAACAATTTCATGTCTTTTGACAAGTTGGAATTCCTCAGGGAACAAAGGATGACTTTGAAGGAGATCCATAACTGGTACTTAGCTATACAAATTAACATAAGGCCATTTGCTTGTTCCTCCACCATTCACAGTACATTTCAAAGAGAGATGAATACAGAGATATTCCATGTTTACAATTAATTTAAATTATAGGATCTTCTTTTGATCTCTGAATTATCAGAATACAGCATAGATAGGCAGGGACTGTTGATTACATTGTGGACCCTACTCATACATATGTAAATACACAAAAATAAAAACATTATCTCCTCACATGTCTTCTGTGGGTTATTTATTTTGCAGGATGTTTAACCCTTTCTAACCATGCGTCACACCCCAAATGTGAAACTGGTGTGGCAGGGCGAAAATAAAGCTCCTGGATATACCTTAATGACCTCCCAACATTGATCTGAGCTGTGTTTATATTGAATTCTTTGTAAGGTGCACCAAATTATTGATGCATGCTTTGGCCCCAGCCAAAAACTTGTCCATACTTTGGAATCACTAAATTGTTTCACAGGGTTTGGTCTATGTGTTGACTTAACATAGCCATTAACGTTCTTCAGAGAGTACTTACTCTGGCATTCAGACATGAAGGCTGCGAGGTGTTGTACCTCAGTTTCCCTTTGTGCACAGCAGTTCAAGCTTGTAGTGGTTTTTCTGCCTTGGAATGTTTTAGAAATATATCTATGCATTAGCTGTGAATCCTCAGCCTTATTAGGCTTTTTAACACAAAGTGTGTTGTCATGTAATGAGACAGTATAACCATGAAGGCTTTTACAACATAATGAGTTCTTATGCATCACTCCCAACATGTTCACTGGTTTTTCCAAAAAAAATGCACATTGTACATTTTACAGTTTTTGCTATCAGCAACAAGTTAGTTACAATCATTAGCAATAACATCAGGTTTATCACAAGTGTTCATTTATAATTATTTTTGTCATGCCAAGTCTTTGGTTTAGACAAATTATTCTTTAGGTCAGCTTGTTCAATGTCCTTGAATCTTTGTTAGCTTTTTCTTGACCTCAGGGTCTTCCTTAACATAGGCTTTCAGTTTAACCACTTACTTGATGTTTTGGTATTTTAGGGTTAATCTGTGGCTTTTTGCAAGGTTTAATCCTTCCCTTCCTCCCTGTCCAGTAGGGTCAAAATCTGAACTCTTTTGTGTAACAGAATCCATTGGCTGGCTGGGTGCGTCCTCTTTGCCAATGGCTTTGGGCAAGTCTTTCTCTCCCAGTCAGTCAGGTAATTTGCATCAACACAGACACTAGCTTGTTTTCTATTTTTTAGATTCTCAAGTTTTACCAATTCCAAGGCTGGACTCTGTCTTAAAGAGATACCATCCATTTTCACGAGCATGTTAGACTTAACATTCCTTTGTCCTTCCATTACCAACCTCTGCTTCCACATGGAATTAGATGTCAAGTCCACTAAGAGACTACAAATCAAGTCCAAAATATCTAGAGATAAAAGTTTGCCTGCTCTGCCCTGCATCCTTGTAACCCAATCTTTCCTGAGTCACAGACTGCTTACTTAAAGAATCAACATGGAGACATTCATGTTCCAACAACATTGTCTCCCCAACAAGCTGGTTAAGCTTATAGTGCTGTTTAAACTCCCTAACAACTTTTATTCCATCTGAAATCTCCTCAAAGCTATCCACAATGGATTTTTTTAAAACAAATTCAGTGGATTCATTTTCATTTAAAAGACTTTGGCTACTAGGCACCAACAGACTTTGCTCAGAAGAGAGACTGTTTACTGTCAACAATTGTCCATCAAGAGTCATGGAAACAATTCCTTTTCACAGACTTCAAAGACTTCACCAAGAAATTCCTTTCCTTCTGCAATATCATGCACTGCAACAGGTTTTTTCTGAGCTTTATTTATGTCCAGAACCAACTTTGGCACAACAGAAAAATCACCAAACTCCTTTTGAGTTTCACATACATCCAGAATTACCTCTGGCCCATCAGGAGGATTTTCACACAACTTCCTTTCAGGTAAACTGCTAGACTTCCTAGTCACAAGATTAGAAGCATTCTTTTCCTTGTTACAAGTTGCCACACTGTCAGTGGCTAACGTAGTCAAATCATCTTCATGCTTTCCTTGTGCCCTGGCTATGATATCACCCTGATCAGACAAGGTTGTCATATCTTTACTCAGCAACACACTAGCAATATGCAAAATAGGAGCACCAAAACTACTTGGTCTCTGGGAGCAATTTATGACCTCAACTGGATGCAACCCAGTTGCAATATCATCATCCCTACAGATACAAATTTTGGACCACTTCCTTCCTGGGCTTTAGTTGTATCCAGAACCAACTTTGGGTCAACTGATAAATTTTAAACTGTCATAGGCTGACAGTCTTCTTCTCTCTGTTCTACAGACAGAAAAAAGCTGAAGAAACGTTCCCCTTTAACAGACAAAGAGCTTGGGATATCATTTTCCTTGTCCCAGCACACATGGCTGTTCACAGACAATTGCTTGGAGATTGGGGTAGCTCTCTTCATAGGCAAGTCATTACCCCTAACAGACACAGGAACATTTCCTTCACTGTCACAATTCTCCACACTGGTAACAGGTAAGGTACATGGATACTCATGTGCCACTAACCTTGCCTTCCCAAACTTCTGATTAGACAAAGCTGCCTATGCTCATCTAAACTTGCTTTGCCTTCTCCTCCCTGAGCAGTTTATCTGTTGTTTTCCACAAATAGTGTCTTATTACACTGAGCTACTTTAAGCACATCACTTTTACCTGGGTCAGGCTTACTTTCCCAAGCTTTACTAGCCAACAATTTATCACTCACCAAGAATGTACCCCTTCCTTCCTCAGTTAGGGCTTTAACCTGATGACCAATTTTAATTTGCTATAGAGAAACATCTTCCTGAGCCTTATGTAATGCCAGATTCACTTCTGAGATACCAGACAGACACTCTGAAACTTTTTCCACATATGCATTGCTTCTTTGCACAGATAAACAGCTATCTTCCTCAGACAGACATTTGGAGAAACCCTCCATAGGCAAATCCTTTCCCCTAGTAGACACAGGTTCAGGATTATTTCTTTGCTGTGACTGGTTTATGTCATCAACATGACTGAACAAAGTTTTAATATCATCCCCAATCAAAAGATCCTTACGCAATAACTTTCTTACCCCAGCTATAACTTCATGTTTAACACCATTCCATTCAAGATGGATTCTGGCTAAAGGCATACTTACAGTAAACTCACAGAGGATTACAATATTCACAATCTTATTTGGTAAATAATATTCCTCTTTGACAAGATCTGCTTTAACAAGAGTGATGTTAGAAGCTGTAATTTGCCCTTAACAGCTTTTACCATTGATTTTTACATTCTCTGCACAAGTTATGGGGTTACCTTCACCTGAGCTCACAGTAAAAGCATTTACATAAAAGATGGCAGTGTTGGGGTAAATTTGGTCACACACAGTCAACTGCTTAGAGTCAAACAATATACCAACGTTCTTACAAACTGAATAGATTCTACCCTATCTTTGTTGTTGAGAGGAGCTGGATTTTCAGGATGATACAGTTCCTGTTGTTCCTTTATTCTTTTGAGTTGGAGCTTAAGTCTGTCCACTTTTGCCTTAGCTTCTAGTTCCTGCAATCAAATATATGCCATTCTTTGTTCATGTTCAAAACACAGGTGTTCTCTTTCAGTAGCTTCTCCTTCCATATCACCTATTTTTTGCTTTTGTTCAAGTCTAGCAGCTGGTTTCTCATTGCAAGCATTTTCGCTGGGTCTACTTCCTTATCACTGGCAATTAACAGATATTTCAGTACCTGCTCTGGGGTCTTTTTCTTAAAAGACAACCCCCTCTGCGAGCACAATTCTTCCAGACTTTTTCTGTCAAGGTCTTGATCATGGGTCACTCACTGTAACTGATTTTTAACCCTTAAACTCTTCAATATCAAAATTAAATTTTGACAAGCGTGGGGTTCTGATCCAAAAACCCAATTAACCTGTGGTAATGTGTGTCCAAGCACAACTACCCCACTGTGACCAGGGTCCTAGTGGGGGCCAGCTGTGGTCACTCAGTTAGGGTGAACTGCAAAGAATGGGGCAGACAATCCCCATAAAGCTGGTGGATATTCCAATACCTAGATTTACCAAGCCAGCATAAAACAGCTTCTTTATTACCTCACTGGTTACTCAGATGTCCAAACAACACAGTTCCCTTAAAATGATCCAGCCTCAGGCCTCCATCCAGGTACTCATATTTTCAAATATGATGAAAATTTCTGTAAATCTTATTTCATCATATAAAAGAAAAGGTTCTACCCCAATCCCAAAGGATTGGACATATTATCTCCCAAGTTATTGAATATTCCAGATCTTACCAAAATACATGCTACAGCCTATTCTTATTAACTAACCTAAAATGTAATAAAAAACAAAAGAGAGAGTATGGTTAAAAGATCAATATATATACCGACATGAATTCAATTCAGTTAGGTGCAGAGATGGTGAGCTTTGTGCTTGAAAAGAGTTCCTTTAGAATTCAGTTTATAGGTCATATTTCAATGTCCAAATCTCATATTCCGGATTTACCAGCATAAGTGGGACCTCAGACTTGCGACTCAAACTTCCCCTGACAAAGCCTAAACAGATCTGAGATGACAGAATCAGGACCCAAGGATCTTTTATACAATTTCATGTCTTTTGACAAGTTGGAATTCCTCAGGGAACAAAAGGTAATTAGGATGACTTTGAAGAACGTCCATTAACATAAGGCCATTTGCTTGTTCCTCCACCATTCACAGTACATTTCAGAGAGAGATGAATACCATGATATTCCATGTTTACAATTCATTTAAATGATAGGATCTTCTTTTGACCTCTGAATTATCAGAATACAGCATAGACAGGGACTGTTGATTACATTGTGGACCCTATTTATACGTATGTAAATACACAAAAACACAAACATCTCCCCATATGTCTTCTGTGGGTTATTTATTTTGCAGGATGTTTAACCTTTTCTAGCCATGCGTTACAACCACATTTTACAGATGGGAAAAACTGTAACAGACAAAACTAAGCCAACATTTTCATAAGTAACCTCTCATTTGGAGTGCTTTGTGTTTTTGGATGCCCTAGTTGAAACACCTAAATCCTGATTTTTTTTCAGAGATGTTGAACAACACACAGCTCCCATTGCCTTTAAGTGGGTCTGTGGGGGCTCAACAACTCTGAAAACTAGACTCAAAGCATCTCATCCTAAAACCAAGGAGCCTAAAGCTCACTCTTCAAAATTTCGGTCTGATTTGTCCATGGTCACGTACAGAGTCAGTGGTGGAGCTGAGAATAGAAGCCAGTTGTCATGACTGGGCTGTGGGCAGTCTGACCTAATGCAGGAGTTGGGTTTGGTCAGATGCCAGGAGGTCAGTCAGAAACAGAGCAGACCAAGAGTCAGATGTCAGGAGGCAGGCAGAGTCAGGTTACCAGGAGACTGGGGTTGGGTGTCAGGTTACTGACAGCAATCAAATAGTGAGGCCAAAGATGAACGAGGGTCGGAAGCTGGAGTCTAGGATCTATTGCTAGCAGGGTCTGAAGTAGAAGCAGAGAGGTTGCTCAGACAGCTCCCCATCATCTCTTCCTGGTGTTATATGCTGGTATCAGCCCATCCGGTGGCTATCAGGGGCTGCCAATCAGGTCCTTTGTGGAAAGTACTTCCTGCCAAGTCTAGTTTTGTGGGGTCCTCCCAAGCACACCTAGCCTAAGCCTCTAGTGGTGATGTGGAGGCATCAGTAGCCCAGAACCCCCATGGTCCCAGGTTCTAGCCTTGCAGGTTCTTACACCAGGAGTCTTGGGTAAAAACACCGTAGGTTTGTCTACATGAACATTGAGGGTAGCTCTGCATTTAAAGCTGCTGTAGCAGTTTAGTGAAGATGGTAGTGCGCAAATGGGAGAGGTTCTCCCATTGGTGTAGTTAATCCACCTCCATGAGAGGTGGTAACTACATCAACGGGAGAATCTCTCCTGTTGACGTAGCACAGTCCATTCCAGGGGTTAGGTTGGTATCACTGTGCTGCTCAGGGATGTGGATTTTTCACACCCGAGTGATGTAGTTATATTGATGTAAGTTTGAAGTGTACACCTGGCCTTAGTTTGTAGCAAGCTGGGTGTGACTTTACCCCCATACTAACCAGCTATGGCCTAACTGTCCATGAGGACACTGCTGACATGGATTACCGGTTTGTTAGCTTTGATCTAGTTCTCTTTGAAATGGGACTAAGTCAAAGCTCACTAACAAACTGTTAATGTATGTCAGCAGGATCCACACAATTAGTGCATGGCTGGCTAGTGTGAGGTAGATTCACACCCTAGCTTGCTGCAAACTGATCGTTCATGTAGACAAGCTCTATATCTCACTGAATCTGCCAGAGCTGTCGGAGTGCACTTGAAGAGAAGTATGTAGCGCAAAACTCTGTCCTTGATGACATGCCACTGACTGACTTTGACTAACTGATACTGAGGGCATGTCTACATTGGCAGAACTACAGTGCCGGGAGTTACAGCGCTGTTCAGAGAGCATTGAAGGGAAACCACTGTTGTGTGTTCACACTGTCAGCTGCCTGTGCAGTAGCGTGTTCACATTTGCGGCACTTGCAGTGGTATTCGGAGCGGTGCACTCTAGGCAGCTATCCCACAGAGCATCTCTTCCTCTTCTGCTGTTAAGAGTTGTGGGAAGGCAGAGGGGGTCGCAGGGCATCTTGGGTCCTCTCCCAGTGCCTTGTAATGAATAGCTTCGCATCCCAGCAATCCTTGGGCTTCTGTCCACATTTGGTGCCATCTTTCAACGGTTTCTGCATTATGCGCCCTGCTTCTTTGGGCTGCAGGAATGGATCCCGAACTGTTGACCTACTGGCTGCTTGCTCTTACCAACACGTCATGAATGGCAGTGGAGTTATTCCTTAAAGTACAAAGGCAAGAGAAGTGCAACATTGATCTCACCACACGTAGTAGCTACGACATGAGATTGATAGTGGCATTCAAAGAGGTGCTGACCACAGTGTAACGCCGCTTTTGGGCTCAGGAAACAAGCACTGAGTGGTGGGATCATATTGTGATGCACATCTTGGATGATAAACAGTTGTTGCAGAACTTTCAGATGAGGAAAGCCATGTTCATGGGACTGTGTGATGAGCTCGCCCCAGCCCTGCGGCACAAGGACACAGGAATGAGAGCTGTCCTGCTGTTGGAGAAGCGGGTGGCTATTGCCAACTGGAAGCTGGCAACTCCAGACTGCTACCGATCGGTTGCTAACCAGTTCGGAGTGGGAAAGTTGACCATTGGACTCGTGTTGACAGAAGTCTGCAGGGCCATTAATCTCATTCTGCTCTGAAAGACCGTGACTCTGGGCAACGTGTGTGACATTGTGGGTGGCTTTGCACAAATGGGCTTCCCTAACTGCAGGGCAGGGGTCAATAGATGGCACGCATATTCCAATTCTGGCACCAGGCCACCTAGCCACCGAGTACATTAATCGCAAGGGGTATTTCTCAATGGTTCTCCAGGCGCTTGTGGATCACCGTGGCTGTTTCATAGACATTAAAGCAGGCTGGTCTGGAAAGATGCATGATACACACATCTTTCAGAACACTGGCCTGTTCAGGAAGCTGGAAGCAGGGACTTTCTTCCCAGATCAGAAGATCACCATAGGGGAAGTCGAAATGCCCATTTCGATCCTGGGAGACCCCGCCTACTCCTTGATGCCATGGCTTATGAAGCCATACACAGGGCAACTTGACAGCAACCAGGAGCAGTTCATCAACAGGCTGAGCAAGTGCAGAATGACTGTCGACTATGCTTTTGGCCTTTTAAAAGTCCGCTGGCGGTGCCTCTATGGGAAACTGGACCTGGCTGATGACAATATTCCTATGCTTATAGCTGCGTGCTGTACGCTCCATAATATTTGTGAAGGGAAGGGTGAAAGCTTCACTCAGGGCTGGACCTCAGAGGCTCAGCACCTGGAGGCTAAGTTTGAACAGCCAGAGACCGGGGCTGTTAGAGGGGAGCAGTGCAGGGTCATAAGGATCAGGGATGCCTTGAGGCAGCAATTTGAAGCTGAAAAAGCCACTGATATTTGTTGCTATGCTCGGGAGTGCAGTGCTTGTAATGCTAGGAGGTGATTGGTGCAGACAATGCAATATGTGGGTTTAACATAATTAATTGTATGTTGCTTTGCAGGGCTCTTTTTGCTTTCACTTAGTAGAATAAAGATTGCTTTCAAACCAACAATTCTTTTATTAAAAAACTACAATCAGAGGAGCGAGTCAAACTGAAAAAAAACCATCAGCAGTGAGGGGGATGGGGAAAGGGAAGGTCCCAGGAGGAGGAGGAGGAGGAGGAGAGGTCCTGGGATGGCTAAAGATTTGTGTTTTTCCAGGGATCATATCCAACTTTCTCCTTTGGAGTACAATGCAGCATGTACTGTGCTTCAGCAGGGCCAAGCTACAGAGGGATGGGTGTTGTGGGTAGTGGGATTCCGCAGTGCTGGGCTGTGAGGGGGGAGAAGTGGAATTCCACGGGTATAGACTGGAGCCAGGTGATTGATAAAAGGGTGTCTGGAGGGAGCACGAGAAAGAGATTGCGACAGAGGCTTCAGGGGAGGGCAGGCACAGATCTGCTTGGTTTGAAGTATTAGTATCTCCTGGAGCGTGTCTGCTTGGCACTCTATAACCTTTAAGAGCTGCTCTGTGGCTTCATTCTGGCGTGCCGCGTTCTCCTTTTGGTCCCTCTTCTCACTGACCCACCACTCCTTCAATTCTTGTTTCTCGGTTAGTGAAGTGCATCCTAACATCATGCAGAAAGTTCTCCTTAGTTCTTCGTGGCCGCTTTCTAATTCTGCGCAGCCGTTCAGCTGCCAATAACAAAGAGGGAGGCTGGGCTCCCAAGGTCATCTCTGTGAAGTTTAAACGCAACGTTTTACAGAAGCAGTATTGTTTGCAACACAGACCACTGATTCAGTGATTTAAAACGCCGCCAGTACTCACACACCTGTCCACTTGCTGACCTCAGGCAAGCACACATGAGCCACAAGACCCCAAAATGGTGAGTAGCCACAGGGGCAGGGTAAATCACTTTTCCCAGACCCTGCTGAACACTGGGCATGTGGCTCTTGGGGAGAGCCAGCACTGTAGGGGGGGCCTCATAATCATTCCTGTCCCCATGCTTTCCACAGGATGTAATCATTATGGAAGATATCTCACTGCTGAGGGTGAGCAGGGAATCAAGAGAGGGTCTTCTCCAAGCCTGCGGCTTCTGCCCTGGCTTCTATGCAGCTCACCTGTGTGCAGCAATGGTCTTCTCCGCCCTCCCCGCCAGCCCTGTGATGGTACAGTGGCTTGGGAAAGTTACCATTAATGGGGCAAGAAACAAAGTAGCTCTGCCCAGTATCTCCACGAGAGTTTCCTGGAGCTCTCTGAGGGAGATTCCTGTGAAGTGAGGGAGTCTATCAACAGCCTGTTATGCTGTTCAGACTAGGCATGCTGTGGGAGACAAGCCTGCTTTCTGCAACCCTCCTTCCCCCCACCAACTCGCTTCAGCAATTCCCAAAATCAAATCCACTTACCAAGGGCCTTCTCTCCTGTTTGCGCTTCGCCAACATCCGACAGCAGTGACTGGCTAGCCTCCTCCGGGGTAGAAAAGAGCTGGCTGTATGCATCTCTGATCTCTGAGTCATCCTCTGAGTCCCCCACTCCACATCCTCCTCCAAGATTTCCTCCTCCTGGCTCAGTCCACTTTCAATTGGCATGTGAGCCACCAAAGTATCCACAGTGGTATTCGCAGTGGAGGTGGGGTTGCCGCAGAGTATCATGTCCAGCTCTTTGTAGAACCAGCAGCTCGTGGGCTCAGCACTGGAGCAGCAGTTTGCCTCCCGTGCCTTGTGGTAGGCATTCCACAGCTCCTTCACTTTGACCCTGCACTGCAATCTGTCCCAGTGATGGCCCCTTTCTGTCAGGCATCGTGAAATCTGTCTGTAGGTCTCACAGCTCCTATGGCTGGAGTGCAGCTGGGACTGGACAGCCTCCTCTCCCCAAATGCTGATCAGGTCCAGCAGCTCAGCATTGCTCCAAGCAGAGGATCGCCTGGTGCATGGAGTAGGCATGGCCACCTGGAAAGATGTGCTTAGACCACTGCATGGGTCACCGAGCAAACAGAAAGGGGACTTTCAAAATTCCCAAGGAATTTATGGGGTGAGGCTGACGGTTGGTCACCTGAGGGCAGGGCAGGAGAGTTTAAACCAATGACCAGAGAGGTGAGAACAGTCATTGTGGGATACCTCCCAGAGGCCAATTGCAGCACTGTAATCGACCACGGTGTCTACACTGGCACTGCAGTGCTGTAGCCCTGGTGCAGACATTTGTACGCCTCTCATTGGGGTGGTTTTTTTTAGAGCGCTACAACTGTGCAGTTTCTGTGCACTAAGTGGCTTGGAAGTGTGTACATCTTGGGAGTTGGTATGTACACCTCAGAAAGCTGCTTTACTGCACAGAACTTGCCAGTATAGACAGGGCCTGAGATAGGTGTAAGAAGTGCATGTCTTAGGACACAGTGACAGTGTGATGGAGAGGTCTGTGGGTATGGCTGGGGAGGAGGGCTTGGAAGATGGTGTTAGGCAGATTAACCTAGATAAGGATGATAGAAGCTGCACTTGAAGAATCTCTATAAGGACAGAGGCTATGGGGGCTCAGGTGAAAATCTTTTTTGTGTTTATGAGGCTCTTAATCTTTCATAATGCAGACTTCTTACTGTTATTATTGTTCATTATTCGTACTGTGGTAGCGCTTTTGGCTTGTTGCCCTCCTGGGTCTATCTGAACCCCTCTAGGATAGACTGCTGTGTGTTTTGGAAGATAGAAAGAGGCTCTCCACACACTCAGAAAGAGGTGGGGGTGGGGAGGCAGGGAGGAGGAGTAGCATGTAGGAAGGGACGAGGGAGTGGCCTGTGGGGTGGAAAAAACCGGAAAGTGTTGACTTAATTTTTTTTTTCCTGATGGTCCCTGCAGTGTTGAGCTGACTCTTTCCTGGCATGTGCGAGGCAACAAAGGCCTCTTTGTGGTGTGGGGTTTCATGGCTGAGAAGTGCCTGCCATTCACACAGGAATCTCCATAACACAGCACAGAGTGACTCCTCTACAGGAAAGAGAGCAGCAGCAGTAAGTAGATCTAATGTGCTTGCTTCCTCTTGGTTTGAAAAGATAAAAGGAGGGGGTGTTGGTTTGGCGGGGGTTGGTGAAAGCTTAATAACCAGTGAATTCAGTGTTCCCTTTCTGGGTGCAGACTGAAAAGTTGGTTGAAAAGATTTTCTTTCAGAAAAGGTGGAGAGGAAATTTTAAGCTTAGCGTGTAAGGAGGTGTCCTAAAGCAGTAACACGAATTAGAGTTAGCTTAATGGCAAACTAAAATATGTATTGACCTGAAAAAACCTGTGAGAAGGGGCTGGAATAAGCATTTACAGAACTCAGGAGCTTGGACTGTTTGCATGATAAGCAGATACTGTAAGTTAGTATTTCTACTGAGTTGCCTGTAAAGAGATCACCTCCTTCTTGGAATGTGTGGGCCAGAATGTCATTTTGCCAGTCCGTGCTGCCCTTGGCAATAACCTTGTTTCTACTTTGGGGATCCAGTTTGAGTACAGATGTTGAATCGTAAACTGCAGAATTCTGATCTGATAAACACTGTCCCAAGAACTCTTCTATACTTTGGTCCCTGCTACAGCATGTGTGGACCAAATGTGTTTTTCAGCATAGGTTGAATTTTATCCCTTCTTCTGCAGGTATGGAAGGTCCTCTTTCAGTGGAACTGGTGTATTTCCACTGAGCAGGGGGTATTCGGCATCCCCTGTACAGCATGGAGCCCATTTTCATGGAGCTGTCAGCATGCTGTCATGCAAGACATGAAGAAGGCAATGGTTGGAACGTTGGGGCTAGATTGTGCAGAAGTGATCAGGGTCAGAGAATTTGCCACTATATGGTTCCCCTAATTGCTCTGCTGCTGCTCCCCATTCAGATTACTATGTGGGATTCTTCCCCCTCTCCAGTGCTTAGCTGAATTACTTGGGCTGGAAAATGGGGAGAGATCTTTTCTCTGCAGGAGCCCCTTGTGGATACACTAACGCAGTGTGTGAGTAGTATGCAAATGTCACTGGTATGTGTTATACCTGGAGGATGGGCAAATTAATTTGTTGGGTTTGGCAGGGTTGGCTGCAGTTTTGTATAGAGATTTGGTTTGCAATATATATCCTGGTATTTGTCTGTCTTGAAAAGGAGTGTCTGACGCACATAGTTCTCAAAAATTTGATAGCACTGTTTGTAAAGCCATTGACTTTGGTGTTCTGGCTAAATTCAAATTTGGATAATTATGTTTTATCTCCTTGTATTTTCCCATGGAGTTTCAGTTGCATATAATGGTGTTCTTTGCTTCCTGTCCTAAACTGCAGTATGTTTTTGCTGTGCACTAGTAAACATTCTACCACAGTTATGATTACACTTCATCAGCAGGGGGAAGTGATTCCTTTTCATATAGTTTGTGAAGTTATTATACAAAATGAATAAAATTTTAAGGCTCTGCATGTTTCTCAATTATCTCTGCCCACAGTATGTAGGTTTATCTATTGTGAGAGGAGTTTATCAAACTGCAAAGCCAACAGTTATATCTTGGTATCCATATTTTAGAGGAATAATTGGCCTGCATTAAAATACATAGATGCTGGCAAAACCACATTTCGAGGGCCTTGGAGGTACGAGTTCTTGCTGTAAAGTTTATATGATAGTATGCTAGCTGATCAGGGCTGGATTAAACTTTTGTGGGCCCTGGTGCCAAACATATTTGTGGGCCCCCATGTAGTCATTGTGGGCTCCGAGTATGGGCCTGGTGTGGCGGTGCCATAGTATACCCGGTACTGAATCTCAGAGACGTATTTCATTTTGATCACTCACACCTCTTCATGACTGTATGCATTGCCATACACAGTTCCCTCAACCCCCAGTTTTTCACATTGAACTGTACACCCATGTGGGTTTACCAGTGTCCACAGTGAGTAGAACTTTCATAGTGATCAGGGGAAACTTCTCACAGATTTATCTCCTTCCTCATTCAGACCTTCTGTAGCCATGTCTCCAGGAGCACCCTATGTCACCAGTCACTGTATGTGTTTCTGGTCTCAGCTCAATAAAGTTCCACAGGCAGCAGATACCTGATCAATTCTGACAAATGCCTCCCTCAGCACCCATCCTGCCACATACATACATACATATAATATAACTATATAAAAGTATATATATAAATAAAATATATATATATGAATAAACACATCTCATTACATTTCCTGTACATTGCATTACACATTTTTGGATTGGCTTGGTTACTTTGCAGGAACCAATCATTGTCCACGCTTGACTTACTCTTTACTTCATCTCTACATTCCTAACTTATCTTGTTTATAGTAAATGGTTCTTTGGGTGTTCTCCCTCTTATCTTAGCTGGCTCAGTCATTTTGTCTTTTTAGCCTACAATATAAGGTGAGTGGGGAAACTGAGTCATGCACAGTCTTTCATTAAAATAAAGAATTCCCCAGTTCTCCAGTACGGACTAGTAAATGTGGAAGAAATGCAAAATAAAATTATTTCTACACAAGTATGTTGGGGTTCCCTCCGAGGCCTCTTTCCATTCAGCTTCCCAAGAACTCTGTCCGACTACAGACTTCATCGCTCAAGTATCTTTATTTGGCATATCCCAGTGCTACGCTGACTGAGTTAGTCAGACTGAAATTGTGAGTGGGGGAGAAGCAGGGTACATCAGAGCTCCAAATTTACTCAGAAACTCCCTCCTTTTATTTATTTTTATTATATATATAATATATATATATATTTGAAATAAACTCAGACTTGCTAAGGTGATCGGTGAGTTACAGGATGAATTGAAGCCTAAATCACCAGTCTAGAGGGAGAGGGTATGCGTGTTCCCACCCTGAGAAAGGTGACAGCTTGAGGCATGAGACCTGAGTGGGGGTACCCATAAGGAGGCCATGAAGGTGTCAGAGGTGTCATTACTGTGAAACTGACACATGCACATTTCAGGTGTGGGTATCTATTTTACCTTGTTTAAAGGAATACACTCTCTGAAGTGAAATCTGCTGTTAATGAAATCAAGCCTATAGATGATTGTAGTAAATTGATCTTGGTCAAATGCCTTTAAACAGAGTAAATTTCCAGTATGTTAAGAGCTATATAAAGATAACTATTTTATTTAATTTACCATCCCAAGGTTTCCTAGAGCTCTTTGCAAATCACACTATATACAGTGATAACTCACCCACCAACTAAGGAAAACAATCTCTGGGGAGAAACGTATCAGTTGTTTAATGATGCATAGCAACACAGTGGTTTATGAAAGATAGCGAAGACGAATATTGTATCTAGTAGAAACTAGAGGGAGAATTTAGGTAGGCAAAATGTAAATATGTGAGCTGAAATTTGGCTAGAATGCCAGGGTTAACAATGCTGCCTTCTACGTGAAGGGGATTTTTGATGATCACAATTGGGAGTCAGGACATCATATGAAGTTTTACTTCAGTGAGTAGTACAGTAGAAATGACACTAGAAGAATAGAAAGATCAGATAAGGAAAAACTTATTAAATGACAACTGAATGGGACTTGAAATTTTGGTGGAACGTACTGATGTTTCGGCAAGCAATGTTAAAGAACAAATGCTACCCTCAAAAAGAACAGGAGTACTGTGGCACCTGAGAGACTAACACATTTATTAGAGCATAAGCTTTCGTGGGTTACAGCCCACTTCATCACATGCATAGAATGGAACATATAATAATAAGAAATATATATACATACAGATAAGTTGGAAGTTGCCCTACAAACTGTGAGAGGCTAATTAGTTAAGATGAGCTATTATCAGCAGGAGAAAAAAACTTTTGTAGTGATAATCAAGATAGCCCATTTAGACAGTTGACAAGAAGGTGTGAGGATACTTAACTTTAGGGAAATAGATTCAATATGTGTTATGACCCAGCCACTCCCTGTCTCTATTCAAACCCAAGTTAATGGTATCTAGTTTGCATATTAATTCAAGCTCAGCAGTATCTCGTTGGAATCTGTTTTTGAAGCTTTTCTGTTGCAAAATTGCCACCCTTAAATCTTTTACTGAGTGGCGACAGAGGTTGAAGTGTTCTTCTACCGGTTTTTGAATGTTACCATTCCTGATGTCAGATTTGTGTCCATTTATTCTTTTGCGTAGAGACTGTCTGGTTTGGCCAATGTACATGGCAGAGGGTCATTGCTGGCACACGATGGCATATATCACATTGGTAGATGTGCAGGTGACTGAGCCCCTGATGGCGTAACTTATGTGATTAGGTCCTATGATGGTGTCACTTGAATAAATATTTGGACAGAGTTGGCATCGGGCTTTGTTGCAAGGATAGGTTCCTGGATTAGTGGTTTTTGTTGTGTGGTGTGTGGTTGCTGGAGAGTATTTGCTTCAGGTTGGGGGGCTGTCTGTAAGTGAGGACTGGTCTGTCTCCGAAGATCTGTCAGTTTGTATGGCAACTTCCAACTTATCTGTATGTATATGTATTTCTTTTTACTGTATATTCCATTCTATGCATCCGATGAAGTGGGCTGTAGCCCACTTACGCTCTAATAAATTTTTTAGTCTCTAAGGTGCCACAAGTACTCCTGTTCTTTTTGCGGATACAGACTAACACGGCCGCTACTCTGAAACAAATGCTACCCTATTAACTTAGTTTCAGACTCAACAGTGAGCAGTGATTTGACTCAAGTTATATCAGTTACAATATTTTGCCCTTGCCTCCTGTTATCCTCCTGCATATTTATTGGTGTGGCATGTCTGCTGGTGAGATTAAGCAAAATATGGGAAAGTGACTTTTCAGAGCTGAAGTGAAATACTCAGTGAAAATCTCAGCATTTTGTTTCCTCTTGTTTTCCCTTATCTTTTTCCATTTCTTCCTTGTCTTCTTTCCATCCCTTTTTCTTTTCTTGTTTTTTTTTTCTTTTCATCTACTGTTGCCTCCCTCTCTTTGTCCTCTTCGTGACTGAGCTTTTCCCTTCCTTTAGCAATTGCTCCTTCACCACTTCTTCTTCTTCTTCGTCTTTTCTTCTCCTCATTCTGTTACCTCTTCACTTCTTAGTAGTTTTCTCTATTCCCCTGGGTTGCTGCATGCATTCTCTCTGCTTTCACTACCTGTCCTGATATGCTCTGAGTGCTCTTTCAGTAGCCTGCAGGTCATACGTAAAGGAGCAGGAGAAATGGAGAAATAGAGAGTGGGTTGAGTACTGGTGGCTGCAACTGTGTTATCATTAACAAATCTCCATACCAAAGTTCAGGTCCCTCTGGTAGCTCATGATGAGCACATGGAGACCACATTGTTGAGCTTCTTTTGGTGTTCATTGAACCAATGTACTGAGAAGTGTGTTAGGCTTCCAGCATTTTAGAATGTAATAATGAAAGCCAAAGAATTGATAGACCATCCATTATGCATGCACTGAATGCCCTTGGGTAGAGATACTCATCAGCAAGGAGCAAGGTGAGTTTTGGGCAATCTCCAGAGAACCCCAGAGGGAGTGGTCAGAAGGGGTTGATTGGGATCTGTATACCAGGAGTGGAAGCATGAGGAATCTTCAGTGCTACTAATACAATTGTAAACCTAATCTCCGAGTGTTGGCAGCCATGGAAAGTCATGAGAACATCATGACTAACAGAAAAGTCAACCTGGCAATGACCCTAGCCTGATCAGTCACCCTAGCAGTACATGAGGAGGAGAGGAGTGATGGCCAAGCTGCTGCTGGATTGCTTTGGAGTCCTTCAGCCCACCTCCAGAGTCTGGAGTCTGAAGAGAGGAACTGGGAGAGACCTGATGCCCCTCTCACACCCTGAGCCCCATCCCATCACATGGGATACCTGTTCCCCTACCTGACACTACTCCACAGATCAGCTAACAGACCTCCAACCATCAGGGAGACCCATTGCTAGAAGAGATTCACTTTCACTTGATCACCCACTCCACAGCCACATGCCAAAGGCTGACCTGCCTATCATTGTCATTGCTCATGTGAGGAACAACTCTGTAACGATGCTGGCTTTAGTGGTACCCAACTGAGAGTACCAATTCAGGACAAATTGCTTAAAGCAGGGCAGTTACAGCCCAAGGTTGAGATTCCTTTGCACACCAAGGCAAACCAAACCAGCCAAACAGAGAAGACTTCGGTTTTATCCCGCTGGCTAACCATAAGTCACACAAGCAATTTTCTTAGGCACTCCTGTTTCCCACTATCACCACCAGCGCCACTCATTATGGGGACAAATGGTTATGAAAACCCATACCCCAGTAAAAGAAAAAAGATTCTCCTGATCCCAAAGGACCAAGCCCCAGACCCAGGTCAATATACAAGTTAGATCTTATCCACAAATCACACTGTTGCCAATCCTTTAGAATCTAGAATCTAAAGGTTTATTCATAAAAGGAAAAAGATATAGATGAGAGATAGAATTGGTTAAATGGAATCAATTACATACAGTAATGGCAAAGTTCTTGGTTCAGGCTTGTAGCAATGATGGAATAAACTGCAGGTTCAAATTAAGTCTCTGGAGTACAACCACAGCTGGGATGGGTCATTCAGTCCTTTGTTCAGAGCTTCAGTTTGTAGCAAAGTTCCTCCAAAGGTCAGAAGCAGGATTGAAGACAAGATGGAGGAGTTTTCAGGGCGTTTTATATCCTCTGCTCTGTGGAAGATCACAGCAGCAAGATCATTGTCAGCCAAGTGTTTCTTGATTGGGCACTTACTGAGGCCTTGGCTACACTTGCAAGTTACAGCTCAATAAAGCCGCCCAGAACGCTGTACCTCACTCTCCGTCCACACTGGCAAGGCATGTACAGCGCTGTGTCTCCGCGGCTACAGCGCTGCTGGTACTCCACCTCCCCCAGAGGAATACAGTTTGTTGTGCCACTGCTGGTGTGCTGCGGTGCCAGTGTGGCCGCCCATTGCGCTCTGATTGGCCTCCAGAAATATTAGGAAGTATCCCACAATGCCTGTTCTAGCCACTCTGATCATCAGTTCAAACTCTACTGCCCTGGCCTCAGGTGACCAACTATCAGACCTGCCCTTTAAATTCTCTGGGAATTTTGAAAATCACCTTCCTGTTTGCTCAGCCAGGCGTGGAGTGCTGTCAGCGAATCTTTCCAGATGACCATGCCTTCATGCGCCGGGCAAGCCCCAGTATGTAGTAATGGAGAGTTGTTGGACCTCATCAGTGTTTGGGGGAGGAAGTTGTCCAGTCCCAGCTGCGCTGCAGCCGTAGGAATTACGATACCTTCGGGCAGCTGTCAAGGGGCATGAGGGAAAGGGGCCATGACCGGGACGCACTGCAGTGCAGGAATAAAGTGAAGGAGCTGTGGAGTGCCTACTGCAAAGCCTGCGAGGCAAACGGCCGCTTGGGTGCTCCCCCCTTGACCTGCTGATTCTACAAAGAGCTGGATGCGATACTTGGGGGCAACCCACCTCACCACCATGGACACTTCAGAGTGGGAGGAGGAGGAAAGGGGGAGTCAGGGTGCTGGGGCGGAGGGAGACACCCCAGAATTCCTGGAGGCATGCAGCCAGAAGCTGTTCTCAAGCCAGGAGGAAGGTAGCCAGTCGCAGCAGCCGGTACTTTGTGGAGGACAAACAGAAGAGCAGGTTCCCGGTAAGCGGCTTTTTTTCAGGAAGGAATTTTTTCGGTGCGGGCTCTTTGGCCGAGGAGGGTTAGGGCTGCATGCATGCCTAGATGCGGAATAGCGCGTTGATGTGGTCTATCACATCAAAGTAATCGACCTCGGTAATCTCTTAGAAGGTCTCATCCAGAACGTGGGCAATGCGCTTGCGCAGGTTTATTCAGAAAGTCACCGCGGTCCTTGTCCCAGTTAGGCTAACGTGTCTGTGCCACTGTGCTGCGTGGGGCGGGGGGACCATTGCTGCACACAGGCAAGCTGCATGTGGGCCAGGGCAGAAGCCACATTGCAGTAGAAGACTTCCCTTGCTTCCCAGGTCACCCACAGCAGCGAGATATCTTCCAGGACGGACTCCTGTGGAAAATGTGGGGACAGTGTTCAGTATAGGGGCCCCCGATGCTGTTGGCTCTCCCCAAGGCACAGAAACCCAGAGGACAGTACAGCCATGAAACCATCAGTCCCCCTTGACCCTGTGCTTACTCACCATTTTGGTTTCAGAGTAGCAGCCGTGTTAGTCTGTATTCGCAAAAAGAAAAGGAGTACTTGTGGCACCTTAGAGACTAACAAATTTATTAGAGCATAAGCTTTCGTGAGCTACAGCTCACTTCATCGGATGCATTCGATGAAGTGAGCTGTAGCTCACGAAAGCTTATGCTCTAATAAATTTGTTAGTCTCTAAGGTGCCACAAGTACTCCTTTTCTTTTCACCATTTTGGGGCTCCCGTGGGTTATGTGCGCTCACTTTGGGATGGACAAATTATGCTATTGTGTAAACTGTGCTTGCCCTCCTTAAGTTCAGGGGAATCATTATTCTGTCTGGTATAAACATTACTCTGTCTGGTATGCTGCCTCTGTTAAGTGTTGTATTTTGCCTTTACAGATGCAACCTTGAGATCTCAGCAGTCCATGTTATCACCGGCCGAGAGACTGCAAAGACTCAGGAAGAGGCCACGTAGAAGCAAAGAAGACATGCTGCAAGAAGTGATGCAGCAATCTCTTAAAGAGAATCAAAAAGCTCAGGAGTGGAGGGAGAGCGAAAGCAGGATCCACCAGAAAAACGCAGTGCACCGGCGGCAAAGCCTGGAGCTCCGGCAGCAAAGCACAGATTGGCTGATAAGCATCATGGAGTGCCAAGTGGACTCGATCCAAGCGCTCGTAGCCACATAGGCAGAGGACTACCACGCCTGCCCCCTCCCCCGGAGCTATTGTCTCAAAACTCTTCCCCTTGCGCCCCCATGTCACCTCCAACCCACTTTCCCCAACATCCGGGTTTTTATCACCAGCAGCTGCCTCCAATACCTGTAGCTTCACCACCCAGCCCTGAAAACTACGACCCTTACCCTCTGCATTCAACCCCCATCCTGAATTATAGCCATCCTGAAGTGCAGCATTCATTGCACAGCACTCCAGACAGGAAGGCTGAGTATGATAACAGGACATACGCAAATATATGATTGAACTGTTCCCCAACCACCCCCTTGCTCTTTCTGTTTCCCAACCAGTTGTGTTTCTTTTCAATAAATGAATTTTCTTTTCAATAAATGGATTTTTTGGCTTTGAAAACATTCTTATTATTGCATAAAGTAAGATACCTTAGCCCAGCAAAGAAACAGGCACTGCAAGTCAGCTTAGCAAACAAAGATTCCTACTAACACTGGAACCACTGTAGTTCACTCCCGTGCAGGGCACCAGACATTACTGGTGGTTTTCAGCCTCAAATTCCTCCCTCAAGGCATCCCTAATCCTTGCAGCCCCATGCCGGGCCCCTCTAATAGCCCTGCTCTCTGGCTGTGCAAATTCAGCCTCCAGGTGTTGAACCTCTGAGTTCCATGCCTGAGTGAATCTTTCACCCTTCCCTTCACAAATGTTATGGAGGGTACAGCATGCGGATATAAGCACAGGGATGCTGTCATCGGCCAGGTGCAGCTTCCCATCAGAGAACACCAGCAGTCCTTTAAATGGCCAAAAGCACACTCCACAGTCATTCTGCACCAGCTCAACCTGTAGTTGAACCGTTCCTTGCTGTTGACAAGGCTACCTGTGTAGGATTTCAGGAGCCATGGCATTACAGGGTAAGTGGGGTCTCTAAGGATCACAATGGGCATTTCGACTTCCCCTATCGTGATCTTCTGCTCTGGGAAAAAAGTCCCCTTCTGCAGCTTCCTGAACAGGGCAGCGTTCCAAAAGATGCATGCGTCATGCACCTTTCTGGGCCAGCCTGCGTTAATGTCAATGAAACGCCCACCGTGATCCACAAGCGCCTTGAGAATCATAGAGAAATACCCCTTCCGATTAACGTACTCGGAGGCTAGGTGGGCTGGTGCCGGAATTGGAACATGCGTCCCATCTATCACCGCTCCACAGTTAGGGAAACCCATTTGTGCAAAGCCATCCACAATGTCCTGCACATTACCCAGAGTCACAGTTCTTCCGAGCAGGATGCGATTAATGGCTCTGCAAACTTGCATCAACACGAGTCCAACGGTCGACTTTCCCACTCCAAACTGTTTAGCGACCGATCGGTAGCTGTCTGGAGTTGCCAGCTTCCAGATGGCAATAGCCTCCCGCTTCTCCACCATCAGGGCAACTCTCAATCTCGTGTCCTTGGGCCGCACGGGTGGGGCAAGCTCCTCACACAGTCCCATGAAAGTGGCTTTTTTCATTCGAAAGTTCTGCAGCCACTGCTCGTCATCCCAGACTTGCATGACAATGTAATCCCACCACTCAGTGCTTGTTTCCCGAGCCCAAAAGCGGCATTCTATGGTGGTGAGCGTGTCTGTGAATGCCACAACCAATCTCGTGTTGTACGCATTACACGACTCAATAGCATCGTCGGACTCCTCATTGTCACTTCGGATCTTAAGGAATAGCTCGACTGCCAAATGTGATGTGCTGGTGAGACTTGTCAGCATACTCCTCAGCAGTTCGGGCTCCATTTCCTGCAGACTGAAATGGAACACAAATCATGCTGCGCAGAAACCGTTGAAAGATGGTGCCAAATGTGGACGGAAACACAGGGATTGCTGGGATGCGAAGCAATGCATCACGGGACTTTGGGACAGGACCCAGAATGTCCCGCACCCCACGCCCTGTTCCCACAACCCATGACGCCAGAATGGGAAGAGGTGCTCTGTGGGATACCTGCCCATAATGCACCGCTCCCAATGCCGCTGCAAGTGCTGCAAATGTGGCCACGACAGTGCGCTGGCAGCTGCCAATATGGACAGACTGCAGCACTTTTCTTACTCAGCTGTATGAACGCGGGTTTAACTCACAGCGCTGTACATCCGCAAGTGTAGCCAAGGCCTGAGAATAGTTTTCTTAAGAAGCTGACCAAATGCTTCACTGGGGATATTTAGAATCAAAATACATTGATATTCACATACATAGCCAATATTTATAACTTCAACTACAGAAATGATACACCCATACACCCTATCTGTATGGGTGTATCATTTCTGTAGTTGAAGTTAATCAGCAAATCATACATAACCTTTCCATCAACACCTTACACGACAACCTTTGTACAATATTTGCTGCAAATATATAACAGTATATGGTTACAGGTTATGTCAGTAATGTCACACGCTCCAAATTGGATAGCCACCTAGCCAAGCTTCCATGAAGTGCTGGAAAGGAAGCAGCATGGTGGATCAAGAGGTACCAGGCTCAGCCCAGACCTAATCCATATAGCATGTAAAATACCAGTGGCTGCTGGCAGCCCATTTACACTCGGTTCTTCAGCTGTTGCTAACACCAGTGAAGCTGAACTTGTATTAGCAATGATGAGAAATGTTTTCAAAATTCTCTTAGTATAGACAAAGGTTATAGAATTTTACAGGCTTGACAAGCCTCTATGTTTCTCATTTAAAAGCAAGCAGGCAACCCCTCTGCCTCATCAAAGGCTCACTTTTCAGGCTGCTTTTATTCATTACAAAGATGCCAAAAAAGGAAAAATCCCAATTGTTTCCACCTTTGCAAGTCTTCTTTAAATGTTGTGAAGCTGGTGCTTCCTCGATTCAAAACCAGTACTGTACATCAGGGCCACTTGGTTGTGAGGATGAAGAGTCCTGAGCTGATTGAAATGAACTTCAGAGACAGAATTCAGTGGTCGCCTAGCAGGCAGCCTATGAATCCCAGTCTTAGAAAAGGCAGACGCTGAACTATTTCCCAGCACGAAGCTCAAGGTGGCTCTACTTACATATTGTTCACTTGACACATGCTTCAGGTGACTATGAAGTGAGCGGGAAGTGTTCCCGGTCTTTGATTATCATAACATTTCACCTGTCTGATTTTATTCCAAACCAGTGAGTGTGCCAAGATTTACAGGCTCAGGAGATGGTCTGGTAATTCTGTGGCAGAAGGGAGGTGCTCTTGCCAACAGGTCTGACATTGCGACTATATGGGTGCAGGTAATACTTCATGTTCTAAACAATGCAATGGCACCTTCACCACAGAACCGTCTGTAGGGTCACCACCTTGGGCACCAGTTAAACAGAGCCACAGCACATAATGGCTGCAGAGCTACAGTAGAACATAGCCAGAGTGGGACTGGGAGCCAAAGAAAGGAGTGCGAGAGCGGCTGGATTCTTGGGTCTCACAGGACTCCCAAAGGGCAAGCAAGCAGTGTTATTTCATAAACCAGTGTTGGAGGAATGTCAGTGACTTTCCCATCTGCTGTAATTGTGGCCCTTTCATCACTCAGTCAGTGGCCACTGGTACTCCATATATCTTTGTGCTGGTGGAAGGGAGAGGGAATTGTTTCATTGATGGAGATCAGCTTCTCTTGTCAGCACTGAATGGGGCAATACCTTCTGTGGGGTATCGTTTAGCATGACTGGAGGTAGCACTAAAGTGGGGGAGCTCTTGAGAGGGTATTTGTAGCCAAGGTTATCTAGAGCAGAAATGGAGAGGATTAGTGGAGGCTTGTGGTGGGGTACGATTTCCACAGCTGACTTAATGTGGGGTGGGAGGAGAAGTGTATAGGGCATGGCATGGGGGCAGAGAGGGGCCTGTCAGCTAGCAAACTAAGTGTGGTTTGCTGACGTAGGACATGTAAAGCTGTGGGATTTACTGAAGGCTGGGGGAGGAGAATGTTTTCAGGGGGCATTATTTGAGGGTAGGTTTCTAGTGTGTTCATGGTAAGGGAAACAAAATGGGGATGCTCAGTCAATGAACTATGGGCTACAGCTATGGTGTGGGACTGCGAGCTCCGCTCCCGACACACCCTCCATCATGAAGATAATGTACAAGTACCTGAATTGGTTTTGATAAATCAGCATGGACACTGGCCCAAACTTAGCCAGTTCAGCAAGGCTAGTGAGGACACGCTGAATTGTTTGTGTGTCAACCTGTTCAGATTCAAGTGTCTACTATGGATGACACTTAACAGTGAATGAGGGATGCCGTGCATAGTTCTTGTGCCCTCCTTTCCTCTGCACAGCTCACTTGAGTCACAAATAAGGAAGAGATGGGAAGAAGTTGCTGCTGCACTGAGTAGGAATCCTGTAGCCATTGCAGCCTACCGCTCTCCCTGCCAATGCCTGTCCCTCTCATCAACTACTTCTAGTTTGAAGAGCTTGATTCAATACAAAATATTACTTCACCTACCTTGTCTCTCTTATAGTTTGAAGAGTTGGTACTGAGAGTGAGCCTGGAGCATTGTTCTTCCTTCACAACTCCCCCCCCACCAGCTAAAATAACCTTCTCTCCCACCTAATCCTCTAAAATGTTCTAGGGAAGATGCACCTACCTCAGAAACTAAAGGGATCTTTTCCTCACATTATCACTCAACCTTTCTATCAGAGGGAACCGATTCCCAACCAATCAGCTCACAGAACTTGGGTCAGTATGGAAGAATTCATTGATTTGTAAGGGGAGAGAGTGAGGAACTGATGGATGTTTTTGGGGAAGAGTACTTTACCCAGAGAATGTTCCAAGTGTTGTTCATAGACTTTAATGTCAGAAGGGTCCATTATGATCTTCTAGACTGACCTCCTGCACAATGCAGGCCACAGAATCTCACCCACCCACTCCTGTAACAAACCCCGACCTATGTCTGAGCTACTGAAGTCCTCAACTCATGGTTTAAAGACTTCAAGGTTCAGAGAATCCTCCAGCAAGTGACCCATGCCCTACGCTGCAGAAGAAGGTGAAAAACCTTCACAGAGGCAGGTGAAAGTCCTTGTCCCAAGGGGCTTAGTGTTGCATCCCTGACTATCCTGGCTAATAGCCATTGATGGACCTATCCTCCATGAACTTATCTAGTTATTTTTTGAACCCTGTTATAGGCTGCTGGTGCACATTGAGTGGATGTTTTCAGAGAACTATCCACAGGGACTCCAAGATCTTTTTCTTGAGTGGTAACAGCTAATTTAGACCCCATCATTTTGTATATTTAGTTGTTTCATCTGCCATTTTGTTTCCCAGTCACCCAGTTTTGTTAGATCCCTTTGGAACTCTTCACAGTCTGCTTTGGACTAGGGATGCAAAAGTTTAACCAGTTAACTAATAAGCATGAGTCTTATACTCCTGGGGGAATGCTGTGCGTGCGCAGAATTCATGTCCACCACAGATTTGTTTTCTTCATTGCAGAAAAATGACTTTGACAGGGAAGCAAAGGGAAGCTGCAAGAGCAGTCACGCACCGCTCCCTAGCAGTTCAGGTACAATGTTTCAGGCACCCAGTGGAGAGGTAAATCACCATGGGGCTGGGAACACCCCAGCCAGTGGCTCTTACCCTGATCCAGGATCGGCTGATAGTCCCAGCTTGGCTGGAGGCAGGAGAGGATGGGACTTCCTCTTCCCCTGCAAGGAGTGGCTGGGGCTGTGTCAGACCCACCCCCAGAAACTTCCCCCAGCTGCAGGAAGCTCAGCATCCTCCCCTGCTTCCAGCCCCCATCACTCCTCAGCTGTGAAGGAGGGGTCACTGTATGGGGAGCTGCTCCCCCATCAACCCAACCCCTATGCATCCAGACCTCCCTCCCAAGCCTCACCTGGTACATCCAGAAGCCCCCTAGCCCTTCACCCAAACCCCACCCCACTGAACCTCAATCCCTGCCTCTGGACCCCCACCCCTGCACCCAGACCACCCCCCATTGAGCTCCCTGCACTCAAACCCCCACCCTGATGCATCACCCTGAGCCCCCACATCCAGACCCCATGCCACTGGCTGCCAACTGGCTGCACCCAGACCCCCACCAAGCCCCACTCTCCCAGCACCCCCCCCCGCTGAGAACCCCACACCCAGAGCACTCTGCTGAGCCCCAACGACCTATACCTGGAAGCCCCTGCAGAGTCCCATTGCCCCTGCACCTGGAACCCCCGCAATGAGCCTCTGTGCCTCCAAACCCCCCACACCCAGACACCCCACTGAGATGCCTGCACCCAGATTGTCTCACACAGAATTCTATCTCCTCACACTGAGCCCCTCCACACTTGGGTCCTGCCTGGTTGAGCCTGCCTGCCCCACACCTGGTGCACCTGGCACAGAGGGGCATGGCCCCAGGGTGTTTCTGAGGCAGACCCAGGCCTTGTGCTGTGTCAGGGTTGGGTGCAACCTCTCCACTGAGTCTGTGTCTTGGGGTAGGGGGGGCTGCAGGGTGATCTTCCATCTTCATGCAGCCAGTGGCCTGTGCTCTCCACTGCCATGCAGGATCCTCTGCATTTATTTATTGACAAATAAAACTTGCAAAATTTTAAAATATTGTGTGCAGAATTTTTAATTTTTTGGCACAGAATGCTCTCAGAAGTAGTCTTACCGGTTTTGGTGAACAATTAAACTCCGCTGGCTGCTGGGACTCCTTAATGGCTAACTGTTTAACTGATACGAATTTTAATAGGTTAAACTGTTACTATTTTAAACCCTATTTAAATCCTACTTTGGACTTAACTATCTTGAGTAATTTTTTATCGTCTCCAAACTTTGCAACCTCACTGTTTACCCCTTTTACCAGATCATTTATGAATATGTTTAACAGCGCTGGTCCCAGTATAGATCCCTGGGCGACATCACTATTTACCTTTCTCCATTGTGAAAACTGACCACTTATTCTTACCCTTTGTTTCCTATCTTTTAACCAGTTACTAATCCATGAGAGGACCTTCCTCTTATCCCATGACGTCTTTGTTTAAGAGCCCTTGGTGAGGGACCTTGTTAAAGGCTTTCTGAAATTCTAAGTACACCATATCCACTGGATCACCCTTGTCCACATGTTTGTTGGCCACCTCAAAGAATTCCAATAGATTGGAGAGGCATGATTTCCCTTTACAAAAGCCGTGCTGACTCTTCCCCAACAAATTGTGTTCATCTATGTGTCTGATAACTCTGCTCTTTACTACAGTGTCAAACAATTTGCCTGGTGCTGAAGTTAGGTTTACCAGCCTGTAATTGTGGGGATTGTTTCTAGAGCATTTTAAAAAAATTGTCATCACATTAGCTATCCTCCAGTCATCATCTGGTACAGAAGCTGATTTAAGTGATAGGCTACGAATCACAGTTGCAATCTAATTTCTTTCTTCCTTGTATGTTTTGCATCATGAAAAATTAACATAATAGCTATGTGATCATGATGCAGTGAGAACAGTGTCTTCTGGACATGGAACCTGTGAGGTGGTTGGCGGAAGAAATAAAAGGTTGGATCTATCACGCTGTCTGGAATGGCTCATGACCATGAGCGTTCACCTCAGAGCAGACTGTCAAAATCAGGGCAGACACCCCAAACTGGTGGTATGTTGGTGAAATGTAATTACACAACCCAGTAACAAATGTGAACTCCTGGATCACTGAAACAGTCTTACCATGGAGTCACAGACAGTTTTCTTAAGCTCTCCAGTGTATCTTGTGACTTAGGCAAGCTGGATTCAGTGATAAAAGGTCACTTACACCAAAAATCACAAAATAGTCAGGTTGCTTGCAATCCCAAGAGACCAGTCACTTACCCCAGCTCAATTGGTATCTTGGATCTCTCACAAAAGATGCCTGTAGCCAGTTCTGTAATAAACTAACTAAAGGTTTATTAGCTAGGAAAAAGAAATAAGAGTTATATACAAGCATAAACACAAATGCATTGCAGTCTAAATCCTAAGAGTGATAGAGTTGTAGTGATCTGTTAATGCAAAATGTCTCTCCCTTCCCTCCCCGCCCCGGGCTAAACCATGCCAAGCATCATGGGGATCTCTATGGTTGTGTTTAGGAATCCTTGCTCCTCCAAGTCCACACAGCATAAGAAAGATTCAGTTTCTCCTTGTTAGGGATTTTTATCCCTTCTTCTCTAGAGCCCCAAACTGATGGGATAAGTTCATGCATAGGCTTCTCCTTCCTTGAGGGAGTTAGGAATGCAATCAATAAAGTCTCTGTCCTTTGATGCTACAAAATAGGTCAGTTGCTTTCAATGGGCTATTCTTATATGCAGGACAAGCACTTTATCGGTGCATCTTTTCTCGTTTGTTGTGTAACACAATTACAGAGGTTTACAATGCAAACACTCATTCATAATTTTGTACCATGGGCTATAGAGATTATGAATGAGAGTAATACATGTAGCATCCTACAAACTTTTTATCAAGTCTAATCACTAAGCATGTTCTTATCAACTTACACTTAATATCTGTTCTGATGATGCTAACACACAAGTAAACAAGACTGGTTTCCAGTTATGTATTTGTAAATGTTCAGTGAGGCCTAGGGCCTTGTCATGAGCGGGCACCTGGTCTGCCAGTATCACAGGATCATTGGGAAAGATCTCACTTGAAAAGGAAACTCCCACTCAGAAAAACAGGAAAACTTGCCTCCTCCCGGCTAGTCTTCAACATTCTGAGAGCAGATGAGAAGAAAGTGGAGGGCAGTGGTCACAAGGTAATAATGCTGAGTGGCTGGGGAAGGAAGGATTTCTGACCCTAAGTAAGCATTGTGTGGCTCATTACTGGGGTGCATCCCTGAGAACATCTCTCCTTAAACTTTAAAGCAAAGCAAGTTTCATTCCTCAGAGGTAATTTCAGCTGTGCCTCACTTTTCAGGAGTATGGCTAGAGGCAGGCCAGGCAGAGCTTCCTGCCTTCCAGTTGGTGTTAATAATTTGAACTGAAATAGTCCGAGAGACCCAAAATCAGGGCCCCATTGTGCTGGGCACTGTACACACACATAGTAAGAGACCGTTTCTCCTACAGCTCATAATCTAAATAGGACCAGACAGAGAGAGGGTGGGAGAGGAAACAGAGGCCCAAAGAGTGGAAGAGATTTGCCCGCTGTCACACATTAGGTCAGTGGGAGAGCTGGGAACAAAACCCAGGTTTCTCGACTTATTGTCTGGTGCCCTACCGACTAGACCATGCTGCTTTTTGTAGCGCTTTGGCTCTCTGCTTCGGCTCTCTGCTTCTCTGTTAGCACCCCTTGTGCCCCATGTTCTTCTAGTGAATTCGAGGGGGTGGGCGTTGCAATGCAGTTTAGGGAATATAAAATAACCTCTTCTCTCTGTTTTGGACTAGGGTGAGTCGTGATGTTTGCCTTCCAATGATCACTGTACTAGAACTCCATGAATTCCAAAGCAACAGGAGGCTCAGCAGCTTTTGATATCTCCCAGCTTCCTACCTTATTGTGACATTCCTTCTGGGTCTTTATTTTCACCCGTCTGAGGTGTATGGTGAAAGGGCTGCATCAGGAACATTGTTGAGAGAGCGGCTTGCATACGAGGGAGGGCCATGGGCTTGAGCTCTGCCATCCTTCACCTTTCCTACAAGTTCAGGCTGCTGCTGCTCTTCATCTTCTGCATGATGGTGGTGACATGGGCCACCTCCAGTTACCTTGTGGACACGATACAGGAGACTCCCAAAGTAAAGAGCTTGGTGGAGAATTTTAGGAAGGCAACCATGCTGGAGAAGGAGAATCAGAAAAAGAAGTCCATGTCCACTATAGAAGTTCCCACAGTGAAGTCCACCATGAGTCACTGCCCTGCTCTCTCTCCCTACCTGCGTAAGTGGCTCAGTCTTCAGTAACTTTAATGAATTAAATCTGCTTTTGTGCTACTGATTCCTTGGTTCCCCTCTGGCCATCTTTCATCCAGGTGCTTTTCCTGTGAACCAAACTCAAAGCTAGTGACTGTTGCATAAAAGATAAACTGCGTCCTCTCAACAGTTAGATATCTGTTCACCCTACAAATACTTAAGAAGTATAAAGAGATGTGTAGGACAGTTTAATACATTACGAAGAGAGGTTGTTGGGTCCTCACCATGCCCAGTGGTGGTGCTTTGGCTAGGTAAATTAAACTAACTCCGGTAGCTCATGAGTTACCTAGTTGCTGTCACCCTGCATTCATTCTGAAAGCTAGCAAAAACCCACCATGCCAACACTGGAAGGTGATGGAATGGATGACATTCCTACTTGCCTATGAGACTAGTTTGGCCCATATGTACTTACTGGCTATGGCAGCCAGTTAGACGGGGACAAAAGGGGGGGGGGAAGGAAAACCCATCAGAAATAGCTGTAGCAGCCTGATATCTGGATACTGTGCTCCATTGGCAACTGTAGGTACCTGGTTACTGGGCTCATTATGGGTCCCATACTGTGCTCTTCACTGTTTAATCTGTTAAATCTGCAGTACTTAATTACAGCCCATCTTCTGAAATGCATATTGCAATGTGCTGAACTCCAGAATAATAATTTAATAGGAAATGGGCCTCTGCCCCTACCTGACTTGCTTGCTGGTTCCACTGCTTCACTCTTCCCTTCCCCCCCACCCCACTTTTTCTTTTATGCTGAACCCTGCTTTTGTGGTAAGAGATTTCTAGCTTGCTCACAACCCATACACTTCTACTTTCCATCTCCACAGCAGATGTGAAAATCCTAATGGGAAATGAAATGGAGTTTCATAAGTGTATCTTCCTTTGACAAAGACTGTGTGACTGTTTTGGGGACTAATGCTATCCTCCTGGCTAGGGGTCAAATGGACATCTTCAAAGGCTTCCTTAGACTGGCCATTTTTATTAGTACCATAGCTCCATGGAACCATTGAGCGGCCCATGGAACCTTGAGGTTTGCCATATTGGCCCATGCTACCTTTTTCAGCTTTACTGCCAGGGGGTAATTTCTGCGTTAGCAGCACAAGGCTTCTGGACCAGGTCGTCCTCCTTGTATGCCCATGCTCATGCAAGCTGGTTGGGTGATGTGGACATTTTTTCCTGCAAAAAAAATTGTTTTAAAAAAATTCATTTTTTCTGGGAATTTTTTTCAGTCACATCTTTGCAATCATCTCTAGTCACAGTTGTGTGATTGATTTCTTCTTCCTCAAGTGAGCTTTCTCTATGTCAGCAGAAGCTATGATGAAAGATCAGCACAGCAGGCACTGTGGGCATGGGAATGTTGGATTAGTAAGAGCCGTTTCCTGACTCTAAAATGTTTACATCCTTCAATGTCCATGGTTAAAGCCATGATGATTCCCTGCCCTTCTACTCTCACATCTCTCTCCACTCTTGTTCCTCCTCTCCCTCCCCTGGAAGCCCATGTTGAAACAATGAGTATCCTTCTGATTGAGTGGGACTCCTTTTATACATCATTGGCATTGCTTCTTCAAGTGAATAAACGCTAAGCAACTCCAAGTATCCACTCCCTCCAGGACCCATGTAATGCCTTTACAGCACTCTCCATTCCATTTGATCTGGGTAGCAAGATAGATTAGAATTTGGGATTGAACCCAAGCTTCTCATGCTGTTGTATGGACTGTGTTGTAGAGGAGATCAGACTAGATCATTAGAATGGCCCCTTCTGGTCTCGGACTCTATAAATGCTGGAGTGCACAGTCACTCCCATGAGGGCACTTAGCTAGCCTGAAACCAGAAATGAATTAAGAATGCTCCCTGTGCTTCTCCTGCAGAGGGCCCCAGCAAGCTCAAGTTCAAAGCATCTCTCACACTCGAAGAGGTACGGAAGGAGAACCCTCAGGTGGCAAAAGGCCGGCATCGCCCTGCAGAGTGCTCAGCACTGCAACGCGTGGCCATCCTGATCCCACACCGCAGTCGAGAGAAGCACCTGTTGTACCTGCTGGAGCACCTCCACCCATTCCTACAGAGACAGCAACTGGACTATGGTATCTATGTCATCCACCAGGTGAGGCAATCATGAAGGCAAGCAAATTGCTTGCCTGGGGGGATAGGAGATTAATTAACTCCTGTGCATCCCAAACTCTTCTGCCCTGCGGGTATTCCTCCTGGCTTTGTGATGGTGCCTCAGGGCTTGCTGTCTCCTTTATTGGCTAGAGGACAATGGCATTCCTTTTGTGCAGTGATCCTGTCTGAATTAGAGAAGCTCTTTAAAAATGTCCCACCTTCGTTAACACCAGTTCAGTTCGGTCTGTGTTAACAGTGTTGCGAGCTTCAAGGCAAGTTGGCTGGTCGCTGCCTTTTGTGCTTTACACAGGATGCCATCCAGCCTGCTCAGAACAAGTCTAACTGTTATACTGCTAACATGGATTTGGCAGCCTTTCTGCATTGGGAAAAGGAGTACTTGTGGCACCTTAGAGACTAACAAATTTATTAGAGCATAAGCTTTCGTGAGCTACAGCTCACTTCATTGGATGCATTTGGTGGAAAAAACAGAGGAGAGATTTATATACACACACACAGAGAACATGAAACAATGGGTTTATCATACACACTGTAAGGAGAGTGATCACTTAAGATAAGCCATCACCAGCAGCAGGGGGGGGAAAGGAGGAAAACCTTTCATGGTGACAAGCAAGGTAGGCTAATTCCAGCAGTTAACAAGAATATCAGAGAACGGTGGGAGGGAGAAATACCATGGGGAAATAGTTTTACTTTGTGTAATGACGCATCCATTCCCAGTCTCTATTCAAGCCTAAGTTAATTGTATCCAGTTTGCAAATTAATTCCAATTCAGCAGCCTCTCGTTGGAGTCTGTTTTTGAAGCTTTTTTGTTGAAGTATAGCCACTCTTAGGTCTGTGATCGAGTGACCAGAGAGATTGAAGTGTTCTCCAACTGGTTTTTGAATGTTATAATTCTTGACGTCTGATTTGTGTCCATTCATTCTTTTACGTAGAGACTGTCCAGTTTGGCGAATGTACATGGCAGAGGGGCATTGCTGGCACATGATGGCATATATCACATTGGTAGATGCGCAGGTGAACGAGCCTCTGATAGTGTGGCTGATGTGATTAAGCCTTATGATGGTATCCCCTGAATAGATATGTGGACAGAGTTGGCAACGGGCTTTGTTGCAAGGATAGGTTCCTGGGTTAGTGGTTCTGTTGTGTGGTGTGTGGTTGCTGGTGAGTATTTGCTTCAGATTGGGGGGCTGTCTGTAAGCAAGGACTGGTCTGTCTCCCAAGATCTGTGAGAGTGACGGGTCATCCTTCAGGATAGGTTGTAGATCCTTGATGATGCGTTGGAGTGGTTTTAGTTGGGGGCTGAAGGTGATGGCTAGTGGCGTTCTGTTATTTTCTTTGTTGGGCCTGTCCTGTAGTAGGTGACTTCTGGGTACTCTTCTGGCTCTGTCAATCTGTTTCTTCACTTCAGCAGGTGGGTATTGTAGTTGTAGGAATGCATGATAGAGATCTTGTAGGTGTTTGTCTCTGTCTGAGGGGTTGGAGCAAATGCGGTTATATCGTAGCGCTTGGCTGTAGACAATGGATCGAGTGGTATGATCTGGATGAAAGCTAGAGGCATGTAGGTAGGAATAGCGGTCAGTAGGTTTCCGATATAGGGTGGTGTTTATGTGACCATCGCTTATTAGCACCGTAGTGTCCAGGAAGTGGATCTCTTGTGTGGACTGGTCCAGGCTGAGGTTGATGGTGGGATGGAAATTGTTGAAATCCTGGTGGAATTCCTCAAGAGCTTCTTTTCCATGGGTCCAGATGATGAAGATGTCATCAATGTAGCGCAAGTAGAGTAGGGGCATTAGGGGACGAGAGCTGAGGAAGCATTGTTCTAAGTCAGCCATAAAAATGTTGGCATACTGTGGGGCCATGCGGGTACCCATCGCAGTGCCACTGATTTGAAGGTATACATTGTCACCAAATGTGAAATAGTTATGGGTGAGGACAAAGTCACAAAGTTCAGCCACCAGGTTAGCCGTGACAGTATCGGGGATACTGTTCCTAACGGCTTGTAGTCCATCTTTGTGTGGAATGTTGGTGTAGACAGAGACAAACACCTACAAGATCTCTATCATGCATTCCTACAACTACAATACCCACCTGCTGAAGTGAAGAAACAGATTGACAGAGCCAGAAGAGTACCCAGAAGTCACCTACTACAGGACAGGCCCAACAAAGAAAACAACAGAACGCCACTAGTCATCACCTTCAGCCCCCAACTAAAACCTCTCCAACGCATCATCAAGGATCTACAACCTATCCTGAAGGATGACCCGTCACTCTCACAGATCTTGGGAGACAGACCAGTCCTTGCTTACAGACAGCCCCCCAATCTGAAGCAAATACTCACCAGCAACCACACACCACACAACAGAACCACTAACCCAGGAACCTATCCTTGCAACAAAGCCCGTTGCCAACTCTGTCCACATATCTATTCAGGGGATACCATCATAGGGCCTAATCACATCAGCCACACTATCAGAGGCTCGTTCACCTGCGCATCTACCAATGTGATATATGCCATCATGTGCCAGCAATGCCCCTCTGCCATGTACATTGGCCAAACTGGACAGTCTCTACGTAAAAGAATGAATGGACACAAATCAGACGTCAAGAATTATAACATTCAAAAACCAGTTGGAGAACACTTCAATCTCTCTGGTCACTCGATCACAGACCTAAGAGTGGCTATACTTCAACAAAAAAGCTTCAAAAACAGACTCCAACGAGAGACTGCTGAATTGGAATTAATTTGCAAACTGGATACAATTAACTTAGGCTTGAATAGAGACTGGGAATGGATGAGTCATTACACAAAGTAAAACTATTTCCCCATGGTATTTCTCCTTCCCACCCCACCCCCCCACTGCTCCTCTGATATTCTTGTTAACTGCTGGAATTAGCCTACCTTGCTTGTCACCATGAAAGGTTTTCCTCCTTTCCCCCCCCTGCTGCTGGTGATGGCTTATCTTAAGTGATCACTCTCCTTACAGTGTGTATGATAAACCCATTGTTTCATGTTCTCTGTGTGTGTGTATATAAATCTCTCCTCTGTTTTTTCCACCAAACGCATCCGATGAAGTGAGCTGTAGCTCACGAAAGCTTATGCTCTAATAAATTTGTTAGTCTCTAAGGTGCCACAAGTACTCCTTTTCTTTTTGCGAATACAGACTAACACGGCTGCTACTCTGAAACCTGTCTTTCTGCATTGGGGCTCACACTGGTGCTAGTACTGGGGAATCTGGACTAAAATATGGGAATCTTTTTAGAAAATGTCCTTGATGTAGCTAGAGCCTTCAAAATCATACATAGGAAGCCCTTGCCAGCCTGTATGAACTATGAAATGTATTGTAGCTTAGTTAGCATTTCCGAGCTAGGGCCTGAGGTGACCATCCTAATGTTTATTACTGAGAAAATTAACTTACCCAGCACGTTAAACTTACACAACCAGGATGAAATGTTCTCAGACCCAAAATTTTGGGGGTGTTCAGATCGAGGATCTTGGTTCATGAGTCTCTTCCACCCCATTCAGATAGTTTATTGATAGTGACAATCATTATTCACGTCATAGTACTTGTGTACGAATTCCTGTTGTCTAGAATAAAACACTAAATAAGAGCTCTTTGGCATACAGATACCCTTTGAGTAGCAAAGATGAATGGAATGTGAAGTCCTGACAGTATGTTTGATACCTTCGAGATTCTTTGATCTGCCTGTTCACATTCAGTGGCTTTGCGCTAAATTAATTGCTAATTTTGTAGAGCATTTTAACCCTTGCTTGGGTTTCTTTCATACCCAGCACTGGTACTGTGGTCAGGTGAGCTTGAAGCAGCAGTCTGCTCTGGGAGTGGAAGCCAGCAAATGCTTTTCTCGTAACCCACTTTCATGACTTTCTGTTTTTAAATTTCCATTCACATGTCTGCTCTACTTTGATTCACTCTTCAGATAGCAGGAAACAAATTTAATGCAAAACTCCCTACCCTGTCCTGTTTAAATAACCTCACAATTGTGTCATAAACCACCAAGAGGCAGGAAATTCTGAATGAAGGCCTATTTCTGGCTCTAAATCATCTAGGAACAGGAACAGCAGTGATTGGCAGGATCTGCTTTTACTTGGAATATCCTCTTTTTTTTGTTTTTTTCATTGCTCTGAATCGGAGTTTTACAGGTTGGCTGAAGAGGGGGATGTCCTTCCTTTACTACTTTAGGATGTAATAAAGAAGGCCCCAAAGCTCCGTCTGTCTAATCTATCACCAGTGCCAAGTCTTGTTTTCCCTGTTTTGCTGGAGGGTCTTTCTTTTGAAGACCCAGAGATGTGGACTGGGACTCTCCCATATCGTTTATTGTTAGGGGGTAGTGATGGATAGGCACACACAAAACCAGAATGTGTAAACACAGAGAAGGGATTTTGAAGATCAGCTGTCACTTGCTCTTGTTAACGGTGAGGTCATAACCTTATTAGTTGTCCACACTGTGTTCCAGAAAAAGCAGGGTGAACCACACCTGACTTTTTAATACTAAACATGCAGAGACTGCCTCTTGGTGATGCGGGAAAGAATCATAGAATATCAGGGTTGGAAGGGACCTCAGGAGATCATCTAGTCCAACCCCCTGCTCAAAGCAGGACTAATCCCCAATTTTTGCCCCAGCTCCGTAAATGGCCCCCTCAGGGATTGAACTCACAACCCTGGGTTTAGCAGGCCAATGCTCAAACCACTGAGCTATCCCTTCCCCCAAAGGGTCTTTTAAATCTTCTCCATTGATCATGAAAAGGGCACCAAGCCAATCCTTTTCCCTCTGCAGGTCACCTTTACATTATTTTTAAAATATCATGTACTATTTTTTTTTAAGGGTGCTGGTGAAAGCCCTAAAGAACAAATCTTTCCTTTGTTCACAAAGTAGGTGCTGAACTGTTTGCCACAATGTATTCTTCCTCCATTGTGCCTTAAACCTGCCTATAGGGGGAGAGAGGGGAGTTTAATCTCCATGGATTATTCAGTCCTTGGGTGTAGGCTGAAACTGGCAACAAGAGGGCCAGTTAGAGCCAATAGTAATTGTGATGTGGCTCTCTGCATGTAGGAACTGGACTGGGATGACCTGATCAGTGACACCAAACAGCCTTCAGATGTTAGACCCTTTGTAACTACCAGCAGGCTGAATTTGACCTAATATGCAAGTGAAAGGCTCCATATTCATACTCGACCTATATGCATGCCTGCTCTTCCCCCAGGTTTATCATCCCCTGGATGTGAGAAGGAACAACTTCTTCAGACTCCTTCACAGAGCACTTCTCTGTCTCCCTGGATGGATCCTGAAAGGACCCCCTCTCATTCCTCTGAGAAGGGCTTTTAAACTCTTAGTGCATGGCTACACTTGCAGATGTAGAATGCTGTGAGTTAAACCCACCTTCATACAGCTGAGTAGGGAAAGCGCTGCAGTCTGTCCACACTGACAGCTGCAAGCGCACCGGTGTGGCCACATTTTGGCACTTGCAGCGGCATTGGGAGCGGTACATTATGGGCAGCTATCCCACAGAGCACCTCTTCCCATTCTCGCGCTGTGGCTTGTGGGAACGGGGCAGGGAGTGTGGGGCATTCTGGGTCCTGTCCCAACGCCCCGTGATGCATTGGTTCGCACCCCCAGCATTCCCTTTGCTTCCGTCCACATTTGGCTCCATCTTTCAACGTTTTTTGTACTGTGCGCTCTGTCTTCCCTTTCGGTCTGTGGGAATGGAGCCCAAACTGCTGAGGAGTATGCTGACGAGTCTCACCAGCACGTCACGTTTGGCAGTTGAGTTATTCCTTATGATCCAAAGTGACAGTAAGGACTTGACGATATCGACTCGAGTAACGCATAATGACATGAGTTTGCTTGTGGCATTCACGGACACGCTCACCACCATAGAATGCCGCTTTTGGGCTCGGGAAACAAGCACTGAGTGGTGGGATCACATTGTCATGCAAGTCTGGGATGACGAGCAGTGGCTGCAGAACTTTCGAATGAGAAAAGCCACTTTCATGGGACTGTGTGAGGAGCTTGCCCCCACCCTGTGGTGCAAGGACAAGAGATTGAGAGTTGCCCTGATGGTGGAGAAGCGGGTGGCTATTGCCATCTGGAAGCTGGCAACTCCAGACAGCTACCGATCGGTCGCTAAACAGTTTGGAGTGGGGGAAGTCGACCGTTGGACTCGTGTTGATGCAAGTTTGCAGAGCCATTAATCGCATCCTGCTTGGAAGAACTGTGACTCTGGGTAATGTGCAGGACATTGTGGCTGGCTTTGCACAAATGGGTTTCCCTAACTGTGGAGGGGCGATAGATGGGACGCATGTTCCAATTCCGGCACCAGCCCACCTAGCCTCCGAGTACGTTAATCGGAAGGGGTATTTCTCTATGATTCTCAAGGCGCTTGTGGATCACGGTGGGCGTTTCATTGACATTAACGCAGGCTGGCCCAGAAAGGTGCATGACGCATGCATCTTTTGGAACGCTGCCCTGTTCAGGAAGCTGCAGAAGGGGACTTTTTTCCCAGCGCAGAAGATCACGATAGGGGAAGTCAAAATGCCCATTGTGATCCTTAGAGACCCTGCTTACCCTTTAATGCCGTGGCTCCTGAAACCCTACACAGGGAGCCATGTCAACAGCAAGGAGCGGTTCAACAACAGGTTGAGCTGGTGCAGAATGACTGTGGAGTGTGCTTTTGTCCGTTTAAAGGACTGCTGGTGCTCTCTGATGGGAAGCTGCACCTGGCCGATGACAGCATCCCCGTGCTTATATCCATATGCTGTACCGTCCATAACATATGTGAAGGGAAGGGTGAAAGATTCACTCAGGCATCCTTCCATCTGGGGTGTCTTCCTTCGCCTCAGCACCCTTTCTCCCACTTTTCTCCTCCTTCTCCTCCTCCTCCCGCCTTGTTGAACTGGGCTCTGAAGTGTCCATGGTGGTACTCGGAATGGAGGTGGGGTCGCCCCGAAGTATCGCGTCCAGCTCTTTGTAGAAACGGCAAGTTGCAGGGGCAGCACCGGAGCGGCTGTTTGCCTCACGGGCTTTGCGATAGGCATTCCGCAGCTCCTGCACTTTAACCCTACATTCAGTGCGTCCCTGTCATGGCCTCTTTCCATCGTGTCCCTTGATATCTGCCTGAAGGTATTGTAATTCCTACAGCTGGAGCACAGCTGGGACTGGACCCCTTCCTCCCCCCAAACACTGATGAGGTCCAGCACCTTGCCATTGCTCCATACTGGGGATGGCCTGGTGCTTGGAGGCATGGTCTCCTGGAAAGATTCGCTGAGAGCCCTCCACACCTGGCTGAGCAAACAGGAAGGGGATTTTAAAAATTCCCAGAGAATTTAAATGGCGGGTTTGATGGTTGGTCACCTGAGGGCAGTGAGTAGAGTTCAAAGTGATGACCAAAGTGGCTAGCAGAGGCATTGTGGGACACTTCTGGAGGCTGATCAGAGTGCTCTATAGGACCAGGGCATCCACATTGGCGATGCGGCGCTCCAGTGGGGGCACAGTAAACATTATTCCACTCGCTGAGGTGGAGTACCAGCAACGCTGCAGTCGCGGAGTCAGAGCGCTCTACATGCCTTGCTAGTGCACCCGGGACTCCTTTTATTGCTCTGTAACTCACAAGTGTAGCCAAGCCCTGAGTGTTTTGATCTCCAGGCTCCCAGCTTTGGCAAAACAAACTCTGACACTTCAGCCTGGAGACAGGATCTTAGAAGCTAACAGCTTGCCCCATTGTCTTCCAAGTATGCACTTGAGGCTGCTTACCTAGGTTTATTGCATTGCTTTCCTGTTTGTTCTCCCTTCAGATCTTCATTAAGTTAGATCAGTACAGTCTTATAGGAAATTCTATTAACTCACCATAGTTACACAATAAATGTACCTCCCTGATCAGGTCACTTAACTATTCATATAATTATGGCACATCAGTAGTTATAGATTAATACATTGCAGCTCATTGTCTGTCACAACTGAATCCTATGTGTGTGTATGTGCTGTTTGTTTGCAGGAAATATATATTAGCCTAGAGTTAAGTCCAATGGCAACTGATAAAAATAATATTGATTCTAATTTTTTTAGTAGATGGTTTTATAAAAACAAACATTTATAGATTCATAGATACTAAGGTCAGAAGGGACCATTCTGATCATCTAGTCCGACCTCCTGCACAGCGCAGGCCACAGAATCTCACCCACCCACTCCTACAAAAAACCTCACCTATGTCTGAGCTATGGAAGGTTTCAGAGTAGCAGCCGTGTTAGTCTGTATTCGCAAAAAGAAAAGGAGTACTTGTGGCACCTTAGAGACTAACAAATTTATTAGAGCATAAGCTTTCGTGAGCTACAGCATCCGATGAAGTGAGCTGTAGCTCACGAAAGCTTATGCTCTAATAAATTTGTTAGTCTCTAAGGTGCCACAAGTACTCCTTTTCTTTTTGAGCTATGGAAGTCCTTAAATCATGGTTTAAAGACTTCAAGGAGCAGAGAAGCCTCCCTCAAGTCACCCATGCCCCATGCTACAGAGGAAGGCGAAAAACCTCCAGGGCCTCTCCAATCTGCCCTGGAGGAAAATTCCTTCCCGACCCCAAATATGGCGATCAGCTAAACCCTGAGCATATGGGCAAGATTCACCAGCCAGATACCCAGGAAAGAATTTTCTGTAGTAACGCAGATCCCACCCCATCTAACATTCCATCTCAGGGGATTAGTCCTATTTACCCTGAATATTTAAAGATCAGTTACTTACCAAAATCCCATTATCCCATCATACCATCTCCTCCATAAACTTATCGAGTAGAATCTTAAAACCAGATAGATCTTTTACCCCCACTGCTTCCCTTGGAAGGCTATTCCAAAACTTCACTCCTCTGATGGTTAGAAACCTTCGTCTAATTTCAAGTCTAAACTTCCTGGTGGCCAGTTTATACCCATTTGTTCTTTGTTATACTTATAAGAAGCCCACGGGATCTTTATAGGGGAGAAGGCAGCATGCTGCATTTATTGAGAATACAACAGTTAGCATATGCTTTTCATTCACACACACAGTCTTGCCGGTCGATGTTTAGAGTTACCAGTCCAGAGTCTGGATCAATCTAGTGGCCAGCCAGATTGGTCTCAGAGGAGAGCAGGGCTCTGTCGGTCGCGATCCAATGCTCCTGGAGTGTGGCAAGACGAACCCAAAGTCCCATGGCCATGCACCCTGTTCTTATAGTCTTTTTTCTCTGTTGAAGTCTATGGATTTTGCTGTGTCAGTTTGTGACCGGTTACTTCTTAATTGGTGTATCTTTTGATGTAAACATTCCAATACACCTCCGAGAGGGTCATCCTGTCCTGGTTCTGATGTAATCAATTGTCCTGCCTTTAGGGGTGCCAGCCTTCATCTCAGGGTCATCAATTTGCCCTTCCTTCATTATGGATGTGCGTTGATGATTCTGTGGTGTTGTTAAGTCTCTTTACTCCTTCTTCCTTGACCATCTGGCTATAATGATTGCCTTCACACCTTATCTTTTCCTGATGCATACATTCCTCATAGACAGACAGTCTTTTTACAGAGACCTTTGAGAATACAAACAGTGTCAGTTTAATTTGAATCTTCTTAACATAGACACAGTAAAGATCCTCAAAAAGAAAAGGAGTACTTGTGGCACCTTAGAAACTAACAAATTTATTAGAGCATAAGCTTTCGTGAGCTACAGCTCACTGTAGCCGATGAAGTGAGCTGTAGCTCATGAAAGCTTATGCTCTAATAAATTTGTTAGTCTCTAAGGTGCCACAAGTACTTCTTTTCTTTTTGCGAATACAGACTAACACGGCTGCTACTCTGAAACCTGTCATAGTACAAGATCCTGTCTCTTACTTACTAAATCTTAAAACAAAGAAATGTATATTTAACTAGAGTGCCTAATTTACATATTATAACTTATCCTAAAACAAAAGGGTGACCATAATCAGTATAAGGATTGTTCTGGTCTATCCCTGCCTTAACATCAGTACAGACACTGGCAGTCTGTCAGATGCATTTCTACCAATGTCCCAGAGGGTCATTCCTTTCTGCTATTCAAATAGGGTGGCTGGTAAAATGAAATCAAGACCTACATTAGTACCTCTATTCTTATAGTACAATTATAAAATCCTGCTCCTACACATTGACAAAGATGGAAAATAGTCAACTTCCTTCTCTTTCTGTTTGCACTGCAGGCTGTTGTTCACACATAGCCACAGGATGTGTTCTGCAGGCTAGTGTGTGGGTGCGTGCGGGCGTGTGTGCATTCAAATACATGCATGCTCACCAGATGGCTGCATCATTGCTCTAACTGAATTTTGTCACCATCTTAGGCTTATGAAACGACTAACTACAGCTCAAAATTCTTCAGCTACAATTAAAATAAACCTATAGAATAGATCCTTCTGAAAAGGGAAGAGGCACCAAACTATAGCAAAAAGTAAACATGTACAATCCAGTAAAAAATAGAATAAAATAAAATTTGAAGCCAGGAGTCCTGGTACAGCTCTGTGTATATAAAAGACAGTGTGTGTAGATTGCGAGTAGGGTACCAGACTATGTGTTAGGAGTATCACATTTTTTCCCTAGCTCTGCACATAATGTGTGACCTTAAGCAAGTCACTAACTTCTCTGTGCTTTAGCTTCTCTATATGGAAATAGCAATACTTTCCCTTGTTGTAAAGTGCTCTAAAATCAATGGAGGAAAAGTGCTAAATTTTAGAATACAATTATTTTTTATGTTTATGTAACTCATGCTAATAACTGCATTTACACTCCGTGCTTTCTAAGCCACATGGTCGTTGCTCTTTCATTACTTTGTCTGATGGAAATTCTAAGGCAAGAAGTGATGGGAGTAGAATAGTATCACACAACTTAGGTTACTTCTGGCAGCTAGATAACCTGTGCCTTGTCTGACTCTGTCTATGGCCATTCATGACAGGTAGGGGATGAAGAAATACCTCACAATATTGGCTGCTTTGATGCCCAAATATAATGTCAAGGAATAGCTCTTGGTGTGGTGTGAGAACTTGGTACAGTATAAAGGCTGAGAGCCATGACGGATACTGTAACCTATGCGATTAGGATGGAATCCAGGCAGGTTGCAAATAACCTTTAATGGGTTTGATGTATGCCTTGTTTTCCTTTCCTTTTTCACAGGCTGGCAATACCAAATTTAACCGAGCTAAACTGCTGAATGTAGGATACTTGGAGGCTCTGAAGGAAGAAAACTGGGACTGTTTCATTTTCCATGATGTGGACCTGGTGCCAGAGAATGACTTCAACCTGTACATGTGTGACAAACAACCAAAACACCTTGTAGTTGGCAGGAACAACACTGGGTACAGGTAGGAATGAAAGAGCTTGGAGAACATTTTGACTAGTAATTGCCAGATTATTGGTAACGTTCCCCTTTCTAAAGGACCCTTAGATTGGTGCATTCCCTGCCATCTCATTTAATACTCTGCCCTTCTACAGTGCCTTCCATCCAAGGATCTTTACAAACATAAATGAATTTAGTCTCTCATATCACCAGTGAAATAGGTCACTGTGGTTAGCCCTGTTTCTCACATGGGGAAATGGAGGTTCTGAGGGGGCTAAGTGATATACCACAGGTTATGCATAGACACTGTGGCAGAACCAGGAATTCATTTCAGGTTTCCTGGTCCTGTGATTTTAGCAGGATCATCCTCCCAAAAGTTACTCTAATAAAGTTTCCTCTTCTGTAAGATCTTCATATCAGGCCTACATCTGCAGAAGAGGAAACTTTATTAGAACAACTTTAGGGAGGATGATCCTGCCTCTCTCATTAGCTGTTTGTACAGATCATAGCACAGTGGGGTTCTGATGCCAGTTGGGCCCACTAGGTGTTATCGAAACACAAATAATATATCTAGAGTGTGAAATAGGAAATCAAGTCCCACCCGCCTCAAATAAACAAGGCCGTCAAATCTGGCCTGAATACTTAGAGGAGTTTGAGTAGGAATGCCGTAGCGTTTTCTTTGAAGATGTCCTTCCTTTTTTTATGCCATGCCAATACAAATATTAGTGATAAAAGTTGTGCTACTCAAAAGCTGATCTGCAGTGTGTGAAAGTAGAACTCTTTTATACCCTTTATAAAGAGATGTGGGGAGGGGAGGGGCAAGGAGAAGACTTTAATGTGCAAATCCTTACATGGGATAAACAGCCTCTTACCATATCTTTCCCAGACTTGAAGAAGAACTCTGTGGAGCTTCAAAGCTTGTCTCTTTCACTAACAGAAGTTGGTCCAATAAAAGAAATTACCTCACCCACCTTGTCTCTCTTACCACTCAGTCAGTCTAACTCCAGGATTCCAACTAGACTCATAACAGATTTCCGGAAGTACTGTGCCTTGCAAAGAGAATACCAGGGGCCATAAGACAGCCCACTGAACACAGTAGCAGCAAGCACCCCAGTTATTCAAGAGACAGTTGGATTCCAGAAGAGTAACAATGGAATGACCCTTGAGGCACTTGAATGGCCTCAGATGTCCTAGTTACTGTATCTGTTTTGAGTAATGAATCACAGATGAATTTTTGCTCTTACTAGCCATTTTCTTACAGTTAATTTTCTAAGCTGCCTTTTGTCCCTGGGAAAGAGCTGTTAGTTTTCATTCAGATGACTTAGTGGTTTGAGCCTTGGTTTGGAGGGGGGGCGGGGAAGTCTGTCAGAGGGCTAGGTATGTTGTTAAGGCACTGGACTGGTGATCTTGGGTTAATTCTTGGCTCTGCCACACACTTCCCATGTGAGCTTGGACAAGTCACTTTTTAAAATCTCTGCCTCCTGTACCCATCTTTAAAATTGGGACAGTTCTTCCCTATATCCCAGCAACTTCATTATCATGTGTGAGAGATTCTGATCCTATGTTCAGGAGAGCCATGTAAAAACCTAGACAGATAGAGCCCTAGTGCCTGGAACCATGTGTTAAAAGCCCATCAGGATTGACTCAGCCTTTTGTCCTGCTGAGGTGGATAAACGAGGCAGTTTACTAGGTGCAGATCTTTCAAACAGGACCCAGGCGTTGATTTTTGTTTTTCCCAGTGGGTGCACCACCCGTGATTGGCCTCTTCCCCAGAGACTCTGTCCTTGCTCTGCCTCTTCCTGCCCCTGTTCTGCCGGCTCTTCCGATGCTCCTCTCCGCTCCCCTCCCACAGGTGTCATTTGACTGCTATTTTGTGGGGAGGGGGCAGGGGTGTGCCCATGCATGCACACACGTGCACACTAAAGCCAGTTTCTTTGGCTCACTGCCTCTCTCCCTCTCCTGGAGTGGTACCTGGGGGTGGGGGTGGGGGGTGGGAATGGATTGGCTTAATGGGAGCCCCAGCTGATGCTGGCAGCCACTCCGGCACCAGCTGTGGCAGCAATGTCACTGCTCTAATGCTGCTGCAGCCACCTCCCTGCTGGGGCTATTGTTGCTGCCGAGCAGATGCCACATGCTGAGCTCCTGCTTCCTCCCCGCCCATTCCCGTAACCACTCCTCTTCCCTATCCCCTCCCCCTTCCTCTCCCCACTGTCCCCTGCCCCCTCTCCTTCTCTTCCCTGCCCACTGTCTATTCTTCCCCCCCACTCCTGCACACACTGTTGTATGGTGAACAGGCGTGCATTAGGACCCAGGAGGCAGCGGCCTGGAGCACTGAAGAACAGCTGCTCTGTCCTGCCCCCTCTGCACTCCCTGAGCCAAAACATACCGGGCAGGGTGGGTAGAAGGGGGAGGCACAGTTTACGAAGGACAGAGTCCTCCTCCTGCCCTGAAGGTAGAGCAGAGCAAGCCCTACAGGGCAGCTCGGTGCTCACATAAATCGGGGTGGGGGGGGAGAAGTGGCACATGACCCCATGTAACACCCCCCCCCCACACACACACCTCACCTCTGTTTGAGGGGCAGTGCCTCCCTGCACTTCCCCAAACTATGCCTATGCTCCCTCCCCTGAGTGCCTTCTGCTGGCTGCTCACTCCTTTCTGTCCCTCCTGCCTTAAGGGCGAGTGACGGGGGTGAGGGGGTGGAGAGGAGCAAGCGGCGGAGGCTTCGAGGAAGAGGTGAGGCAGGGGCATGAAGAGGCACAGCATGGGCGGGGCCACAGGGGAAGAGCCACAGTGGAGGCAGGGCTTCAGTGCAGAGCGCGGGCAGGGCCACTGTCCATGGGTGCTGAACATATCCTATTTTTTTTCCGTAAGTGCTTAAGCCCCAGAGCGCCCACGGAGTTAGTGCCTGTGAAACAGGACCTTAAAATGCAAGGGCCTATCTGTTGTACATAGACACTTTTATAAGGCATTTTTTGTAAAAGAAGGGATTTGCCCTAGTGGCCTTGTAGAAAATTGCCTCTCACCTCCTGTTGCTACGTGGTGACTGTCTACTTGGCTGCTGCACTCCCCCCAGAGTGGCTACATTTTGGTAGTTCTGTATTTATGTAGTTTGCAATTTGATCTTTGATTCTTTGAGACGGTAAGAAACTTTTGTCATCAGACTTACAATATTGAATCCCAGAAGTTGAAGATGGAAAACCATTCCTGCTCCCTGGGGCCAGCACACAGTTGTTGCTATTGTATATTTTCTAGTGTGTTTTTTTTCCCAGTCCAGTTTTAACAGTCCCAGGTGAGAGGCTTCCACCTCTTCCCCTAAGAAAGAACCCCTCTGAGGTTGCTGGAACACTAATACATGCACAACCGGGTCATTAGGTGGAGTCTATCACTCCTTTCCTTTTGCTTTGTTAAAAGCCCATTCACAAAACTCAAAAGAGATTGGCTTTTCCTGTTGTAATAAGCTGTTTTCACCCTTAAAACCTGTCGTGCAACAGGGTGTCTTGAGTAAGGCAGTTTTGTGGAGCTTCACCTGATGAACAGCAGATTAGAAACAGCTCTTTATTATCCCGCACAACAAGTATTCACTGTTCCGCAGATGGGCATCCTGGAATTTTCCCAAGGCTGGGATGGTGCCACTTGATTTGCTTCAAACAACAAAATCACATTCACATTGAGGCCCATAGGCTGATGGCTATAAACCCTTGTTTACTGTTCCAGCAAATGTGGATTATTGTGAGCAATGGGGATAATTATTTGACAGCACTATTGCAGGGAATCCAATGACTCATCCAATAGAGAGCAAAACGGGATTGTGAAATGGGTGGGGTGTTTGTATATGAGGCCTCATTATAATTCTATTTACTTTTATAGATTCATAGATACTAAGGTCAGAAGGGACCATTCTGATCATCTAGTCCAATCTCCTGCACAGCGCAGGCCACAGAATCTCATCCACCCACTCCTACGAAAAACCTCACCTATGTCTGAGCTATTGAAGTCCTCAAGTCATGGTTTAAAGACTTCAAGGAGCAGAGAAGCCTCCCTCAAGTGACCCATGCCCCATGATACAGAGGAAGGCGAAAAACCTCCAGGGTCTCTTCCAATCTGTCCTGGAGGAAAATTCCTTCCCGACCCCAGATATGGTGATCAGCTAAACCCTGAGCATATGGGCAAGATTCACCAGCCAGATACTACAGAAAATTCTTTCCTGGGTAACTCAGATCCCACCCATCTAACATCCCATCTCAGGGGATTAGGCCTATTTACCCTGAATATTTAAAGATCAATTAATTACCAAAATCACATTATCCCATCATACCATCTCCTCCATAATTTTATTGAGTAGAATCTTAAAGCCAGATAGATCTTTTGCCCCCACTGCTTCCCTTGGAAGGCTATTCCAAAACTTCACTCCTCTGATGGTTGGAAACCTTCGTCTAATTTCAAATCTAAACTTCCTGGTGGCCAGTTTGTACCCATTTGTTCTTGTGTCCACATTGGTGCTGAGCTTAAATAATTCCTCTTCCTCTCCTGTATTTATCCCTCTGATATATTTATAGAGAGCTATCATATCTCCCCTCAACCTTCTTTTAGTTAGGCTAAACAAGCCAAGCTCCTTGAGTCTCCTTTCGTAAGACAAGTTTTCCATTCCTCGGATCATCCTAGTAGCTCTTTTCTGTACCTGTTCCAGTTTGAATTCATCCTTTTTAAGCATGGGAGACCAGAACTGCACACAGTATTCCAGGTGAGGTCTCACTAGTGCCTTGTATAATGGTACTAAAACCTCCCCCTTATCCCTACTGGAAATACCTCTCCTGATGCATCCCAAAACCGCATTAGCTTTTTTCACTTTGCACAGATCTAATGTGACTGGCCTGAAATGAATTCAAAACCTTGAATTGAAGTCAGTGTTTTATTGGTCCTCCCCATTCCTTGGCAGGCTTAACCCACTGTCCCATTTCAGATTGCTAGAAGAGCTACTAGTTTTAGGGGCAAGGGGTCATGCTTTCAAATGGGCTTGCACTCAAACCCCCACATTCGTCTGTACAGATGAGGTACTTGCTGGTCCATCTAGCTGATCAAATCAGTCTGCTTTTCTAAACCACCCATCACTACAGTTTGTAGGTAGTGAGAGACAGCTAAAATTCACAGCAAGTTCTATCCAAAATAGGACCTCAAACCCTTTTGCCCCATCAGTCCTTGCATGCTGCAGCCTGATGATCTCCTTTTGCATGCTGGAGGAGGAGGTGAAGGGAAAGCAGAAAGAGAAGTTGTAAGAAGGAGAGGAAGAAGAGAAAGAAGAGGTGAGACATCAGAGGGAGAGTGAATCCAGCCAGAACAGCATCTTTCATTACTCACAGACAGACAAGGCATTCTGTCTCTAGAGAAGCAGACTGCAGTCCCAGAGAATGACAGGAGTATAAGGGGTAGCCTAAATCATCCAACTGTAGAAAGAAAATAGGCTGGTAAAATAGGTGGGTGGGAGCCCTTATTTTGGTCATTGGTGGGAGACTGTTCCATGTTGACAGGTTTCAGAGTAGCAGCCATGTTAGTCTGTATTCGCAAAAAGAAAAAGGAGTACTTGTGGCACCTTAGAGATTAACAAATTTATTTGAGCATAAGCTTTCGTGCGCTGTAGCTCACGAAAGCTTATGCTCAAATAAATTTGTTAGTCTCTAAGGTGCCACAAGTACTCCTTTTCTTGTTCCATGTTGGGCACACTAAAGAAATGATCTTGGATCTTCCAGGCTCAGTTTACTTTGCTTATCTTCAGTATAAACTGTAATGGACACCTTCTTCCAGTCTCTTCAGCTTATGCATTACATCTACTTAGACTTACTCACCACTCATATAATTTATAGCTACTTGCATATCACCTGGCAGGCTGTGTTGTAACCCAGGCCTTGAAGGCCAGAGGAGAGGAGTGTGTCAGAAAAAGCAACTAGCAAGAGGGTAAAAGGGTGAGTAACATGTGTCACCTAATTGGTGTAATTTCCAGGACAGAGAAGCTAGAAGCTGAAATTAATCTCCCTTAGAGGCAAGCTCCTTTACACTAGTTTATCACTGTGTAACTTACAATTACAGATCTTACACATCACCTCTGAATTTGTCCTGCAGTGCCTCTAGCTTCGTACCATTGCAATCTGTTTTTCTTATCCAGTCTTCAAGATTTTACTGTCAAATTGTAATACTACCAATCCACTGATAAGAAAATAGCTCGCCTTTCTTTCAGTATGTCATTATGTAGCCTTGCTGCCTCCCTTTTCATTTGGAGCTCTTGGGATACAGAGCCATCTTTGACTGGCAAGGACAGATCCAGAGTTGAGGAGCAAAGCAAAAAACGCTCCAGACTGCCAGTTGGAGAGAGAGTTGTTCTGATTAGCACTCTGAAGTGAATCATTGTTTTTTGGAGCAAAATGGGCCTAAATCCAGGACCTGAACACCTTTGAATTTTGGAGAAAGTTCAGACCTTGATTCAAACTTTGCAGCTTGGGCCCAAGGTTTCAGGGCTGTGTTTCCAGTAGTATTAGTTCTTAAATTTCATATCACTTCTATCTTTCAATTTTTTTCACTATACCTTTTTGTCCATTTCTAGGTTGCGTTACCAGGGATATTTTGGGGGAGTAACTGCTCTAACAAGGGATCAGTTTTCAAAGGTGAATGGATTCTCGAACAATTACTGGGGCTGGGGTGCAGAAGATGACGACCTCCGAATCAGGTAACCAAATGGCAAGTGGGAAATGGGTGTATATGGTATGTGGATGAATGGAATATCTGCCGATAATATCTCAAATGTGACTTAACATGAGTACTTCAGTTCAGATGGAATAGGGAAGGGACTGTACCACTGGAAGTGCTTGAGATATGAAGAGTAAACGAGTTAGGGAATTTGCAATGCGTGTGGCAGGGTATTAATGGCTGATCAGCAGTGTGTTACTGGGTGGTGGAATCTAGATGACAACTGATTGTGGTTGTCCCTGGTAGCAGGATACTTACATAGCTGCACTGTCTGTGTGATGGGGAAATGATTGATTTCACCAAGAGCAGAAGCGTTAATTTTGAGTAGGATTTTCAGTGTTGTTTTCTTCTGTGTATCCAGAAGAGGGGCATCCCTTGAGAATCCTCCTCAGGGCTGCAGTGGAAGCAATTACATCTGTATTCTGTTCTTTCACTCTGTATTAAACATTCTACTCTCCTTTGATCCTCCTCCTAAAGGAAATTCTGTGAAGAGAGTCTGAGGATGCAAACTGAGTGCGTCTCATTCATTTGACAATTTACTGCTTATTCAGGGTGTGTCTACACTATGAAATTAGGTCGAATTTATAAAAGTCGATTTTTAAGAACGATTTTATACAGTCGATTTTGTGTGTCCCCACTAAGCGCATTAAGTCGGTGGAGTGCGTCCACAGTACTGAGGCTAGCATCGACTTTTGGAGAGTTGCATGGTGGGTAGCTATCCCACAGTTCCCGCAGTCTCCGCCACCCATTGGAATTCTGGGTTGAGATCCCAATGCCTGATGGGGCAAAAGCATTGTCACAGGTGGTTTTGGGTACATGTCGTCAGTCGCCCCTCCCTCCATGAAAGCAACGGCAGACAATCGTTTCGTGCCTTTTTTCCATGCGAGCGCCATACTGCTTTCAGCAGACGGTGCAGTGGGTCTGCAAACTGTCATCATCGAATGACCACTTCCGCTGCCACTCTGCTTTTCTGCTCTCCTGGTGGTCCTCTGTCTATGTGACCGTCGTCATCCACTGCTTCCGCTGCAACTCTGCTCAGCTGCTCTTGTCTCGCCATACCACGGCAAGCATGCAGCCCGCTGAGCTGTTGTGTCCTGGAAGCAGATGTTGCAGTAGGTCTGCAAAATTGGTCATCCAACCACCGCTTCCCCTGCAACTCCGCTGTCCTGCAGACGCCATACTACGGCAAGCATGGAGCCCGCTCAGATCACCATGGCAGTTATGAGCAGTGATGAGCTGCCAAAATCTTAACAATGGGTTCCCTCCTCACCCCACGAGGGGGTCGTTGCCAACACCAGTCCCCCGGGACTCCTGCCCCATCCAACCCCCCCGCGTTCCTTGATGCCCCCCCCCAGGACCCAGGACCCATCCACTCCCCTCCCCTGTCCTCTGACTGCCCCAAGAACCAGGCAGGAGGGTCTCGTGGGCCACCGTAGTGGGTGCCCACCCCACCCCTAAGAGCCAGAGGCAGCTGCCGGGGGCCGAGGTGGGGGGTCCCGGAGGTGCTTACCTGGGGCAGCTCCCAGGAAGCATCTGGCAGGTCCCTCTAGTTCCTAGGGGCGGGGGAGCATAGCTGGGAGGGAGCAGGGGGAGCGGCTGCTCCCCCCATTGATCACATCAATAGTGGCACCTTAGGTGCCGACTCCCTGGGTGCTGTGGGGCTGGAGCACGCATGGGGAAAATTTGGTGGGTGCAGAGCACCCACTGGCAGCTCCGCACCCTGTGCCTGGCCCCAGGTCACCTCACCTCCGTCTTCCTCCTCCCCTGAACGCGCCGCCCCACCCTGCTTCTCCGCCCCCCCGGCTTCCTGCGAATCAGCTGTTCGGCAGGAAGCCGGGGAGGGCTGAGAAGCAGACAGCGGCTTCCCGCTCAGGACCAGGGGGCCAGAGGTGAACTGGGGTGGGGAGCGGTTCCCCTGCACTCCCCCCCTCCCGCGTTACCTGCTGCGGCGCGGGAGGCTCTCCTCGCGCCCCCCCATCCCCGCCCCAGCTCCCCTCTGCCTCCCTGGGCCTGAGCGGGAAGCCGCGGCCTGCTTCTCAGCCTGCCCCAGCTTCTCGCGCGAACAGCTGATTGGCGGGAAGCCGGAGGTGAGGGGCGGAGAAGCAGAGTGGGGTGGCACGTTCAGGGGAGGCGGTGGAGCTGGGGTGAGCTGGGGCCGGGACCGGGGCCACGCCGGGGATGGGGCAGGGAGGGGAGCTGCCGGTGGAGCTGCTCTACAACCACCAAATTTTCCCCTTGGGTGCTCCAGGGTTGGAGCACCCATGGAGTCGGCGCCTAAGGCGCCACTTTTGGCTGGTTAAATTTAGAAGCCCTTTTAGAACCGGTTGTCCCTCGCGGAACAACCGGTTCTAAAAGGTCTTCTAAATTTAACAACCGGTTCTAGTGAACTGGTGGGAACCGGCTCCAGCTCACCACTGGTTATGAGCATTGTAAACACCTTGCACATTATCATGCAGTATATGCAGAACCAGAACTTGCCAAAGCAGGTGTGTAGGCAATGGCAACACGGTGAGGAGAGTGATGAGGACATGGACACAGACTTCTCTCAAAGCATGAGCCCCGGCAATTTGGCAATCCTGGTGGCACGGGGGCAGGCTCATGCCATGGATTGCCGATTCTGGGCCCGGGAAACAAGCACAGACTGGTGGGACCGCATAATGTTGCAGGTCTGGGATGATTCCCAGTGGCTGCAAAACTTTTGCATGCATAAGGGCACTTTCATGGAACTTTGTGACTTACTTTCCTCTGTCCTGAAGCGCAAGAATACCAAGATGAGAGCAGCCCTCACAGTTCACAAGCGAGTGGTGATAGCCCTCTGGAAGCTCGCAACTCCAGACAGCTACCAATCAGTTGGAAATCAATTTGGAGTGGGCAAATCTACTTTGAGGGCTGCTGTTATCCAAGTAGCCAATGCAATCACTGAGTTGCTGCTATCAAAGGTAGTGACTCTGGGAAATGTGCAGGTCATAGTGGATGGCTTTGCTGTAATGGGATTCCCTAACGGTGGTGGGGCGATAGACAGAATGCATATCCCTGGCTTGGGACCGGAGCACCAAGGCAGCCAGTACATAAACCGAAATGGGTACTTTTCAATGGTGCTGCAAGTACTGGTGGATCACAAGGGACATTTCACCAACATCAATGTGGGATAGCTAGGAAAGGTACATGAAGCTCGCATCTTTAGGAACTCTGGTCTGTGGGAACAGCTGCAGCAAGGGACTGACTTTCCAGACCAGAATATAACCGTTGGGCAGTGATGAGATGCCAAAATCTTAACAACCAGTTCCCTCCTCACCTAACGAGGGCGTCGTGGCCTGCCCCCGCCCTCCGGGACTCCTGCCCCATCCAACCCCCTCCCCTGTCCCCAACTGCCCTTGGAACTGGGCAGGAGGGTCTCGTGGGTAGTAGGTGACTGTAGTGGGTGCCCGCCTCGCCCCTAAGAGCCAGAGAGACCTGCCAGGGGGTGAGGTGGGGAGTCCCGGCGGTGCTTACCTGGGGTGGCTCCCGGGAAGCATCTGGCAGGTCCCTCTGGCTCCTAGGGACAGGGTAGCGTAGCTAGCGGGGGAGCAGGGGGAGCGGCGCTGTCATAAATATAAAGGGAAGGCTAACCACCTTTAAATCCCTCCTGGCCAAAGGAAAAAAACCCTTTTACCTGTAAAGGGTTAAGAAGCTAAAGATAACCTCGCTGGCACCTGACCAAAATGACCAATGAGGAGACAAGATACTTTCAAAGCTGGAGTGGGGGGAAACAAAAGGGTCTCTCTGTCTGTGTGTTTTTTCATTTGCCGGGACCAGAGCAGGAATGCAGGTCAGAACTCCTGTGAAGGGTTAATAAGCAATCTAGTTAGATATGCGTTAGATTCTGTTTTGTTTAAATGGCTGATAAAATAAGTTGCGCTGAATGGAATGGATATTCCTGTTTTTGTGTCTTTTTGTAACTTAAGGTTTTACCTAGAGGGATTCTCTATGTTTTGAATCTGATTACCCTGTAAGGTATTTACCATCCTGATTTTACAGAGGTGATTCTTTTACTTTTTCTTCAATTAAAATTCTTCTTTTAACAACGTGATTGCTTTTTCATTGTTTTTAAGATCCAAGGGTTTGGGTCCGTGTTCACCTATGCAAATTGGTGAGGATTTTTATCAAGCCTTCCCCAGGAAAGGGGGTGTAGGGCTTGGGGGGATTTTGGGGGAAAGATGTTTTCAAGTGGGCTCTTTCCCGGTCATATTTTGTTAGACGCTTGGTGGTGGCAGCAATAAAGTGCAGGGACAAAAGGAAAAATAGTTTGTACCTTGGAGAAGTTTTAACCTAAGCTGGTAAAAATAAGCTTAGGGGGTTTTCATGCAGGTCCTCACATCTGTACCCTAGAGTTCAGAGTGGGGAAGGAACCTTGACAGGTGCGAACCGGCTCCAGCTCACCACTGCCATTGGGGATATTGAAATGCCTATAGTTATCCTTGGGGATACTTACCTCTTAATGCTGTGGCTCATGAAGCAATACACAGGCACCCTGGACAGTAGTCAGGAGCTGTTCAACTATAGGCTGAGCAAGTGCAGAATGGTGGTAGAATGTGCATTTGGATGTTTAAAAGCGCGCTGGCGCAGTTTACTGTCTCGGTTAGACCTCAGCAAAACCAACATTCCCATTGTTATTACTGCTTGCTGTGTGCTCCACAATATCTGTGAGAGTAAGGGGGAGACGTTTATGGCGGGGTGGGAAGTTGAGGCAAATTGCCTGAGGGCCGATTATGCACAGCCAGACCCCAGGGCGATTAGAAGAGCACAGCAGGGTGCACTGTGAATCAGAGAAGCTTTGAAAACCAGTTTCATGACTGGCCAGGCTATGGTGTGAAAGTTCTGTTTGTTTCTTGATGAAAACCCGTCCCCTTGGTTGACTCTACTTCCCTGTAAGCCAACCTCCCTCCCCTCCCGCCTTTGATCACCGCTTGCGGAGGCAATAAAGTCATTGTTGTTTTAAATTCATGCATTCTTTATTAATTCGTCACACAAATGGGGGGATAACTGCCAAGGTAGCCTGGGAGGGGTGGGGGAGGAGGGAAGCACCAGGTGGGATGGTGGAGGAGGGAAGGACGGAGGGACAAAGCCACACCACTCTTGAAAACTTATTGAATGCCAGCCTTCTGTTGCTTTGGAATCCTCTGCGGTGGAGTGGTTGGGTGCCTGGAGCCACCTCCTCCCACCCCCGCGTTCTTGGGCATCTGGGTGAGGAGGCTATGGAACTTGGGGAGGTTGATTATACAGGGGCTGCAGTGGCAGTCTGTGCCTTTCCTGCAGCTCAACCATACGCCAGAGCATATCAGTTTGATCCTCCAGTAGCCTCAGCATTGCCTCCTGCCTCCTCTCATCACGCTGATGCCACCTCTCTTGTTGATCCAGCCATCTATCCTCTCATGCGTCCCTCCTGTCCTCGCGTTCATTTTGTGCTTTCCTGGACTCTGCCATAGTCTGCCTCCACGCATTCTGCTGGGCTCTTTCAGTGTGGGAGGACTGCATGAGCTCGGAGAACATTTCATCGTGAGTATGTTTTTTTCGCCTTCTTATCTGCACTAGCCTCTGGGACGGAGGTGCTCGTAGCAGTGTAGAAACATTTGCAGCTGCAGGAGGAAAAAAAGGGAGAGTAAAATTGAAAGACACGTCGACCATTTAAAAGGAGGGGCTGATGTGTTTGGGTTAACGTGCAGCACAAACCCAACTAACCCCCCCCCCACAATTCTCTGGGATGATCACTTCGCCCCTCCCCCCACCATATGGCTAACAGCGGGGATGATTTCTTTTCAGCCACAGGCAAACCGCCCAGCAGGAACGGCCACCTCTGCATGTCACCTTAATAAAATTCCCCTATTTCAACCAGGTAACCATGAATGATATCATTCTCCTGAGGATAACACAGAGAGATAAAGAACAGATGTTGCTTGAATGCCAGCAAACACCGGGACCACACGCTGCCATGCTTTGTTCTGCAATGATTCCAGACCATGTGCTACTGGCCTGGCATGGTAAAATGTCCTACCATGGAGGATACAATAAGGATGCCCGCTCCAGAAACCTCTGCAAAGGCTTTGGGAGTACATCAAGGAGAGTTTCATTGGGATGTCCCTGGAGGATTTCTGCTCCATCCCCAGACACGTTAACAGACTTTTCCAGTAGCTGTACTGGCCGCGAATGCATCCCAAGTCTTCAGGACAAATTAATCATTAAACACGCTTGCTTTTAAACCATGTATTATATTTACAAAGATACACTCACCAGAGGTCCCTTCTCCACTGTCAAGGTCAGGAGCCCGGTTTGGGAGGGTATTGGCTCCAGGGTGATAAAGAGGTCCTGGCTGTCGGGGAGAATGGTTCTCCACTTGCCTGGTGTGCGCTATCTTTAACCTCCCCCTCCTCATCATCATCCTTGTCCCCAAAATCCTCATCCTTGTTGCGTGAGACTCCCTTGCAGGAGTCCACATACAAATGTAGGTGTAGGGGCACCCCTTAGAATTGCATGCAGCTCATTCTTGAAGCGATATGTCTGGGGCTGTGACCCCGAGTGGGTGTTTGCCTCTGTGGTTTTTTGGTAGGCTTGCCTGAGCTCCTTAAGTTTCATGCGGCACTGCTGCAGGTCACTGTTATAACCTCTGTCCTTCATGCCCTTGGAGATTTTTTCAAATAATTTGGAATTTCGTCTTTTGAAACGGAGTTCTGATAGCACAGATTCATCTCCCCATACAGCAATCAGATCGAGTACCTCTTGTTCAGTCCATGGTGAAGCTCTTTTGCGATTCTTGGACTTCATGGTCACCTCTGCTGATGAAATCTGCACAGTCACCTGTGCTGATCAGCTTGCAACGGTGGCCAAACAGGAAATTAAATTCAAAAGTTTGCAGGCTTTTCCTGTCTACCTGGCCAGTGCATCCGAGTTGAGAGTGCTGTCCGGATCGGTCACAATAAAGCACTCTGGGATAGCTCCTGGAGGCCAATACCATCTAATTGTGTCCACACTATCTCAAATTCAACCCAGCGATGTCGATTTCAGTGCTCATCCCCTCTTCGGGAGGAGTACAGAAATCGATTTTAAGAGCCCATTAAGTCGACAAAAATGCCTTCATTGTGTGGATGGGTGTAGGGTTAAATCAATCTAATGCTACTAAATTCGACCTAAACTTGTAGTATTGACCAGGGTTCAGTCATCAAGAAGCCTTAGGGCTTCAATTCTTCAAATCCTATTTAGCTTTCTGACTGCAAGCTAGATGCTCTTTCAGCTGCTTTGGTGACAAATAGCCCTGGGTACTTCTGAATTCTGTGGCCACGAAATTTGCTTTTGAACTCTCCACTTGCAGGAGGATTATGCTCCATAAACTTTTATTTAAAAAACAAAACACCCAAAATGTTCAAAGGTGGGTGCCTGAAGTTAGGCTCTTAAATGCATGTGAGGTACTTCAAGTATCTAGTACTTGTTGTTGCAGAGACCCTTCAAAATGTAAAGAGGTTAAATTGATGCGATGATGTGTGGTGTCTCAGTCTGCAGACAGCCTGAAACAATAGTTCTGAGAGGTACCAACTGCCCAGTGATTGCAGTGAGATGTTCATTCTGTACCCTATCGATGAATGTGAACCTTTTGACTTCATTGGGGCCAGAATATCAATATTATTATTTTCTTGTCCATGTGTCTTGGTCCTTCTAACAAACAGCCAGTTTATCCCATTATGCTAAACTGCCTCTCCTGTTGCCAAAATTTACAATGGTCCCCTACCTTAGTAGCTGAAATCTTTAGCTTCCCTCTAACTTCTTCAATGCCATTGTGTTTTCAATGTAAAAGCCTGTTGCTCATTGAAAATGGAATGGGCAGCATAAAATAATGTGAATTTAATATAAAAATAAAAATAAATAATAGAATTAAATATGCATTCCATCATACAATCAAGACAGACTAGACTGTTTTGTTTTTAATTTTCCTGATGCTACCCTGGAATTTTCAACTGTCACCCGAGAGCCTCAGAATCCAGCGCCCTTGCCACAAAAGTTAGGCCAAATTCACTGTAGAATGAATGAGGCCTTGCCATAGACTCCCTAGATGAATACAGCCAACATGAAACAGGCTGCAAGGCTAGAGAGAAAGAATGGCTGTTTAAATGCCCTGTAGTATAATGTGTTTAAACCCCCAAATAAGCCATACTAACTTAACAGTTAATTGCTTGTGGTCAAAAGGAATGGATGGCTGGAGCCCTAACTGAGTGTGCTGTGGGAAACTAGAAGTTTGCTGGGCTCCATTTCTATGGTGTGGGGGAAAGAGGAAGGTGTGTCTGAGTTCTTTTGGGGAGTGGCTCTCTGTTCAGTCTATATACATATGTTAACTCCCCATCATCCTCTAGATGCCCTTGACATGTCTGTGACTCTCTTTCTGCCATGCTTAAAGGTACTGTTCTGCTCACGGTAATTTTATTACTTTCAGGGTTGAGATGCAGAAGATGAGGGTGATGCGGCCATCCCCTGCTGTAGGAAAGTACACTATGATCTTCCACACAAGAGACAGAGGCAATGAGGCGAATAGAGAAAGGTGAGTCAGGACTAGCATTCCGTTCTACACCCTCTCGCCGTAGCGGGAGACAGAAAGGACTGATGGTGCAGCCTTTCTCCTGCTAACACCATTTGGGAAAGTGCTTTCTGAGGTGTCCTTCTCCTGTGAGCCTTATAGGAGAAAGAGGCTCACTAGCTAGGCTTGTTCCTGGAGACCATTGCATGGTATCTGAGCACCTCTTAAAATTGTGCACATAAATCATCCCCCCCCCCACCACTAGCTAAGACAGAGTTACAGTTTCAGGCACATATCCATCATTTGGGTGCACATTATCTTTCAAGCCTCAAAGGTTAGAAAGCCAGGAGTTTTCATGAAATTGTAGGCTACCTGTACATGTGAATCTGATCCTGCTGAGGGAAGGGAAAGCAGGACTCTATGCTTCCCAGTACACATGCACACATGAGAATAGATGTGAAACTGTGTAAAAGGAACCCGGTCTTTAAAGTGCTCGCATTTCTCCTTCAGATCCACCAATAGCATAGGTGTAAGGTAGAGCTTGATGCTCCTCTGCTGTGAATTGTAACGGCACCTCCAGCTCTGGAGTAGGGGTTTCTCAACTCTATAGTCCTATAAATATTTTTTCTCTGATTTATATCCTTAGGATGAAACTCTTGCGGCAGGTGTCCCAAGTGTGGAAAACAGACGGGCTGAACTCCTGTTCCTATAAACTGCTGTCAGTGGAGCACAACCCTTTGTACACTAATGTCACAGTGGATTTCAGTATGCCACCCAAGATCTTGTAACATTGTTTCCTGTAGATTCTAGGAGACGGAAATAGATCTTCCTCTTGCGGTAGCTGCTGCAGTGACTGGAAAGGCAGTGTTCTGCCTGAAGGGGTCCCCCAGCAGCACAGAGACAGTGCAGAGGAAATAGCATCTTTCATCCTTTCTAATTATTTGGTTACAAATTTGTTTTGTGGCAGCGCTGTGCGTTAAGCTGGAGACCTGGACTGACCGAGTGGATATGTCACCATGCCTGTTAGTTTGTTTTCACTGGGATATTTAGAAAGTCTATTTGTTTGGGCTGTTGACTTTTCATTGGCCTTGTTGGGAACTTGAACTACACCCACTGAAAGCTTCAGCTCCTGTAGCTGTTTCCAAACCTTCTGCCATTAGAGAGCAGGACATAGGAGCCAACATTGCCATGTTTTCTAAAGGAGCGAGGCTGTTATCATACAAAGCACAAGAGTATTTCATAGCCTAAAGTCTTGTTTAGAAAGGCTGATTTGATCTCAGCCTGGGCAAGTGAAGAAAGGGAGAGGGAAGTAATCATGTTAACTGCAGTCACATTGAAGAGAGTTTAAAAACTCTCAATAAAATACAACCCATTTCACTCCAAAGGATTCCCTTGTCCTTCATCAGTTCAATTCAGTACCTGTGGGAGTGCTCAAGAGTCCTGTGGGTATATGAAAGGCTCGCTTATTTCTGCAGCAAACCTGTAATACAGACAGTAGTATGGTTATCACCTACTGTGCCAGTCTGGGCTGGGCATTGAGGGAATACACACAAATAAGTCGTGTAAAATGGATTGAGACTACCCACAGTTTCTTGCTTCCTAGACACTGATAGCCTGGTGCTCAGTGTGGTATAAATACCCAGTAAGGTAATGACTTGGCTTTTTGTAGTTCTTGCTTTAGAAAAAATGGGATGGATTTGTGGATAAACTGGTTAGCAGTTGCAGTAAATTGCAAGTTTTTCCACTGCAAATGCATGGGAGTGGTGTAAGCCCCTTCTCTACAGCAGCAGACAGAGCTGTGTTGACGCTTGATGGGTAGATGTTGGTTGCAATCAATAAATGTAAGATCATAGTCTTCTCAAGAAGAAAAGCTTTGATTCTGATGTTTGTTATATTAATTCCTCTAGAAAGCAGTAAATTATTACATAGAAACTTAAATGTTAAAAACCCTCTTATGGTAGCATGAAGGCTAAAGAATTATTTCCTAGCTAGTTGCTAACCATATTCATTCTGTCCTGCAGAGGAAAGACTCAAGCTGTTAAGGCTTACTGCTTACAAGAACAGTGTCCATCTTGGCCCCTGAGTTTGCCAACTGCATCCATTTGACCTTCAGACTATCTCTGAAATTACTAATATTTTGGAATGTAGCAAAAATTGCTGAGATTTTAAAACCAGTGACAGATTTTTCACTTCCACTATTTTCTGTTGTTGCTGATGGTCAGGCAGGTGGTTTTTTGAGAGGAGCGGGGAAAAAAACCCTCCATCTCTCCCCTATGTAAAACTGTCCCAAAAGCAGCTGTTGCTCAAGCCCACCAGGGCTGAACAGGTTGACTGTATACGGTGAGGTCACAAAGGGGGCAGGATCTTCCAGACACTGTTTCAGTCTGAAAAGTTAGATTTTTTTATACTCTTACCTTTTTCCTCAAATCAACCAAATGGGCCAAATTTTACATTTCAGTCATTCTTGCTCTCACTGTATTGTGTGCTTAGAGTGGTTTTATAATGGGAAAAGTGTGGAGGGTTTTCCTAACTTATTTCTCAAAACCAAGGATTTTGATAGTTTTTTTTGTTTTTTAATTCTGCCAAAAAGCAAGAGACTGTATCTTGAAAATTTGAGACAAAAGGTCAATGTTTGGAAAACTAAAAATGTGTGGAAGTGAAAATTACAAATAATGTATAATGGAAATAGCAGATGCTTGCTATCATTAATGTTATAAAAGCTATGAGACACTGCTCCAACATGAACACTTCAAAAAGAAAAGGAGGACTTGTGGCACCTTAGAGACTAACAAATTTATTTGAGCATAAGCTTTCGTGAGCTACAGCTCACTTCATCAGATGCATCATATGCTGCCATCTACTGTTTCCCCCTGAACACTGCTGCAATAACTGCTCCATTTAGTAAGGAAGCTGCAGCTGTCAAAAGTGTCTGTTTCATGCAGCAGAGATCAGCAGCCCAGAGGAACTCTGTGCGACTACAAATTCTGTTGTGCCTATGACACAAGGACTTCCTCATTTTGGGACTCGTAGACCTCATATGGTGGTGAGTATGATATAGTCTGTAGACTGAATACAAAGCGGCTGCTCTGGAGAAGTGTTTTTTAGAACAGACTAATCTCTAGTGCCACCTAATGATAAAAGGAAATTAAACTGTAGTTGCATTTAGTTTGGACCTCTTGTCCCCCCCACAGAAGGCTACCACCAGTCTACACTGAACAGGAAGGCAGAGTTAGCAAGTGCAGAAGACAGTAGCCTTTATTAATGGTATCTCTCTTTCTCATATGCCAGAGCTTATGCTCTTTCTAGTAGTTTCTGGATGCCATTTGAGAAGTTGGTTGGTGATAATTAAGTCCTGTTTTAATAGGCACAGGACATAAACTAGAGCAGCTTGGTAAGGCATAGAGAAGGAGCAAACAGCAGAGATAGTTGAGACATTGAGGCTTTTAATCCTAATGTGTGCGGATTCAGACCCTGCTAGGGGAAAGGAAATAAAAAAATAGGGCCTTCCCTTGCGACTGCTAGTCCTTACACAGCCAGTCTGTTGATTATCAGGACACAGTACAAAGCCTGTGTCTGTGTACTTCTGTCTTGTTTGGGGGGGTGGGGAAGGGAGAAACGTAGTTTGTATTAAGAAACAGGACAACTCCAAGTGATGCTTTATGGCAAATGTATCGAAAGGGTGCCTTTTAGACATTGATTTAATCTATCTGGGTGGTGTACAGAGTCCAGCTTCAACCACTTCTCTTTTACCCTGGGTAAAAGCAGACAGCTCAGTAGTACATCTGTGTTCTTATTCCTATTAATGCTAAGTAATTTTTCCTTAATATGTCTCTTCCCGCATCCTACACCAGAAAGGATCCAGAATGGAAGGCAGTGTGAAATGAAAGATAGGGGGCTTACCTTAGCTGGCAGTTAAAAAGATTCAACAACCTAAGAGAATGACTGGTCTAATTAAACTTTCTTTATTAGTGACTAGTCCTGAGGGTCACCCCACAGCTATTTAGCAATGCTGCATTCCTCTTCCCCCAAAGAGATTAACACATTTAGCAGTGTGACCTCTAGACAACACACAGAAGGAGTAGGGAACTGTTTAAATATCAGCTGTTTAGAAGATGTAACTCGGTAAGAAATTGGTCTTGAATACAACAGGAGCAAAATGACTTCTTTAGATTTATGACAAGGCTTGTGTGCAGTCAGCTAAGAATAAATGGCTGGTTCCAGGGTCACAGTGTCACTGTCAGAATCCATAAAAACATAAGAACGGCCATACTGGGTCAGATCAAAGGTCCATCCAGCCCAGTATCCTGTCTGCCGACAGTAGCCAATGCCAGGTGCCCCACAGGGAGTGAACCTAGCAGGTAATGATCTAGTGATCTCTCTCCTGACATCCATCTCCACCCTCTGACAAACAGATGCTGGGGACACCGTTCCTTACCCATCCTGGCTAATGGGCATTCATGGACTTAACCTCCATGAATGTATCCAGTTCTCTTTTAAACCCTGTTATAAAACCCTGTTATAGTCCTAGCCTTCACAACCTCCTCAGGCAAGGAGTTCCACAGGTTGATTGCACTGAGTGAAGAACTTCCTTTTATTTGTTTTAAACCTGCTACCCATTTATTTCATTTGGTGGCCCCCTAGTTCTTATATTATGGGAACAAGTAAATAACTTTTCCTTAAAAAGAAAAGGAGTACTTGTGGCACCTTAGAGATTAACAAATTTATTTGAGCATAAGCTTTCGGGAGCTACAGCTCACTTCATCAGATGCATTCCTCATGAAGTTGATAGATTTCCACTCCATATGGTTAAATTCAGTGCCTTGCATAATGACTGGTTTCAGAGTAGCAGCCATGTTGGTCTGTATTCACAAAAAGAAAAGGAGTACTTGTGGCACCTTAGGGATTAACAAATGTAGGAATGCATCCGATGAAGTGAATTGTAGCTCACGAAAGTTTATGCTCAAATAAATTTGTTAGTCTCTAAGGTGCCACAAGTCCTCCTTTTCTTTTTGCGAATACAGACTAACACGGCTGCTACTCTGAAACTTTTCCTTATTCACTTTCTCCACACCCGTCATGATTTTATATACCTCTAGCATATCCCCCTTAATCTCTTTTCCAAGCTGATTCAAAGGAAAGGTAGTGAAATGTACTAGCTGTCTCACATGATCTGTGAAAACTGAAAAGATGGCCCACTGGATGGCTGAAAGGACTGGTAAAGGGGGAAGATAAGTGCCTTTAACTAGGTTGTTAGCCCAAGATTAGTTACAAAAGCATTAAGAAGTGGCACGTGTTGTAGAACTAGATGAGAACTCACACGCTCACTGGAGAAAAAAGTGTCCATATCACAAAAGTGACAGGTTCCCCCTTTATTGCAGTTTCAGAGCTAGGCCAAGGACTGAACTGGCTGTGGAGAGTGAACTCCCCACTTATTCAGATTTCTTCAAGGCAGCGTTTAGGTGGTGGCAGGAATTTAGCGAAGCCTGCATTGTACTTCTGAATGGATGAGAACTTCAGGCTCCTGCTGTCCAGCTCTCAAGGCAGTGCTGCTGCCAACAGCAGCACAGAAGTAAGGTTAGCAGTTCTGCAACTCCCCCTTCCATAACCTTGTGACCTCCCCGCAACTCCTTAATGGGTCAGGACCTTTACAATTACAACGCCATGAAACTTCAGATGTATATAGCTGAAATAATGAAGTTTACAATTTGAAAAATCTTATGACTCTGAAAATGACCAAAATAGACTGAATTTGGTAGAGCCCTACCAATTTCTGCAGCTGAGGGGAGACTGGTAACTTATGTTTAAAGTAACCCTTTTCTAGCTCTTAGTGTTTTATTTCCATCAGTCCCATGCTGAGTTTTTTTAGTACTGTTTAAGTGAATAGATTTATAATTCGATCAGCGCTGGCAGACAAAAAATGCAGGAGGCCTATACCCAGGTTCCTGCTCTAATTATGACTAGACAAAACTTTCTGCTACACCAAGCTGCTAGACTTCCTGTGGAGAAGCTCACGTACACAGCAAGTGGTCACATAAAACAGGAACCATAAGATGGCTATTAACTTTCAAAATTTTTATTTAAACTTCCTGAAGAATATTTACAAATGTAACAGTTGGAAAGGGAAATATTTAACACTAATGGGAAAAAAATCTTATTTCAAGAAAGACTGCAACAAGAGAATCTCTTTTCCAGGGAGATGGGACTGAGGTTGCTTTCAGACCAAACAAAAAACAAAACAAAACACACACACAGAACATGTCCTCAGTGGCGTTAATCCCAATTACCATTTTAAAACAGTAAGCAGTAGGATATGCAGAGGTTATGTAGCTGGCATTCAACTAACTATCCAGAGAATGGGTCATGCTGATTTAAGAGTACACAGCTTACAGTGGATTTGTCCGGTGATGAAGGATGTACTCCTCAAGGCTGCAACAGAAGGGGGGGGTGTGTGTGTAGGGCTCAGTAAGCATCACATTTTACAGCGCTTAAGGGATTCTCTACAATAAACTGAATCCAGTCCATTAGCGGTCACGCCTCATTCCTGAAGACTTTTCTTCTAACCCTCGCATGTTCGGAGGAAAGGTGAAGCACACAGCAAGAAACAATTCTTCAATCTTTGTAGACCTCTGATTTCTGATTAACTATAGGCTGACACCTCCTGTGTTGCACAATTTTCAGGTGCTGCACCAATGCTCAAGCTCTAGTCTCTTTGTTTTTCTCCTCTGGAGGCAGCGTGGGAGGATTCCCAATGTCCACAGTGATGTTGGTATAAAGAAGGTGCTTCTTTCTTGAAAGGAGTTTGAACTCTACAGAATTCATTCCGTCATCCTTCCATGTTTTTCTGGTGTTGTGCAGTGGAGCAGGCCTAAAGGGAGGAGAGTAGCTGTAGTTAGATATTGCCATCTTTGTCCAGTCAGTTACAATACAACTCTCAAAAAATACACAACACTCTCTATTTGTGAATATGATTAAGTGGCTTAATCAGAGAGAAGAGAGGCTGTTAGGTAACACTTGAAGTAAGATGTAGACAGGCAGGTAGGGAAGCTGTTCCAGGTGGCAGCAGCTTTACAGGTAAAGCCTGTTCCACCAAAAGACCTCAGATTGTTCCTTCGCACAAAGGAAGCCTGTTCTAGACAAGCAGAAAGAGCAGAGAGTGGAGCAGGGACATGTTGTGAGGTGCAGGAGACTGGAATAATTGTATGGTGTTTATAAATGAGGACCATTTGGAACTGGAGCCTGAAATGAATGGGGAGGACCAGTGGCATGTGCGAGTATAAGGATGATGGGGCAATGCCAATCTGTATGTATGAAAAGGCAGTGGCAGCACCATACTGCACATGTTGGAACATGGAGAGATGGGCCTTGATGAGGCAAAGGTGGCAATGAGGATTTCAGAGGTAGAATGGAGATGTAGATGGCTGTATGTAGATTTGTGAACATGCGAGAGAAGCTGTTAAGGAGCTTAGTCTTAAGGATGAGGCAAGTGGGAGGGCTGAGATGCCAATGTAGACAGCCTCCACCCCAGCATAAACACTTTCTTCCAGCTCTTGGTATGTAAGTAGGTCCTTGGGGATTTAAGTTCAAGATAAAGGTTCACCTTACCCATGTCTTCTGAATTCAGCACTCTGATTTCACATTTTTACTGGGTCTGTATACAGCTTAGTGTTTGTCTACTGCTAGCATAATACTTTGTTACATAAAATCTTAAGACTTGTTTTGTCTGAGATGTATATAAAAATCTCGAGAGGAGGGAACACATAAGAGAACAAGCTTCAAGGCTGATTCTTTATGTTTCCAAGATACCTTGAGGTAACTAATGTGGAAGTTGTCTTGTTTCTTCATACGAATATTTTAACAAACTATTACTGTAGCGTCTGGAGCCCTAATCATGGGCCAGGACTCCACTGTGCTAGGCTCTGTACAAAACTCTTGCTAGCAACTGCCAATCAAAAGAATGAGGACTTCAGACAATGTGAACTAGTATTAAAGCATCTACACTTTAAAAATATAACCACTGAAAGAAAGTAAGGTTCAGTTGTAATTGGCTTTTGACCAGACAATATTGCTGATATCGCAAATATTCTTTTATCCATGAGTCCAGAGGCTGCCAGCAGGACTGCAGAAATTTAAAAGTTGTAATCAAAACAAATCAAGCAAATGCTTCCACCCAGTGAATTTCCCAAACTCTGTGCTGAACAAAGTCAGAGACAGTTTCTTTAAATAGCATTTAAAGAAATAGGCACAGTCCAAGGAGCTGCTTTCTGCCCTGCATGAGGAGGAAGTTGCTAGCACTCAGTCAGCAGGCTCTTCAGACCAGGGATGGCCACACTGGAATTTGGACAAAATGAGGACAGGGCCTTCCTATAATAGTTACCTTCTTAGGTGCTCTTCACTCCCTGTGTGTTGCTCAAGCTCCACCATTTTGTAGCGTCCAAGATGAATAGGGGTCCTGACTATTTTCATTCCTGCTAACTGAATCCTTTAAAATGAAGATAGAGCAAAAGCTAGATTTATATACAAGAATATGAAACTTTTTTGGGGGGAGGGATAGCTCAGTGGTTTGAGCATTGGCCTGCTAAACCCAGGTTGTGAGTTCAATCCTTGAGGGGGTGGTCCTACTTTGAGCAGGGGGTTGAACTAAATTACCTCCTGAGATCCCTTCCAACCCTGATATTCTATGAATACCAGCTCTAGGCTACACAACGTACAGAGATGTTTCCTGGTAGAAACGCAACCAAAGCAAAACATACAACAGGGCTGAAAAGACAGTACTTCAAATTCAAGAAGAGGAAGCAAGATTACGGTACTCAGTGGTACCTCCTGAATTAGGCATAATGCACCACTGACTTGATTGACACCACTCATGGAGATTGTGATGGGAACACTTACGTTACCTAAAAGTAGTGTGGTACATAAATGTGAGCAGGCCAGCAGCAGTGCATTATGCTACCATTCAGACGAGCTAGGGCAGTAGAGTTTCAGAGGCTGTATCAACTGCTGCGTCTGAATGCCCAGGCTAGGGAACTTTACAAAAAATTATTACTAGTGCTACTACCACTTGTAGTGAATCACTGCCAGTTTTGGATAGATCTCAAGTGCAGAAAAGGCTCTAGTAGCCAGACCCATTGCGACTACCATGTTCATTTAATTTGCTGAAGATTTAGGCAGTTTAGTTTGGCAAATTAACATCTTTGAACCTTCTTTTTATTCAATTTCTTTCATTAAAAGTTTCATTTTAGAGATAGTGCTAGAGGTAGATAGCAGCAAGCTGCACTACAACATTCCTGCTCCCAGGCCCTTGGGAAAGGCCAGAGTGCCAACAATATTTAAATTTAGACTAGAATTATCAAAAGATAAACCCAGAAAAGGTATTAATTCATTAAGGGAGTATGTCTTAGCATTTGGTAAAGTACCATTATCTCAACCTGGGCTGTAGCAAAAAAGTTTGTATGTTTGCATTAAACAAACAAATATAAATTACACTGCACATTCAAACAGAAAAATGGACACAACTGCAAAAAAGCTGAGCTAACTTTGCTGTTGAACTCTAGTCTGGCATTGCAAGACTAATTGTAGTAATGCAACTTTAAATACAAAAAGCTATGTTAATGCAACAATGAAAAACCCACAAAATTAGCATAAAATACCCCAAAATAATGGTCTGTGCTTAATGTTAATACTTAAATGGTTCCAGTTAAGATGTTGAAGCTCATTTCTTATAGGAGGTGAACGAAGATACTAGTGCCTGAGATTAAGGTTCAAACACAACTAGCTGATGCTGTTGAACCCAACTTTGCTTCATCTGTACTGACTGCAAAACTGGTCAGCGTTGATTGGCCAACCTGGCTGTTCAGTTGTGTTTAATATAATAAAGCTTTAGAGAGAAGACAAGGCCAGCAAGGGTTCATGCCATATTTCCAATTTTATTTTTGCTGTTCTAAAGCATAGGTGCTCAGTCCTTTCTAAAACTCAGCTTTCTTTTAGGTGTCTCAAGCTGGTCACTCAAAAATTGAGGCACCACAAATCACTACAAACTTTTGTAAACACATGCCTGTATGTTTGTGAACAAAGAATCATTATTAGCCTCCACCACTAATAGCAATGTGCCCCTCAAGTGGATGTGGTTATCAATTTGTAGTACACAATTCTCACAGAATATTACAAGGGATTTACTTTCCTTCAAGGAAGGTATGTTTTAGGGTCTACTCAGGCGAACAGTGCCCCTGGAACAGATTTTTTTTTTTTTTTAAGGAATAAAAGGAAGTGCACCCTAATGCACAGGACTCTGGTATGGCACGTCTCGCCACTGGCGCCCCACTTGAGACCCATGTTAAGAGCTGAAGTAGTGCAGAAAGCATTGGAGTGGGTCTCCTGTTTGTTTTTAGAAATTCAAGATGCCCTATACCCTGATATTCCAATCATCAAATAATACTTTCATTTAATTTTAAAAGTAAATATGTTCCTATAATAAGATTTCTCTGATCAAAGGAATTAACTTTTAAACACCTAACTTTCCATTCTCAGGAGCACAATGCTTGGTAAGACTCCCACAGTCCTTGAACAGAATGTTCCACTGAAAATTACATAACCTGTCACACCGTGCAAGAGCAGGAAACAAATGTATGATGATTTTTACTGCCAGCTAAGTAGTATAACCTCCCCAACAGTTTGCCTCAATGTCCGCTACTAGAGCTGTACCACTGGTGAATTACAGCTAGAATGCTTGCTAGAGTAGACAAGGCCAAGGGGTCTTTATTCTGTACTCTACAGAGCTGCACTGGGCACAGCAGCTGTAATTAAACTGTCTATATTCACATCCATAGCACATCACCTAACCTAGCAACAAAACATCACATTTTGCCAACACTAACTCATAGGTACTTAAGGCTCTGTAATACGTCACTACGTGTCTGACAGTTTAAAGATAGTAACGTAAGGAATCCAGATTCCTAGCTCCCCAAATACCGTGTACTTACTGAAATGGTCTTTCAGGTGGTAAATGCCATGTCCTGAATCCCCTCCTATTTTTAAATCTAAATCTTTTAAATCTAAGCTTCCCTTACAATCCCATAGCTAACTTCTAGGTTTTCTATCTTGTCAGCCTAGTAGTCTCTCCTATGGAATGATTAATTTTGGTGAGAGTCAACTATCAGTCACTAGTGGTTTATACAGCTCTTGGAAGAACTCCAGAGACAGCAAAGGGGTATTCAATGCAACATTATCTAGCTCCTGAAATCCAAGCTATCTGAAGAAAGCTTCTAATTTTGTTTAAAGTATCACTTTTGTACAGTAGGAAGTTAGCTCTAACATGCCCTGACCATCAATTCTTTGAATTTAATGTCTCCAGAACTGAACTCTGGAAGGATGTTGATACACTGGAGAAGATTCAGAGAAGAGCCACCAGAATCATTAAAAGGATTACAAAACAAGCTTTACAGTGATAGGCTCAAAGAGCTCAATCTATTTATAGTTTAGCTTTAAGGGCGGGGGGGACTTCATTACAGTCTGTAGGTATCTACATGGGAACGACAGACTCTTCAATCTAGCAGAGAAAGTATAACTGTCTAGTTTCAACTTCCAGGCACTGGATTAATTCGGACTGGAAATAAGGTGTAAATTGTTAATGGTGAGTGTAATTAACAATTGGAACAATTTAATAAGGGTTGTGGTGGAGTCTACATCACCGACAATTTTTAAATCAAGATTGAATGTTTTTCTAAAAAGATATGGTCTAGGACAGGTGTTCTCAACTTTTTTCTTTCCGAGGCCCCCCGCCCCAAATATGCTATAAAATATTCCACAGCCTACCTGTGCCACAAAAAATGTTTTTCTACATATCCAGTAGATTAAAAGCCAGGGCTAGCATTAGGAGATAAAAAGCAGGGCAATTGCCCAAGGCCCCATGCCACAGGGGGCTCCTCAAATCTAAGTTGGCTTCATCCCCATGTAGCAGGGTTCAGGCTTCATCCTCAGGGAGTGGGGCATGGGCTTCAGCTTTTTTCCCTAAGCCCCAGTGACTCTAGCGCCAGCCCTGCTCTCTGTTTATTTCTGGTTGAGAACCACTGGTCTAGGAATTATTTTGGGGGAGTTCTGTGGATTGTATTAAGTAGGAGGTCAGACTAGATGATCATAATGGCCCCTTCTGGCCTTGGAATCTATGAATCATAGCACTATATAAAATTAAAGTTGTCCAGAACCTATTAGCTCTTTTATAGTTCCTCCTCTTGGGCTAATGGAGACCATGCAATTTGTTGTTACTTTTATATTTAGTTCTATTTTAAATGGCCCAGTTCTAGCCGTTAGTACCTTGCAGCAATGTCATCATCTTCACCACGACTGCCCCAGTAGGCGTTTGGAAACCCATTTATCTTCATGTAATGCTCTGGAGTCAAAGCAGAGACACCTCCAAAAAAGGACCAATATGGCAAACTGGAGAAGAGAAGAACAAGTTGTCAAAATCGAGAGTTTGTCACTTACAAACTGTTTTACACTGCAGTGATGAGTCACATGCATCTTGCTCTCAGCTTATTGTACTTATATTGCACAAGAAGCCGGACGATAGTTCTTTCATATTTACTTGGCAAGTATTGAACTAGAAAGATAACCTGTAGAAAAAGAGTACCAATGAAGTGAGCTGTAGCTCACGAAAGCTTATGCTCAAATAAATTTGTTAGTCTCCAAGGTGGCACAAGTCCTCCTTTTCTTTTTGCGGATACAGACTAACACAGCTGCTACTCTGAAACCTGTTAACCTGTAGAAAGTTTTAGTCACTGAATAAGTGGGATATTAAGACTTCAGTGCAGAAGATCAGACTGGTAAATTCAGCTGAGATTCCTTCTAACCAGCAAAATTCAGGAGATTAACTGTTCTGCAACTGAGAGGAATTTTTTTCCCCCACTGTGAGGGAAATACTGTACTCTGCTCAGAGAAGAAGGAAAGAAAATAATTAGCCATCCATCACAGGAAGATGAGTTTCAACTTGCTTTGAATAGCTGCTGAAGGCAAAAAAAATGGGGGGGGAGCTCAAAGGACTGGGTTTGCCCTGACGTTTCATAAAATGATTCATGATAATTATATAGCTGCGGAGGAGGGAAGCCATAGCTGTTCACTGAGATGTTGACGAAATCATAATCTACATCACTTTATTCAGATTCCTACTTAGCAGCAGAACACGTCACGTTTACAAGGAGTCCAGTGGCACCTTAAAGACTAACAGATTTATTTGGGTATAAGTTTTCATGGGTAAAAAAACCCACTTCTTCAGATGCATGGAGTGAAAATTACAGATACAGGCATAAATATACTGGCACATGAAGAGAAGGGAGTTACCTCACAAGTGGAGAGCCAGTGTTGACAAGGCCAATTCAGTCAGGGTGGGTATGGTCCACTCCCAACAACAGATGAGGAGGTGTCAATACCAAAGAGGGAAAATTGCTTTTCTAGTGAGCCAGCCACTCCCAGTCCCTAATTCAAGCCCAAATTAATGGTGTTAAGTTTGCAAGTGAGCAAAAAGCATGTCATATTTGTGCTCTGTTCTGCTTAATGCTCTCCATCCTTCATCTAGGAGAAGGAGAGAACAAAAACCTGTCTGTTTCAATATGGGTGCATGGGGGAGAGCGGCAGGAATCATTTGACTAGCTATTCTGACACATCCCTTCCTGCAACAGCCGCCCAGGTGGGAAACCATTGAGGTAACATCCTTCAGTGTCCAGTCCTAGACTATACTATATGTTCCATGAAAAGGAACTGCTTATAAGATCATCAAAAGCGTCCATCCCAAATGCAGACCCTTACCTGTACTGGAATTTGTCTATGGCACTGGCAATGTGTTTGGGGTAGTATTCATCACAGACGTAGAGGTTATAATCATTTTCAGGAATGAGGTCCACGTCATGCAGGAGCAGACAATCCCAGTCCTCATCCTTCATGGCTTCCCGGACACCAACATTAAGGAGCTTTGCTCGGTTAAAAGTAGCATTCCCAGCCTGGAAAAGAAAACGTGCAGTTTACTCACCAACTCCTGGAATGGCTTCAAGGGTCTAAGGCTGCTCACACTGAAGTCAATGGCAAAACTCCCATGGATTTCAATTTGAGTGAGACTGGAACCAAGTAATGCTGGGAAAAGTTTTCAGAAGTCCCTTAAATGTTTTTGAAAATTTGACCTACTGCCTTAGCAACTCTATGAACTTTGAGAAGTTGGAAGTCTTTTGCCGATGGGTATAAAGAGAAAAGGGATTCTAATCTCTGTAGCAGACTAATGTAGATCTTCACCTATACTTCCCTGCACACAGAGATTATTGCCCTCATCCCTCTTTAGAAAGAAGCCAGAAATCAGAACACATATCCTAGTTACATACAATTGAAAGATACTCCCCTTCTTAACTAGCCATCAGTTTTTACCACTAGTTAATTACCCCTCTCTGGGGATCCTTCACAACACCAGAACTCATCAGTAACACCAACTGTTTGGCCTATGTAGGTGTGACCCAGAGCAGGATCAAATCAGAGTTTGTATCTCACTCTTGTCTAGGCAGACAGTAAAGATATCCGATTTCACTCTGGCACCTCCTTCTGACTGACTCAGAAGCAGCCATATTCAGTCCTCTTTCACAGGAAAAATTATCACCCTTTAAATTTAAATTTCTCCCTCCAAAAAACAAACATGAAACAGTATCTAGTGCTAAGATACAGTAAGTGCTTTAGAGATACAAAGAGAGTGGGTTAATTATGTGCCATTGTATGTTCATATTCACAAAACTCCATATTTCTCATGGTGGGGGAAAATTGTGTCTCCACTTTTCCTTTACAGCCAAACCACTCCTTAGCTCAGAGGTGGAAAAACTATGGCCTGGGGCCCGCATCCAGCCCTTCAGATGTTTTAATTCGGCCCTCGAGCTCCCACTGGAGAGCAGGGTCCAGGGCTTACCCTGCTCCAGTGAGGGAGTAGGGTGGGGGGCTTGCCCTGCTCTGCGCGTGCCATGGCTCCATGCAGCTCCTGGAAGCAGCAGCATGTCCCCCCTCCAGCTCCTACATGTATGGGCAGCCAGGGGGCTCCGCCTGCTGCCCCAAGCAACACCCCCCAGCTCCCATTGGCTGGGAACGAAGGCCAATGGGAGCTGCAGGGACAGTGCCTGCAGATGGGGCAGGGCGCAGAGCTGCTTGGCCGTGCCTCTGTGTAGGAGCTGGAGCAGGGACATGCCGCTGCTTCCAGGAGCTGCTTGAGGTAAGCGCTGCCCAGAGCCTGCACCCCTGATCCCCTCCCATGCCCCAACCCCCTGCCCCAATCCTGATCCCTCTCCCACCATCTTGTTCCCAGCCCAGAGCACCCTCCTGCATCCCCAACCCCTCATACCCAGCCCCACCTCAGAGCCTGCACCCCCAGATGGAACCCTCACCTCCCCCCGTCCCAACCCCCTGCCTCAGCCTGGAGCCCCCTCCCATGCCCTGAACTCATTTCTGAGCCCACCCCAGAGCCCTCACCCCCTCCTGCACCCCACCCGCAATTTTGTGAGCATTCATGGCCTGCCATACAATTTCCATACCCAGATGTGGCCCTCGGGCCAAAAAGTTTGCCCACCCCTGTCTTAACTGGAAATCTCAACAGCAGTGATAGACACACATGATTTTGATTTACCTGGTGAATCAAGTAGATGCTGTAGTGAAGCTGTTGGCGCTGCAGGAAGGGATGTAGATAATAGAGAAGGTGTCGCAGGTGCTTCTCCTGGTTCTTGTGTGGTACAATGATGGCTGATTTGTAGTGAGCCAGGCAGTGAGGAGGGCTATAGCAGCCTCCAAACTGAACAAAGGGATTTTTTTTTATTATCATTCTTTCACTGGGGAATGCATTAAAGGTGATGGTTAATGGACCAACTGTAAGAACAAGGGAGGGGGGAAAAAGAAAAAAAAAGTGAAAATTTCATGGATTTGAACAGTGATTTGGTTCAACCTCATATTCATCAGAATAAAACCTCATACATCTACTGCTGGAAATACTTGAGCTATACCCAACAGGATATCTGTCACACTATGGATTGGAATCCACAAGGGAGGCCTTTCAGTGGGCTGATCCACAGTCCTGTTCTTCTGACATTTGCTGTTCTTCACTCACATTAGAAGAGAAGACCCAGACTCGTGTGAAGTACGTTGTGTAAGCAGACCACAAGGGAGCCTCGATAAAAGGCAAGGTATTTATCATTGCAGGATGTTGTTTCTCCAACTACTCTTCTACAATCACATCTGCCTTCTTTACTACCTTTTCCCATTTATGGATCAATGCCTCATTGCAGGCAAGGGCTCAAGGATGAAGTGGTCTGGAGGAATTGTAGTGACTACAAAGAAACTATTTTGGAGAAAACAGAACTTAAAGGGAGCAGGGTCACACCCAAAGATAAGTTCCCTTTCTGTTCTAAGGGCAATCTGATATTTAGTAGTAGCTGGAATATTTCTTCCTTTCAGAGTTCACAGCCAGCTCTCAGTCCATTCTGTTGTGAGCATGGACTCTGCCGCCTTTTTAGTGTCAGGAAATCAGACCATCGCTACCTTACAAATAGAATCATAGACTTTAAGGTCAGAAGGGACCATTCGGCACAACACAGGTCACGGAATCTCACCCACCAACTCCTGTAACAAACCCCTAACTTAAGTCTGAGCTACTGAAGTCCTCAAATTGTGGTTTAAAGAATTCAAGGTGCAGAGACTCCTCCAGCAAGTGACTTGTGCCCCACGCTGCAGAGGAAGGTGAAAATTACAAAGGCTTTGTGAAGATTCATAAATTCAGCCTCACAATACACTTGTGTGCTACAGCAGGACAGTATGATCTCTAATGATTTTGGTGGCTTCTTCCCCCCCCCCGATGAATCCCAAAGCTTTCCTAAGTATTTAAATTCAAGGAACCAGATGTCTACCTAATTGAGAACGAGGAGTACTTGTGGCACCTTTTAGTCTCTAAGGTGCCACAAGCACTCCTCGTTCTTTTTGCTGATACAGACTAACAAGGCTACCACTCTGAAACCTAATGGAGAACTCTGATTTTTGACTCTGCTACCAAGAATTTTCCTAACCAACTGCTGCCATGTTTGCTTAACTGCAACAAACAGAATGGCTGTTCTTCAGGTAACTATGCTACGGAGGAACAGCTCTAGATCATACCTACCATGGCTAGGTGATTACTATGATTGTATTAGCTGCTTCTATGGAACTCTCAGCTTCTATCTTTAAAAACAAAACACTTTATTCCATTATTGTTTTTAATCCGTACATTTCTATTATACTGTTTTTATATTTAAAACAAAAAAAGTTAAAGTAATTGTTTTCATATGCAAGTACTAACTATTGCTCCAGTGTCAGTTGGCGTTTGTCTAAGCGATACTAATAAAAATGTGTCTATATTCAGATTCAGTTGCATTTATGGGAGTCACAACATCCTAGGGTATGAGTTTTTTAAAGAGATTGTGTTGTTTCTTTCAGTATAATCAGGGCCCTGCATACTGCAGGACTAAATTCAGTAAATTCCACAACAGCAACTCCTGCTTTCTAAAAATCAACCTTAATTTATTCTACTGACATGCAATATTCTTACATTTTTGTTCTTCCACCCCCACGGCGCATAGATGAATTTTGGAAGCGTTTTCCAACCATGATTATTTTAGAGAATGAAGTTGTTTGTCATGCTCTCCTGGCCACGTGGCTCCTCAGCTCCTATGATGTTGTCCAAGCAACCTAGCTCAGAACCTGCTTCTTTCCCTGGCACACATGGGGAGAAAAGAAAGGAAGCTTGTAAGCTGCATCTATGGCTCGTATCCCTAAGCACTTCTGGCTCCCCCACACTCCCTGGCTGCAAGCTGGACTTCAGGTCTGGGTCCCTAACCCCTGCCTCCTAGCTCCATGGAACAGCGTAGGGAGCAAGCACTGTAATGCAACAAGAAAAGGAGTACTTGTGGCACCTTAGAGACTAACAAATTTACCTGAGCATAAGCTTTCGTGAGCTACAGCTTATGCTCAAATAAATTTGTTAGTCTCGAAGGTGCCACAAGTACTCCTCTTTTTTTTTTTTTGCGAATAAGGACTAACACAGCTGCTACTCTGAAACCTGTAATGCAACTCCCTCTTGTGAGGAAAATAAAGGCAGCTGCATACAGTTTTCTGCAGAGCAGGTAGACAGAAAAATCACTGGGGTCTAACAGAAGCAAAACAAATTTCAGGGCAGAAGTACTGAAAAAATGCCATAGTCCACAGTTAAAATGAATGGATTAGTTCACACCTTTCAGAGCTATTATTTCAGCTCTCTAAACACTTACGCAGACAGCACTTCATTGATTTACATTTTCAAAGTTCTCTCTACAACCATGAGTGCTATAAACAATATTTTATTTTTCAATTAACAGTCAGATTCTGGAGCACAATTCCATGGGAAAGGGTCAATTCCATAGCAAACTCTGCTGCCACAGAAGATAGGAACCTGAGCACAGTGCACTCTTGTACCTTAGAAGGAATTAAGACGCTCTTGCCCTGGCCACTATCATTCATTCTTTCTCAGACGACACTATTTACATAAAGACCATGCTTCCAACCTGTGCTCCCTTGACCACCACTGGCTGACATAATGTAACAAAGGCAAGCAGCGAGGAGTTCAGGTAGGAGATCCTCTCTTGAATGATATTACTTATGAAATGATTTGCAGAACAAACAGGTTAGAGTACTACTGAATCAAAAACTATAAAGTGTTATTTCCCCAAAGCTTCCTGAGCCGTTGCTCGGTATCTAACATTACATGGAAAAGAATCTTTTAACCATGTTTAGAGACGCATGGTCAACCAGAACAGGAAGCTTCTAGCTGCATACATAAAAACCAGAGCCCCCCAGTCCATCCCTTTAGCTCATCAGCACCACTGCAAGACATGTTCTCAGCTTGCTTTACTTATTAGGCAATGCATTCAAACAGAGAGGTTTTTGCTGGTTTTGGCTGAATTGAATTCATTTCAAGGGAAATGTGAGACCTTTCAGACCTTGAGAGTGCATGCTTTAGGATCAGATGACCTTACAACGGTCCTCTTAGTACACATTTAATCTGGTGTAAGTGGATGCAACACCATTGACTTCAACAGAAGTTTTGCCATCAGCAAGACCTGCATGATTCAACCTGTCAAAGGGGAACTTAAACAATTAGAGAGATGTAAGCACTACTCTGAATGGAAATAGCTTGTCCTCATGGGGAAATTTATTGGTAGAACTATATCAGTATGACTATACCACTATAGTTATACTGGTATAACTCCCTGTGTGGACACCCTGAATCCAGAGTAAGAATGTCCACATGTGCAGTTACATCAGCATACTGTAGGGTGACCACCTGTCCTGAATTAGAGTCCTGGTGTGAATGACTCCAGGACAGCATGCGTCTTGTATTTACTGTGGCGTCACTCCATGGCTGCCCAAGATTCTGAGGTGGCGCCAACCTCTTCCTCGTGTGTGTGTGTGGGGGGGAACGACACACGACACGACTGAGGTGGGCCTTCATCCCCCCCTCGCTATGAGCTCTCCCCCCCGGCAGCCAGAACCGGGCAGTAGTAAGAGCCTCTCAGGGAGCCCAGGCCGCTGTGGGGAGCTCCTGACCCTCCACCTGTTCAGGACGGGGTGCCTGAGACCACAGCGGACCAGGTTCCCTGGGTGCCTCTTACTACTTCTGGCTCTAGCTTGGCCTGGGCCACAGAGGTGGGCAGGGCTTCTGCATGTGTCCCACTTTTGCCTTTGAAAAGGTGGTCACTTTAGTGCACTGGTATATCACCAGTTATGTCACTGTACTGGTACAATTATTCTGGTATAGTTCTGCCAGTACATTTCCCCATGCAGACATGCCCACATTGTTTAGATGAAGAAATAAGAAGCAGTAAAGGAGCATTAGCTAAAGCACCAAATCCTAATGATGGAGAATGGGCTGAATCCAGAAATGTGTCCAGGCTAGGTCTCTCAACAGCAGCTAAAGGCTTAAGCCCTTTTCATAGAAATGCCCTTGTCTATTTTTCCCCTTTAAATACAAAAGTATGATCCCTAATAGAAAAGTATCAGTTTGACACGACTGCAGGGACCACTCACTAGTACCAAAGCAGATGGTCATGCTTCCAAGAAGGCTATGACAGATCGGAGTAAGGAGGAGGGACTATTTTCGAAGACATTGGACCAAGTTTGCTCCTGGTATAAAACCATTTAATTCAGCAGGTGAATGAGGGAGGAATTTGACCTATCAAGTTTTCCAGAGCTAAATCTAATCATTCACCCATAATGACAGAGTGGATATTGCTGAAAAATTCCTTGCTGAAAATCTTTCAGAAACAAGCTTCTGCCACAAGCAAAAGATTAACTAGAAGAGACAATGCACCGAACCACATTGCTTCCAGCAGATGTTACAAGCAAGGTGCAAAAACACAGGACTTTGAAGTTAAATGATAAATAGATTGATTCAGTTTGACTGGGCTCAAGTGGAGCCTACAACTGTAGGTTTAAAAAAAAAAAAAAAAAAAAAAAAAAAAAAAAAAAAAAAAGGAATAGCATGCAGCTGACTTTTGCTTAGACCATCTTCAAGATGGAAATAAAGTTACTTGTTCATTATAGTAATGAAGACACTGAACATTTACCACACACAAACAGAGAAAGGGCTACACTTCATAGAAGGCCTAATCCAAAGCCCATGGGTATGGGAGTCTTTCCATTGACCTTAGAGGGATTTGGATCAGGCCCAAAGTGACCTATTACCAGTCTCCAAATTGGGACCTTCAAGAATTACATTTGAAGTCTTATTTAATGGAGACTATGAAATAAGTATTGGAAGGACAGATGTTCTATTCCATATGTGATGTTTTTAATTTCAATGGGACTCCTGAGAGAAGTTTTCATCTATTTTAGTTCTAAGGAGGAGAAGAATAAATGCCTTTTACAGTAGCATACATTTAAAAGAGTTCATTTGGGTGAGATTTGAACACAATAGATCATGAGTATCTGGAGAAACAAATTTCTCTTGATGCACTAAAAAAGTGTTATTGGTTAGAAAGTTAGTAAACTAAAGCAGAATCTTATTTCACACACTGCAGATGTTCCAAAACCCCACGAGGTTGCTTTCTGCAGCATGCATTTGAAACAACATTACAATTGTAGTTTCCTCTAGAGGTTTCCATAAATGCTAATTACTCTAGAGTATTTAATCTATTTAAACTCCATCTTTAATTTGCTCTCATTTTGGTAACTCCATATAAAACATTATTCTCTGATGGCTGAAAGGCAAGTTGTACAGTGCTCACCGTTTGTTTGGAGGTTAAAGATAAAGTAAAGCCTCCTATTTACAGAAAGTCTTTTAAGAGAGGAGGATTTTTGTTAGGGTTTGCTGAAAGTGAGTGCAAGCGTCCATTCGCTAGTCTACAACTTGGCTCATAGCAACTGAAAATTTTTACCATCTATCCAGGCCCCCTTAAGCGAATCAGTGAGCTCTAGTCTGCTCTAGACTGAATCTACACCTCAAGAAATAATAACTGGCATCTGTGCTAACAGGCTCATGGACAATTATTTCAATGGCCACGAGGAGAGTTGCTCACAGAAGTGGCTGTTTCCAAGAGAGAATTGAGTCATACAAGCAAGACAACACGAGTGAGAAACCACGCACGTTGCCTATGTTTATTTCATTTAATCTCAGTGACAGAGGGAGAAACAAAGGATGATCAAATATTGTTATAAACCCTGTAGAGCTAGTCTAAATGCCCACCCAGATGAGTAAATCCATGTTTTCTAACTAAACCAGGCAACTGTTCAAGACAGCTGTGTTGTGCCCACACATTAGCTTTTTTTAAAACAAAACATAATTATGTGTGAAGCAAGGTTGTGTATCCCATTTTACCATGCTGCCTGATCGCATTTGCGTCACTACATCTTAGAATATCTGGGCAGCTATCATCTCGTGCCTCAGCAGTGGCTATTGTACATGAAAGACGTACACAGATTATGGCATTTGCATCACGGGGGCAACAGACTGCAGTGCCCTACCACACAGGGCTGGGAGGAGGGAGGACTGGCTAAACTGGTTACAAAAGCAGTTAGGAAATGTAAAAACATTTCCAGATTGAAACATGTTGTGATGTAGCTGAATCAGTGCTACCAACAGTGAAACAACCAGTTTATTTTTTAAAACCAGTGTCATCTAGCCTGTCTCAGAGTTCTGCCTGATTGGATGCAGGTAATTTTGCAATCAGGCAGAAGTCTGAGAAAGGCTAGACGACACTGGTAAATATAGCATAGCGCCCAATCTACACTATAGCTTATACTGCAACAGCTACAGTGCTACCTACACCACTGCTGGAAAACTGGTACGGAATTTCCTTGTGTACACAAAGGTCCACTCCAAACAGCATTACAAACTGGCAATAAGAATATGGGCCAGTCAAGGCCTCTAGGAATGTAAAACAATCAGCTGCCATGGTTACGGTGTTTTGTTAGTCTCTAAGGTGCCACAAGTCCTCCTTTCTTTTTGTGAATACAGACTAACACGGCTGCTACTCTGAAACCTGTGTATTAACTATGTTATGTGTTGACCAAAAAAAAAAACAAACAAAAAACAAAACAAAAAAACCACCCACACACCACATATTTAGTGTAGACAACATGTCCAGCTAGAGCTGGTTACAAGCGCACTGTGAAGTTTAGCATAAACAGGGCCTAAGTATACACTGAACAAAACCACCTACACTGTTTGATAGCACCTGACACAGTCAGAGTCAGTACTTTTCCAGTATTTAGATTTAGGATGAAAGGGAGAGTAATTTAACCCCAGAGTGGAAATGCTAGTAGAAGCTTCAAACACTATAGTAAATTACTGACAAATATGTCTCACTTTTGTAAAGTGAAAAGTGTTATTACACTGATGCACTAGTTCAGACACTAGCAGTTTATACATACCAAGTATCGGTGACTGGGCTGTGCAATATGGCATAGTTTCTTCATTAGGAGCTCGGGTGAACAAGCTGAGGTTTGTATACACATCCTGTGTTTTTGAGTAATCCCAGGGCTGAGGTGCATCTAAAAATCCACGAAACACACTTGATGCTCCACCTCGGTACAAAATCAGGATAAATATGGCTTGAAATACAGCTAGAAAGAGCAGAAAACAAGGATTTTCAACACGAGACAGGGACATGGTTTTAGGCCATCCACTGGAACTAGTCTTGTTGAGTTTAATTCTCTAGAACAACTTCACATTTTAACTTCAGGGCTACATTTGTTTATGTAAGAATCCTTGTCCTCTTCAAAGGGCTCAGCAAACCAATTAAGGTCTTTTGACTGCAGTGCATATTTCAAGCATGGTTTTGTTATGTGCAGTCCAAAATGCTAAACTTTAGCCGTCTTCTGGGCATCGCTCTTCATTCTTCGTCAACATTCAATCTGCACAGCTAATTAAAGAGAAAAGACAACTTGTTACAGTAATTCCACCCCAGGACGTCTGCCAGTTTCCCTACTAACTACCAAGGACAGTCAACTTCTGGTATACTAGGGCCAGGCCGGGTCTGCCTTCCCATCATTAGCCCGCTCCCTGCCACAGTGGCAAACTATTTCGGTGAAGTGAGCTGTAGCTCAGGAAAGCTTATGCTCAAATAAATTTGTTAGCCTCTAAGGGGCCACAAGTCCTCCTTTTCTTTTTGCGGATACAGACTAACAGGGCTGCTCCTCGGAAATATTCCAAACACGGCTACACAGTGGGGCGAGGCCCCCTTTGCAGGCGAGCGCTGGCTGGCGGCAGCCAGGCCGCACAGACCCGGAGCGAGCCGCGCCTTAAGGCGAGGGGAGCTCGGGCTCGTGCCAGAGCCGGGCTGCTCCCTGTGTGGACGCTCCGCTCCCGCCATGACGCGGCCGGGTTTCACGCCAGGAGAATGCGGCGCACTGACGCCGCAATCGGAGCGTCCACACAGCCAGCGGCGAGCCGGGAGGGGAAGGGGGGGGGGAGGAGAGCCCAGCGCGGGTACGCCCCCCATGCGGGGGGCGGGTGCCGGAACGGCCTACGGGGCCTTCGGGCAGCCCTAGCGGCTGCTTTCCGAGCCCCCCGGCGCGGGGTTACGGGAGGGGCCGCAGCGACCACCCCCCACCCTCGACAGCGGCGGGCACCGGGGCGGGAAGGGCCGTCGCCTGTCTCCCCTCGCCGCCAGAGCGCAGCCAGGAGTGCGGGCGGCACCGCAGAAAGCCCCTCACCTGCCCGACGAGCCCGCACGCGCCGCCGCCGCCGCCGCCGCCACCCGGCCAGCGCCGCCTACTCGCCGCGCGGGCCACGCCCCTTCCCGGGCCACGCCCACCCCCCGGCAAACCGCCTCCCGTCTCGCTCCTGCAATTTGCATAAAATGGACCCGATCCACGCCGCCTCGGACCCGATGCGAGACCACAACGCCCAGCATGCAACGCGGCTCTTCAGGGACTACAGCTCCCAGCGTGCAGCGTGAGCCAGGGATTAAAATTCCCCAGTGTAGGCAGGAGACCCCCCCCCCCGCCCCCACTCCCCTTGCCCTCAGGTAGAGCAGTGCATGCTGGGATGGGAGCTGTGGTCTGTAAGGGGCAAGCCTCCAGATTGACAGTGGTAACCACCACGTGGTTACAGATGTGGGCCCCTGGGCTGACTGTGTATATCAGGCACCATCATGGCCTGTGCTAAACCCATCACAGGGGGATGGGCCCATCCCAGGCTGTAAGGCACCGAGAATCACTTATACAGAATTCGCAAAAAGAACGGGGAGGACTGGTGGCACCTGAGAGACTAACGAATTTATTTGAGCATAAGCTTTCGTGAGCTACAGCTCACTTAAATAAATTTGTGAGTCTCTCCTTTTCTTTTTGCAAATACAGACTAACACGGCTGCTACTCTGAAACCTGTCATCATACAGAATTGCCAGCTAGTGTGCTATTATGATGGAGCCCCTCATTAGGCCCTCCCACCCTGGAGAGGGCTGGGGTGGGGAATTGTCACAAGAAGACATGAGCACCAGGTTGGATGGTCTAACCCTGCTGTGAGCAGGTGGTCTAACAACACCCGAGCCATCACAAGAATGCCACGCCTGAGCATTCAAAATCAAGAGTCAGGCCTCCAAAAATCATGAGCCTGGTTGAACCAAGGTGCTGGAACAATTTTTATAGTGGGGGTGCTGAGGGATACAATGGAAATCATGTATTTGGTGTTTGTTGTTAGTGCTTCAAGCCAGCAGGTGTGTGACAGCTCCCACAGCACTCCTAGTTTCAGTACCACTGGACTGAACATAAAATAAGGTTTAGATTTCATTTTATTTACCTTCTGGTTTTGGAGCCTTTAGTGTGCACTAGCTTCATGTTTTCAAGCTTATCTCTGTGATCATGAGGGCTAAAAATTTACTAGGGAAAAAAGGGAAAGAAAGGTGAGAGGTGTAATCACATGATTCCCACAGCTAAAGTGTAGTGGGGCAGTTACTCGCTCTGGAGGAAAAAGCTAGGCTGATTGGGGAAGCAACCACAGCTGGGGCCACACCCCAATCAGGCCACACCTGGCCCTGTTATAAGGGCTTAGGGAGGAGCTAGGTCAAAGTCTCTCTCTAGCTGTAGAGAGAGAAGGACCTGGTTGTCTGGGAGTGCCGGCTATTAGGGAGCGCAGTGCTAGGGAGCTCTAGCCTGGTAAATCCCTAGGCTGTGGGCCTTGTTAAAGGCCAAAACAGGTAGTGGGTTTGCTAAAGTGCAGCCTTGGGTTAGGCAGAGGCAGCTGGTCTGACCCCTTTGCCAGTGATGAGTGGCCTTTACAGATTGCAGTTTGCCCCAGTGAGAGGAGGCTAGATGATGACTGGCAGTAGCCACTGAGGTAAAGTGGGTGTAGAGGGTTGGGGGTTCCCCTGGGAGGGGAGACTCGGTGTGTAGGGGTACTGCAGTGGGTAGAACTCCAGGGTAACGGGGTCCAGGAGGGATTTGGGGGCTGAGGCAGGTGAGCCACTGGCCAGCAGAGGGTTCTCTGAAGCTGGAGTTAAGCTAATTCCCAGGATGACCAGTAGGTGGTGCTGCACTGGTGAGTTGTTGCTTTGCTACATGGAGTTTTAAGAAAAACACCAAATATCACAATTCATGATAAAATCATGAGTTGGCAATACTACTCCCACTAAATTATGGATTCATTGTTATCACTTTCTCCAGGATTGCTTTAGAGCCAGAAGGACACTAAAGCATGAGATGCAAGGGGTGTTGCAGATATTTCCAGACTAATTGTTTAGTCCCTGGATTATGTTTAGTCCCTGGGCTGGATTCTGATCTTTTATGGAGTACATCCATCAAAGTCAACAGGTGATACAGATTTACATGTGTGTATCTGTGACCAGAATCTGTGTCTTAGTGATCACGAGCTGGATTCTCCACTGCCTTGTGTTACTTCACAGTTGTGTAAAGTGAATGAACAGTAGATGTAAAACTACTAGATTGAGATTCTCTGCTCCTGTTTCAGTCTCAAAGACATGCTGAATGGTGGTTAAAACTGAAAGGTTATTTAACCTTCTGGACTGCTTTGTTCATATGGCTAAATTGCTTGCAGCCTGAGTCCCCAGCATTCTGTTTTCCTGGTGTCCCCTCAATAATGGCCCCCCCCAGGAAACATGCAACCTCTGACTATGATACAATTAATTTTATAAACATTTCAACATCAATATTAAAGACAAATAATTGATGCCTGGACCCCCACCCCCTGTCCCTTTGGCCAGAGATTGCTAGCACATAGCCAGGTTGGTATCTCATCTTTGCTACAGACTCAGCTGGTTACATAGTTTCTGAGGATAGGGTTGCCAACTTTCTAATTACACAACACCGAACACTCTTGCCTAGTCCCTGCTCACTCCATTTCTTGCTCTCCCCTGCCCTCGTTCACTTTCAACGGGCTGGGGCAGGGGGTTGAGGTGCAGCAGGGGGTGAGGGCTTTGGCTGGGGATGAGGGGTTTAAGGTGCAGGAGGGGGCTCAGGGCTGGGGCAGATGGTTGGGATGAGGGAGGGGCTGTGGGCACTGGGGATGAGGGGTTTAGGGTGCAGGAGGGGGATCAGGGCAGGGAACTGGGGCACTGGAGCGGGTTCTGGGAGGGAGTTTGGGTATGGGAGGCGGCTCAGAGCTGGGGCAGAGGGTTGGGGTGTGGGAAGGGGTTCAGGGTGCAGGCTCCTGCTGGGCAGTGCTTACCTCAGGTGCCTCCCAGAAGCAGCTGGCATGTCCCTCTGGCTCCTATGTGGAGGGGCCAGGGGCTCTGCACGCTGCCCTCTCCCACAGGCGCTTCCCCCACAACTTCTATTGGCCGCGATTCCCGGTCAATGGGAGCTGTGGAGCCAGCGCTCAGGGTGGGGGCAGCATGTGGAGCCCCCTGGCTACCCCTGTGCCTAGGAGCTGGACATGCCATCTGCTTCCAGGAGCCGTGTGGAGCTAGGGCAGGCAGGAAGCCTGCCTTAGCTCGACTGCACTGCTGACCAGACTTTTAGTGGCCCGGCAAGCGGTGCTGATCGGAGCTGCCAAGGTCCCTGTTCGACTGGGCATTCCGGTCGAAAACCCGATACCTGGCAACCCTATCTGCGGAGTTTGATCTCCTCAACAGGCAACCACACCAGAAGTGTCTTGTCACCTGTCTCCAAGTCTAGCAAACTAGTTCTCTGTGGAGTCGCCTCCCTCTCTGTGGAGTTGGCCTCTAGATGGTTCTCAGTCTCTCTGTTCTGTGATGATCGCTGTATCTCTGTAGGCTCCCACTTAGTGTTGTGGCTGCTGGGGTGTAATTGTCCTGTTCCTTTGGATCACTTGTATCTCACGTGTAGTCACTGCGTATGACCTGGGTACCACTGCACCCCTCACAACTACTTTCAGCTACTCTTTCTGGTATTTCAATGGCTGGATCCTTACAGGACTGCCTGTCTCCAGGGTGGGTAGGTCCTTGGCTATCCTTTCATACTCCACAACCTACTTTCTCTGATTGTTGGCCAGCTCCTCCCGTCAGTTTCTCCATCCTTCAGGCTGCAACAGGTCTGCCCTAACTGATGACATGTTTTGGTCCTTCATCCCATTAATACCTATGCTGGATTGTTTTGGAACCCCTGTGATGGGGTATTCTTATATGCCAAAAATGCTAACAAAGGGACTGAAGCAGAAGAAACAGCCTTGTGTAACAGTCCCTTAGCTGTTTTCACAGCTGATTCCACCTTACCCTTACTCTGTGGGTATGCTGGGAAGGTGGTGTGATGGTCAAACTCCTATTTGCGTGCAAATTCCGGGAATTCTTCTGAGGCAAACTGGGGTCTGTCATCAGTGAATACAGTGTCTGGAATGTCATATTTGCAAAGTGGGCCTTCAGTTTGCCAATCACTGACTTGCTTCTTGCAGCAGGGAGGGTATCAGTCTCCCAAAAATGTGAAAAGTCCACCGTAATCAAATACGGCTGTTCTTTGAAAATAAATAAGTCTGCTCCACCTTTTCCTGTGGTCAGGTGAACGACATATATGGCAACAGAGACTCTTTCTGCTGTTGGTTATCACATGGCTGGCAGGTGTCACATCCTTCTCTCAAGGAGCAGAGTTGTGTAATCTTTCTCAGTCAGTAAACACATTCTCAAGCCTGTCTAAGAAAGTTGTTGATGCCCTGGTGTAAGATATGTATTTTTTGCATAACTTCCTTACATAATGAGGTGTTAACAGCTCTGTCCTCGCAATAAGATTCCATTCTTCATGCTCAGGTCATCTTTAATTTGAAAATATGGTTCTGCTCCTACTGGTACTGTGTTTTGTCTTCTGGCCACCCTCTTAGTATCACTCTCTTGACTGCCTGTAGTTGGGTGTCCTTTTTAGTAGCCTCATTGATTTCTATAGCTTTGCTGTTGATACCGGGAGATAGCTCAGCATGTTAATGGATTCAGTGTCCTGATCCCCTTCCTCCAGCTCACTGATGCTCAGTATATATGCCCTGTTCAAGGTGTCAACTAACACAAGTAATCATCCTGGACAATATCCATTTTCTACCTGATAACACTGGAGAAGCATCAATATGTGCTGCAGTCTCTTTGGAGCACTAAGAAGGGCCTTTGCCATGATTGTCTCTAGGGGTTTGTGGTCTGGTTGCACAATTATGGAGTGGCAATAGGTGTACTGATACCACAGCTGGAAGTTCTTTCTCTATTTGGGCATACCAGTCTTTTCTCTGATGCATCACACTGGAGTATCAGTGGCTCTTCTGGCTGGTAGTACTTCAGGATAGAGGCATCCCTTATCAATTGTTTCAGCATGTCAAATGCTCCTGGGGATCTCACCAGTCCCACTCAACATCCTGCCATGTAAGTTGACATATGGGTTCTGCTACTGTTCTGTGAACAGAACTTGGACAGAAAATGTATCACTCCTCTGAAATGTTGTACTAATTTGTGGTAAGCACACAAGTTCCACTCTGGGGTCTACTTCCAATCACAGCTTTCCTTCACAGTTTCCTTTAAATACATCCTCATATGCTTTTAAAATTGTTTCCCTTGTCTGTGGAACTCCCCCTTTTGTTTCTTGCTCTGCAGCTCTAAAATTCTCATGCTGCCTCCTGACCAGATCCATGGTTTGTGTGGCTGTATTCCTCAAAAGGGATCAGAGGTGCTTACTATCCACTGCCACCAACTTCAGTTGGTGATCTCTTATTTTTTGGACTAAGAGTTCACATTTTCTTATGGGCTAAATTATGCTTTTATTACACATTAGATTGTGCTTGCTCTTTGTAATGAGCGTCTTTGAGTCCAATTCACCCTGAAGAATCACACTGCAGGAGGCCCCACAATCCAGCTGAAATCGCACAAGGAATTTCCCTATTAACATTGTTGCACGCACGGAGATTGGTATTGTCCTTTGTTGCTTTCCTGTCCTGACAACCTGATATGCTTTAGACGCAAGGAGAGAGTTATGATGTCACCCCCACTGTCTGATGTGCCATACCCCTCTTGTACAAGTCTGGCTGAATTGTTCTGAGAACTTCCTCTGCTCTTGCACATACTGCTAAAATAGTTCAGCTTGCCACATTCCTTGCAGTGCCGTCCTACTGCAGGGGACTTCTCCTGGGGCTTTCATACTTTTTCTTGAGGCTTCCACTGCACACCTCACGTCTAAGCTGTGGAGCAGTTGGTAACTCCAATTCCAGCAGGTGGTAATTTCAAATGCCGCAGACTAGCCTGTCCCAAATTAGGAAGTCAGTAAAGTCCCCAAAATTGCATGTAGCATCCAATGTGTGTAAGGCAGTAACATAGGAGTCTGTCATCCCCTTTGGACTTGTGTCTAGTGAAAAACCTGTGTTGCTCACAGTTTTGTTCTTCGGCGAGCACTAGGTCCCCAAGGCTCCTAGGGTTGGTGTGAGGCTTGAGGCAGTGGGGTGAGCTTCCGAGGGCGACTCTACTTTGTTTCCCAATAAGGTAAAACAATAGTTTTACTTTCCTGCTGCTGTCATCCTCCTGCATGGCCAGGTCTGTGTACAGCTCGAACTCCTCTCTCCACCAGGTCCTTCGCAGGGCTAGGTTTGTGTCGTCAAAATCCAGGGCTCCAGGGGGTTTCAAACTGAGTTCCATGGCTCATGATGTTTCCGTCACAAAGACGGGTGCTGCTTGCAGGTTAAGCTGAAAGGTTATTTAACCTTTTGGACTGCTCTGTCCAGGTGGCTGAGTTGCTTCCAGCCTAACTCCCCAACATTCCCTGTTTTCCTTGTGTCCCTGCAATAATACTCCCGCTAGGGAACACGAGTCTTCTGACTCCAGTTCCACTGATCGTGATACAACTCCCACAGGTGTGACTGGAGAGTTGTGCGTCACTAGCACTTTGCACAGGTATAAACGAGGACACCAGATGGGATGCAGTGAGGAATCTCCTTCTACCCTTCCATTTCTCTGCAGCGCCAATCTCTACATCTTAAAATGTTGTTTTATTCCCTCATCCTCTGGCTTAATTTGTCTGTTCATAAATCATTATTTCTCTTCTAAATCTTAGAGAAAGCCTTGTGCATATCATGGCAAACTGGACCTAAATTCTGTGACTCTCTGGGACACCAGCCTGGAAATTCAGGGATGGTTTCATTTACGTTTAAAAACCTCCATTTTTAATGAGTTAAATATGAATGAGTAAGATGATCAGTACAGTAACCACTGCGTTGTTTGTTCTGACATAAAATTCCTTATCCAGAAATGTACTGGAGACAGTCTGGGACTCTGGAATAAGCATGTTGGCTGTTGTTGTTAATGTGAAATGTGTACATTATTATGGTAACACTTTTAAGGCCCCAATTGAGACTGAGGCCTCTTGCTGCTATACAAATGCAAAAGAGGCATGCCCTCATGGCTTACAATCTAAAGGCACGAACAGATGAAGGGTAAAGAATGTAACCTACAAGGAAATGAATGTAGGAAATAAGTGGCACAACTTTGTTTAGTTTCTTTTTAATTCAGTGTAAAAATGGGGAAGATGGAAGTAGGAAAATGAAAGAAGGGGAAGATGGACAATCACAGATTGTCACCTGTCTAGCCATCATCAGCAGGCTGCCTTTTGTAGGCATCATAGTTTTATAGACTTTAAGACCAGAAGGCACCATTACCTCATCTACTTTGACCTCCTGTGTCTCACAGGCCACTAAATTTCATCCAGATACCCCTATACTGAATCCAAAGACTTCAGTTGGACCAAAGCATTTCCTCCCTGAGGAGGCAAAACTGTGTGCCACAGGCAGAGAACAGAAGAAATCAAGATGCCGCTAATGCCCAAGGCCCTGCAATGGCAAGGAACTGACTAGGTGAGAGATGCCCAGATGACCCAGCCGGTGAACTATGCCCATGTGCCAGCAGAAAGCAAAAAACCCAAAAAGTGTCTGTCAATCTGGCACGGGGTGTTGGTGGGGAAATTACTTCACATCTCCAGCTCTGGTGATCGGTTTGACTCTGAGCATGTAAGCAAAATAGATCAGCCAGGCATCTAAGAAAGAGAATTCTCTGTACCATCTCAGAGCACCAGCCCACCCCATCCACGTGTCCTGCCGTCAGCTGAGGCCAACCTCTGATGCCTCAGATAACAGCAAAATGCCTTTCTCCCAAACCCCAGAATACATATAGCCAATTATGCACTGTGGACAAAAAAATCCTTCCAAGCCTCTGAAGGTGACTGACTGAACCATAAAATATTATTATATTCAGACTCTTAATGCAGAGCTGCAAGTGTTATGAGCATGGTAAAAACAGTGCAGGTAGTCCCATAGGTGCGGACTCCAGGGCTGGAGCACCCAAGGGGGGAAAAAAATAGTGGGTACTCAGCACCCACCAGCAGCCCTGTGGATCAGCACCTCTCCCTCCCCACCCAGTCCTCCTGCCTGCCAGCGGCCCTGCTGATCAGCTCCTCCCCCCTCCCTCCCAGCACCTGCCCACTGCATTCAGCTGTTCAGCGGCATGCTGGGGGTGAGGGTGAGGGGTGGGGGCAGAACAGGGCAGGAAGAGGTGGGGCAGGGGTGGGGCCTGGGGCGTGGGGTGGGGGTGGGAGTAGAGCATCCCCTGAGAAAAGAGCAAATTGGTGCCTATGGGTAGTCCTGTATACCCCATGGCCCATGAAGAAAGAGGGTGAACAGAGGAATTCATAATAAAAGATTCCAAGGCCAGAAGGGACCACCATGACCATCCAGCCCAAACCCAGCACCTCCACAGGCTGCAGAATTTCTCCCAGAAACTGGATGGAAAGCCTTTTAAAAAGTGATGCTAATTTTGTCACAAAGACTCCAGGCAATGGTGAGTTCACCACGTCCCTTGCTAGAATGTTCCACTGTTTGTTTACCTTCACAACTAGGATATTGCATCTTATTTCAAGGTTGAATTTACCTTACTTCAACTTCCAGCCATTAGATCTTGTTATGCTTTTGTCAGAAGGATTGAAAAGCCCACACTCTCAGATGTCTTCTTCACGTGTAAAGATCTATATACAGTAATCAAGACGCCTCCCAACCTTCTCTTTGATAAGCTAAATAAGTAGAGCACCTTAAGCCTCACTTCATAAGGCATGGTTTTCAGGCCCTGGATCATTCTTGTGTCCCTTCCTTGAGTGCTCTGCAGTATTTCCACCTTCTTCTTGAAGTGTGGAAACCAGAACTGGACAAAATTTTCTAGTAGCAGTCTTACCCATGCTATGTACAGAGGCAAGATCACTACTTCTACTTGATATGCCCCTTTTCACATACCCAAGGATTGATTGCATTAGCCCATTTTGCCTCAGTATTGCACTGATGGCTCACGTTGAGTGGTGATCTGCGATGACCCCTAAATCCTAATCTGAGCCACTGCTTTCTACCACAGAGGCTCCCATCCTGTTGGTATAACCTGTGTTCTTGGCTCTCAGAGGTATTATCTTACATTCGGAAGTGTTAAAATGCATTTTGTTGAATTGCAACCCTTTAACCAGGCAATTCAGATCCCTCTAACAGTCACCTGTCGTCCTCGTTACTTACTGTCACCCCAAACTCGAGTCATCTGCAAACTTTACCAGCAAAGATTTGTCATCATGGCAGAAGTGAGTCTTAAGAATGTGATTTGAAGGAGGATAAGGTTTTGCCAGAAATTCGTTCTACAATGATGAGCAGTGAAACAGTTAACAATATCGACGTTAAAAACTACCATCTTTAGGCTGAGGTGAACAGGAAAGTTCACTTCTATCAGAGCTCTTGTTTCATACTGATTACAAGTGCATGCAGACATCATTGTTTTTGTTAATTCAGGTCATGTTTTCAAGGTTTTTCTCCACAGTCATAATGGCTACAAGCAATTGTTTTTAAATGAAAGCTTAGGGCCTGGAGCACAATTCTACAGCAAGGGTCAATGCCTTAGAGATATTATGTGGTCTAGGGTATTGTACATTCACATTGGACTCAGGACTATTAAATTCTCTTTCTGATTCTGCCACTGACTCATCATGTGTGACCCTGAGCCAAATCACCTTCATTGTCTGCAGCATCAGCGTTCCTATCTGTAAATGGGGAATAACACTGCTACACTGGGATTCCTCTTGATATGGGTGGATCAGATTATCACTACAACCTGGTGACATTTTCATTGAGGAGTGCAGGCATGTATTTACCTAGTTTTATACGTCCAAGGCCTCATTTCCATCTCTTGCCAATTTTATACCAGTGCAGCTACTCTTGCTTGACACCAAAGGGTGAGTTGAATGTAGACACCTCTTTAAAACACAGTATCAGATATGCCAGTTACTTGATTCCTCTGATCTGGGCAATAATATCTTGATATGATATATTACAGTAACACTGCTGTGATTACAGGATGAAGAGTTTCTTTACAACAAGGGCTATAAATTTACTTTCAGTAAAAGCTGAGGATCTGTAGGAAACGACACCCTCTGCAGGGAATCCTCAAGGAGGCCAAAACAAGCAGATCCGGATTTTCCTGCCTGTAAATTCCACTCCCCCTGCTAATAATCCTCATTTTCCTGCATTACGTATTGTTTTGTGGTCAGTAAAACAAAAAGACATTCACTGTTCTCTTGGAACCCCGGCTAATTATTCCAACTGCCCCATTCTCCCTGTTGTGAACTCTGAAAGGAATTCCTCTCTGCACCAGTCCTGAACCCAGCACATAAAATAGGCCTGGTGGCCTATGTCTCCTCTCTCCTGGGACTGCTGGCAACAACTGGATCACGGCCTGGGGGGCAGATGTGAGGACTGTCCAAATTTAAGCTTTGGCTGCAATGGTCCTCATGTTCTTGGGTCACTGTAGAATAGATAGGACAGAGGAACATCCTGGCCATACCCTTTCTCTCCTCCACACAGCCCCTTAGAAGGAACCCTGGTGGACCAGTCTGTAATCCACTCTGGTCCCATGGCCTGCTGGGGATATTAGCTGCTGGCTCCTTCATGGACCTGCGAGCATAGACATGTACCTGCTGTAGTTCATGAATTCCCCTTAGAGATTAGGGGTTGGTGCTCTGCGACTGTGAGGCCTGTTTCTGCTCCCTTGTCCAGGCAGATTTCCTCTGGGCAGTGTCCACTGACTCCCTGGGTGCCTTTGAAGAGCAGTGGGCGTTGTCGGGGTTATCTGCTTGATATCATAGATTCATAGATACTAAGAATGTCACCCACCCACTCCTATGAAAAACCTCACCCATGTCTGAGTTATTGAAGTCCTTAAATCATGGTTCAAAACTTCAAGGAGCAGAGAAGCCTCCCTCCAGTCAACCATGCCCCATGCTACAGAGGAAGGCAAAAAAACCTCCAGGGCCTCTCCAATCTGCCCTGGAGGAAAATTCCTTCCCGACCCCAAATATGGCAATCAGCTAAACCCTGAGCACATAGGCAAGATTCACCAGCCAGATACCCAGGAAAGAATTTTCTATAGTAAATCAGATCCCATCCATCTAATATCCCATCTCAGGGGATTTGGCCTATTTACCCTGAATATTTAAAGATCAATTACTTACCAAAATCCCATTATCCCATCATACCATCTCCTCCATAAACTTATCGAGTAGAATCTTAAAACCAGATAGATCCTTTTGCCCCCACTGCTTCCCTTGGAAGGCTATTCCAAAACTTCACTCCTCTGATGGTTAAAAACCTTCGTCTGATTTCAAGTCTAAACTTCCTGGTGGCCAGTTTATACCCATTTGTTCTTGTGTCCACATTGGTGCTGAGCTTAAATAATTCCTCTTCCTCTCCTGTATTTATCCCTCTGATATATTTATAGAGAGCTATCATATCTCCCCTCAACCTTCTTTTAGTTAGGCTAAACAAGCCAAGCTCCTTAAGTCTCCTTTCATAAGAGAAGTTTTCCATTCCTCGGATCATCCTAGTAGCCCTTCTCTGTACCTGCTCCAGTTTGAATTCATCCTTTTTAAACGTGGGAGACCAGAACTGCACACGGTATTCTAGGTGAGGTCTCACCAGTGCCTTGTATAACGGTACTAAAACCTCCTTATCCCTACTGGAAATGCCTCTCCTGATGCATCCCAAAACCGCATTAGCTTTTTTCACAGCCATATCACATTGGCAGCTCATAGTCATCCTATGATCAACCAATACTCCAAGGTCCTTCTCCTCTTCCGTTACTTCTAATTGATGCATCCCCAACTTATAACTAAAATTCTTGTTATTAATCCCTAAATGCATAACCTTACACTTCTCACTATTAAATTTCATCTTATTACTATTACTCCAGTTTACAAGGTCATCCAGATCCTCCTGTATAATATCCCGATCCTTCTCCGAATTGGCAATACCTCCCAGCTTTGTATCATCTGCAAACTTTATTAGCACACTCCCACTTTTTGTGCCAAGGTCAGTAATAAAAAGATTAAATAAGATTGGTCCCAAAACCGATCCCTGAGGAACTCCACTGGTAACCTCCCTCCAACCTGACAGTTTGCCTTTCAGTAGGACCCGTTGCAGTCTCCCCTTTAACCAATTCCTTATCCACCTTTTGATGTTCATATTGATCCCCCTCTTCTCCAATTTAACTAATAATTCCCCATGTGGCATGGTATCAAATGCCTTACTGAAATCTAGGTAAATTAGATCCACTGCATTTCCTTTATCTAAAAAATCTGTTACTTTTTCAAAAAAGGAGATTAGGTTGGTTTGGCACGATCTACCTTTTGTAAAACCATGTTGTATTTTATCCCATTTACCATTGACTTCAATGTCCTTAACTACTTTCTCCTTCAAAATTTTTTCCAGGACCTTGCATACTACAGATGTCAAACTGGCCTGTCGTTACCCGGATCACTTTTTTTCCCTTTCTTAAAAATAGGAACTATATTAGCAATTCTCCAATCATTCGGTACTATTCCTGAGTTTACAGATTGATTAAAAATTCTTGCTAATGGGCTTGCAATTTCAGGTGCCAATTCCTTTAATATTCTTGGATGAAGATTATCTGGGCCCCCCGATTTAGTCCCATTAAGCTGTTTCAGTTTCGCTTCTACCTCTGATATGGTAATATCTACCTCTATATCCTTCTTCCCATTTGTCATGCTACCATTATCCCCAAGATCCTCTTTAGCCTTATTAAAGACTGAGGCAAAGTATTTGTTTAGATATTGGGCCATGCCTAGATTATCTTTAACCTCCGCTCCATCCTCAGTGTTAAGCGGCCCCACTTCTTCCTTCTTAGTTTTCTTCTTATTTATATGGCTATAGAACCTTTTACTATTGGTTTTAATTCCCTTTGCAAGGTCCAACTCTACTCGACTTTTAGCCTCTCTCACTTTATCCCTACATCTTCTGACCTCAATTAGGTAGCTTTCCTTGCTGATCCCTCCCATCTTCCACTCCCTGTATGCTTTCTGCTTCTTCATAATCACCTCTCTAAGATGCTTGCTCATCCAGCTTGGTCTACAACTCCTTCCTATGAATTTTTTCCCCTTTCTTGGGATACAGGCTTCTGATAGCTTCTGCAGTTTTGATTTAAAGTAATCCCAGGCCTCCTCTACCTTTAGATCCATAAGTTCTTCAGTCCAATCCACTTCCCTAACTAATTTCCTTAATTTTTGAAAGTCAGCCCTTTTGAAATCAAAAACCCTAGTTGCAGATTTATTTTTGTTAATCCTTCCATTTAGTTTGAACTGAATTAGCTCATGATCACTTGAGCCAAGATTGTCCCCTACAACCATTTCTTCTATGAGGTCCTCGCTACTCACCAAAATTAAATCTAAAATGGCATCCCCTCTAGTCGGTTCAGCAACTACTTGATGAAGGAATCTATCAGCTATCGCATCTAGGAAAATCTGAGCCCTATTATTATTACTAGCACTGGTCCTCCAGTCTATATCTGGGAAGTTAAAGTCTCCCATGATCACGCAGTTTCCATTAGTATTTACTTGATTAAAGACATTAAAAAGGGCTCTATACATATCCAAATTAGATCCCGGAGGTCTATAGCACACCCCAAGCACTATCGTAGGAGAGGCTTTACTAGTTTTCTTCCCCAATGTAATTTTTGCCCAGACGGACTGTGTCTTATCCATTGCATCGCTTCTTATTTCTTTACATTCTACCTCATCATTGATATACAATGCTACTCCACCACCTTTACCTTTGTTTCTGTCTTTCCTAAACAGCACATACCCTTCAATACCTGTAGTCCAGTCATGACTACTATTCCACCATGTTTCTGTTATCCCTATAATATCTGGTTTCACTTCCTGCACCAGTAGCTCTAGTTCCTCCATTTTGTTACCTAGACTCCTCGCATTGGTGTACAAACATCTTAATTTTTGCTGTTTGGACTCGCTCACATTTTGTACCCTATTAGGCACAGTCATTCTACAGCCAGTAGAACCTATTAGACTAGTATCCACACCGCCCTCGCTCCTTATATACATTCTCCTACCCATGGCTGTATCCTTTCTTACTTCATCTTCTTCCCTCTCAATGCTAAAATCTGGCGTGGAGATTTTCTGGACATCTCCCATCCATCTCCCCCCAATTCCTAGTTTAAAGCTCTCTTTATCGGTTGTGCCAGCCTCGATCCTAGAAGTCTATTTCCTTCCCTACTCAGATGAAGTCCATCCCGAGAGAACTGACCTCTGTCTGTGAATGCCTCCCAGTGGCCATACATCCCAAAGCCCTCCTTATAGCACCACTGCCTAAGCCATATGTTGACAGTCATAATCTTGTCACACCTTTGTTGCCCTTCTCTAGGAACAGGAAGGATCCCGTTAAAGATCACCTGAGCCTCAATTTCCTTAAGCGTCTTCCCCAGCCTAGCATAGTCTCCCTTGATACTTTCCAGCGAGAATCTGGCTGTATCATTTGTTCCCACATGAAGGATAATTAGGGGATTCTTTCCCGCTCCCTTTAGGATCCTTTTCAACCTCAGGTCTACATCCCGTACCTTAGCACCCGGAAGACAGCACACCCTTCTATTCTCAGGATCAGCTCTAGTTACAGGCCTGTCTATTCTTCTCAATAAAGAGTCCCCGATCACATAGACCTGCCTTTTCCTGGTGACAGTGCTATTCTCCAGTCTCTCCCCTGTTCCCTCTGGCTGCAAGTTCTTTCCATTCCTATTTTCCCTTACAATCCTCTTCAACCCATCCTGTATCCTCCTGGGGCTCATATTTGGTGTAGTCTCCCTTGACTCTTCCCCTTTTTCTATAGGACTAGCCTCTCTTCTCTTCTTCCTTACCCTTCCACCTTCAACAAGTACCTGCTGAGCCCCTTCTTCATTTTCCAACTCTGCAAACCTGTTCCTAAGCTCTGTTTCTCCTTCACTAGCCCGTCTTTTTCTCTGCCTGGTTCTTTGAGTCACATGTTTCCACTGACCACTTTCCTCATCCAGTCTCTCCTCAAAATTCCCCAGCCCTGCTTCCATCTGTGAGTCCGAGCTTTTCCCTTCAGATACCTCATGTCTTTGCTCCATCATCTGCTCAAACCCCTTCCTAAACTCAACCAGACTTTCCACCTGCATCTCCAAACCTCGGATCTTTTCCTCCATCAGCTCTATCGGACGGCATTTCATGCAGAAAAAACTCTTACCAGGTCCCCCCTCCAGGATCATGTACATACCACAGCTTCCACATCCAGTCATCCTCCATGTGTCTTTCACTACAGGAGTCACTCCCACAGCTGCCTCTGTATCTGTCATCGCCTTCCCACCTAAATCCTGTTAATCTGGGAAACACAAGCCACACCAAAAAGACCACACACCCCCCAGCAAAAGCAAACCCCAAACAAGCACCACAATCCAAACTCCCCTGTTTAGAGCTCTGTTTGCTAGCTCCTGTGCCGCTGCAGCTGTCTGTGCCGCTGCCTGACTGGCTGGCTACCTTTATAGGCCCGCATTGGACCCTGATTCTCTACCTCTGACCTCCCTCCTGTTTCTTTCATTTGTTGTCCCCCGTACTTAGTTGAGGCTTGGGTCCAGTGGTGGTTCCTCCTCAACTGATGAGGAAGGACTTTAGTTTTGGGCAGACCTAAAAGCTCAGACTCAGCCAGCCTAAAATGGCCATCATACACTCAGTACTTGCAGTGATAATCACCCTTGATCAGTTCCCAAGCACAACCAGCCAATGGGGAAGACAGCAGCCACCTGGCCTCCACCTCAATCCATGTGTATACACTGTGAGGAAATTAATGCATTAGTGGCCAGATTAACACCATGCCAAGCAGCCAGCTAGCATATGCTTACTCCTGTAACCCTTCTGCCAGGTGGAGTCAGCAGCAACAAGGGCCGGGTTCAATATCTAGGGGTTCCTCTTAACAGTATAAAACAGAACCGGCTCAAGCCCCCACCCAGTAATCTGGGGAAATTAAACACTGTGGCGCCTCTAAGAGGCAATACTTTCCCACTCACAAGTCTGTGTATAGCAAAGAAGAGGTTTAATAAAAAGGGGAAAGGAACCCAACATTAATTTGGGAAAACCCCACAGCCACATTTTGAAAGCATATGACCATGAGCAAACGCCCACCCCAGAGTATGCTGGGAAGTGTCCTATGCCTCAGTTTCTCACCTTGTAGTGTGAAAGTCCGAGGACAAATGTTCCTTTAACATGCCACTCCTCTCTCCCTCCACTGCCCCCCACTCACAGTTGCTGTCCTTGATAAGTGAAGACCCAGAGTTCAGAGGTGCATTCACGTGAGTTCACCTCCCGCCCTGGGAGGTAAAGCAATGAGCCTCAGCCACTGCACTGCCATTGCAACAGGCCCCTGTTCTCTCTGCCTTCACTGCTGCTGCCATTGGCGCTGCTACCGCCATTGGCCGCTGCGCTTTGTTACGGCTGTGTCTCTGCTGCAACGTAAAGGCCTGAGGTTCCACCACTTAACCCAGCTCTCCGTGATTTCAAAGCATAGTGTGGAACCTCACGGTTAGTGCAGATGATGCCGTCTCTTACACTGCAGCCCTGCCCCGCAGCAGATCTAAGGCTCAGTAGCTGGTTATCAGTGATTTCAGCTCTAGTGATCACTGAATGAAAGGAGGACGCTCAGTTGAGCCTGATCAGTCTAAACGGTGGAGAGAGAAGGGTCAAATTGTGTCTAGGACTCCTTAGGCAAAACCCTCACCACCAAGTAGGAACCCCGTCCCCCCACAAGTGTGCTGTGTCCCTGCTCCTCTGCCTACCTCCTAGTGCTTCCCGCCGCCAAACAGCTGTTTTGCGGTACTTAGGACTTTCCGGGATGGGGGAGGAGTGGGGATGTGGCATGCTCAGGGGAAGCAGTGGAGAAGAGGCAGGGATTTGGGGTGGGGACTTTTGGGAAGGGGTTGGCAGAGGCAGGGCAAGGGTGGGGCCTCATGGACTAGATGAACAGTCTGAGGTGTGAAGTCCAGCAAGTATGATTCTTTGCTGGGAGTAGTTGGGAAGAATGTTAAAAGTGGCAACGTATTTTGTATGAATAGTTCCTACCATTACAGCTATGTTGATAGACTGTGAGTGTAGATCATCATCAGTGTTACTGACCACATAAGAAATAGTTAGAGGTGTTTTATATTTTATTAAAACCCCTCTTCACATTACAGTTTTTAAAAAGTCAATACATTGACTTTTAATAGCATACTATTATTACTCTTCATTTTTGACTATACTTTTGTGTCGTTGTATGAAAAGGTGTCAGTGATGCGGCCCTCGGACCAATGTATTGGTCCTCAGGTGGCCCTTGTGGTGGTTTGTTTGAGATCCCTGTGTTAGAGCTTGTTGAAGCTCTAACAGCTTCCTCCCATTCAGGTGTAACAGCTGCCTCTCATTTAGGATAAGTAACTGAACACCTTTATGGAAGCACATAGCTGAAACAATGGGAAACCACTCAAACCCTAGCCACATGGGAAGGTCTGAGTAGAAGCTGAACCATGTGGACCAAGTGGTTTCCCTGGGGACTGACAAAGCAAATGCAGGGGCTGGGAGCATTGACTGATAGAGCTTGTGAGTCTACTGTGAGAGCAGCAGAGAGAAACACCAGTGAGAAGCTGAGAAAGAAGCTGCATAAAGCTAAGAATACAGTTACAGAGGCAGTGGTTAAAAAAAAAAAACAACCCTGAAAAAAAGTTGAGAGAGCGCTTTTGGGCTAAGTGCTGGCTGGAAAGGAGCTTAGAACTGTGAGCTAAGAAACTGTCTCCTGTAATTTGAGTTTTGGTTGTTTTTTTTTTTTAAACAGGCTTCTGTACATTCTTTTTAAATAAACAGGATTGAATCAAAGAAATACCTGACTCATCAACCATTTCTGCTCCTAACTGTACCCCACAGGTAACTGCTTGGGTCAAAGAGGTAACACTATAACCCTGTACTGTCAGGATGTTTGAGTCACCTGGAACCTTTGTCCCAAGCTCCCATTAAACCAGAAGCAAGATCCCAGCTATTTTTGCTTTAATGACTGAATAAGAATCCCTCCTCCACACATCCCGCAAATAGAGAGGAAGTTTGGAGTTGGGATCTGCATCTGGGTCAGAACTTCACGGCTCCACCCCAGACCAAACCGCTGAGCCGCTCACCATTTCCCACTGTGAATGCTGCTTTAGAAACCTGCAATGTCTGGAAAGAAAAGTTAACTGTTTAAAAAAAATAATTAACTGGCTCCACTGAAGTGTGCTAGGAAGATGGCAGGCATTTTAATATTGCCTGAGCTCAGCTGCAGTGGCACGGGGGGGTGTGTGTGTGAAGGGGGAGAGAAACAATGCTAGAGTGGCTATTTAAGCACCAGGCGCAGGGCTATCTTTACAGCCAAAGGTCTGTCTTTCTCATTTTCATGCAGCTGCCTGAAAAATTAAATGCATGTGTGTGTCTGTCTATAAAATGCAGAGCTTCAGCAGAGCCTGAAATTAAGTTTGTGCAAGGGACTGTGGACGTCCCAGGGGGCCTTCACCGTCCCCCTCCTTCCAAGTGTAATTCTGCCTTGAACTTGACACAAGAATGAGAAAAGTACCTCACACCATTTAATGAGATTCATTCTTTTCCACTTTCTCTCTCTTTCTCCCCCATGGGATCTATACCAGGCCTTGTTCCCTGTGAAAAGCAGCACAGTGGTTGTCTGCCTTAATCCTAAGGGTGCCGGCTTAATGCAGAGTCCAGGACTGGCTCCTTAGTTAAAGGTGAGGTGGTAACCGGCTCCATTAGAGGTGTGTTCTCAGGGGATAGCCCTTGTTGCCATGCAATGATGAGAAGTGGGTTCTGTCCATTGGATTTTATGAGTGAGTTATGTACTTGAGGACTTCAAAAAAAACTACCCCTAGGTGGATTGCCTGTGTCTAGTTTGGCTTACCAGATCTGATCCACACAGGCGGTTCTTTGAAGTGAATTCTGAGTTCTGTTGGGAAAGCATAGGAGGGAGATTGGTGCAGCGAGATGCAAATGGTACTGACGGTGAGGGCCGCTGGGCTCAGGAGGGGTGGGCAGCTGGTGCTCCCCCCATAGGGATAGTGTCAGGGAGAGTGGAAGGCAGCTTTAATCCCTTCACTGTAAAAGACCTCAGCTGCCTGACTCATGCAGTGTAGTCCTCCTTTGGGGATCTTGTTTGTGTGGGCCGCATGCTCCACAGTTCGAAGGAGGTTTTGGCTGCCTTACACTGCTGCAATTTCCTTTTGGGAGGGTTTTCCATTTCACCAGGGTATTTGCTGGCTTCTGGCAATACAGATCCTATAGCAGGGGTGCCAAACTGCAGCGTGCAGCTCTTTTATAGTTAGTGTGGCTCGCAGAGCCCCCTACGTCCCCACTCTATTCTCCATCTACCAGACTGAGGTTGGGGAAAGCTCAGGGCTTCTGCCCTGTGGCTGGGTGGTGGCGCTATGGGCTTCTGCTCTGCAGGGAGGGGGGGTCTCAGGGCTTCAGCCCCCCAGAAGGCACCTGCCAGGCCCCAGCTTGGGGCTTTAGCAGGAGCGGGGCTGAAGGCCCAAGCCCTGGCAGGTGAGTCCAGCTCTCAAACTTCTCAAGATTATCATATGCAGCTCGCAGGGTCAGTAAATTTGGCCATCCTGGCGCTATAATCATAGCTGGCAAGTCCCATGTTGCTTCTTTCGTGACCTTTCTGCAGATGTGAACATGTGACATAACTAAGTGGGCCTTTGCCTGGGGGAAGCTCCAACTCCATGGATTCTTCACTGCCCCTCTCTCCCTTCCAGGCTTGGCATTGCAGGGATGGAGAAGGGAAGGGGGAAGTGGAGCCCACCTGAGCTGCTGGGCTCTTTTCGCTCCCTCTTCCCCAGTCCTGTAAGAATGGTGCCTCTGTTGCTCAAAACTCCTCTGGGCTCCTGAGGGGAGGGGTGAGACTATTTCCTGCCTCCTGCAGCAGCCCTGATTGGCTGCTCTTCTCCAGAAGGCAGGGCAGTGGGGAAGGCAGCCAATCATAGGGGACTTCAGACCCCACCCTCCCAGGCAGGGCTGAAGTTCTCCCATGATGGCAAGCGCCTCTGGATTCATCTTGAGACTGGCTGCAGCGGTGGCCAAAATCGTGTTACTCCTGATGAACTCCTAGGAGTGGGCCACACTTTTATCAGTGATTTTACCATTGGTTCAGGAAGCTCTCATCTTTCTGTCAAAATAGAGCCCACGTGGCATGTATTAATACAGAGCTTGTCTAAGTGTCCATCTCCTCTCTCCCCCCCCCCCACCTGTGATTGTGTGGAGCATCTCCTATTCATCATCAGTTGGACTCATCTGCTCTCCCATTCACCATCATTCAGCCCTCATCTCCCCACCCATTCCTGATCACACAGCCCCCACTTCTCACTGATTTGTCATCATGCAGACCCACCTCCAACCCCTCATTCACAACTGTACAAGCCAGACTTCCTCTCTCATTTGCAGTTGCCTTGATCCAATCCTCTGATTCACAGCTGTGGAACACTCTTACGGAAATCACAGCAATTGCTTGCATGGAAAAATAATATTAGGAAAGTAGTACATGTATTTTTAATTTATTTTAATCTGATTTAGCAGGTGGAAACACTGAGGAGATTAGAACCATGAAAGAAGCCAGCTCACCACAGACCAAGTGCTCTGTGGTCCACAGTTTGGGATTTACTGCCTTAACATTTCTATGCCAGTCCTGTAGGGCCTGAGATGGGCCTCCCTTCTAGAATAGTCAGTGGAGTAAACCAAAACGTATACAAAATGCCGTGTGAAGAAAAACTGAAGGGAGAAAGATTTCAGATGGAGAACCACCAGGTTTTCAACTTTATGAATCCTTTCCTGGTCCCTCCTGTTCTACCTTGTGATTCAGAGCTGATTGTCCTTACATGTCCATCTCCCACTCATCCACTTCCTTAATTGTATTGCCCCCTCTTTGAGTGAAGACAGACAGACAGGCAACTCATCAGTAATGGCCTCTTAGAGGTAAGCAACCCCAACCCCGGTTGCGTCTCTGAGTGGCTCTTTTATGGGTCACTTTAGTTTTCAATGTTGCCAGCCTTAAGGTCTATGTCACCTTAAGAGCAGGCTGGCGTGGAGAAGCCATGATCTGAGGAATTTAGACAATGTAATTATCTTCCCCTCCATTTTATCCCTGACCCCCATCACACCGGCAGCCTCCACAGCCCTGGAGGAAGGAAACTGTATACTATCTTTCCTCCCTCATGGGTCTAGCATCAGATGAAGACTGTACTCAAGAGAAGGCCCTTGGAAACCTTCTGACTTAGAACAGAGGCTCCCTCCACAGTATATTCTCTATTATAAAGTCACTGTCTTTTCTTGGAAGGAGGCAGCTGCTTGCACTGTAAGCAAGACCACAGTTCTATATTAACTGTTTCACGGCACGTTTAATATTGCCCCAGTACCATTCACTATAAACAAACCACCATTGCGGATGACTTCCTGGCCATTCTTTCTCTCTTGTTAACATTATTTTCTGCTGTTACAACTGGAAAGGTTAATAATATTCCTTGTTTAGTGATTCCAATGCATTGCAGAGAATATGAACATCAGACACGAATATGCTGCTTAAATCCAGGGGCTGTGACGCTTTCCCCACATCGTTAGTACAGCAAGCCAGACCCATAGTTTCCCCTGTTGTTCCAGTCCTGTATCTACCCTTCCCAACTCCAACTAGGCATCTCAAACCTGACATACAGCACTCACTGCTGTCCCACTCCTGGGATCTTCCTGAAAAGCTGCCATCCTAACATGTGGCACCTCTTGCTCTTCCAGTCTTTGACCTTCTCATAGCTCTGCAAACGAATGTGAGTTCCTACTAGCACTCTCTGCTACCCTTAGTCTCTTCTAGGAAGAAACAACCAGTTGTGCAGACTGATAGAAAGGTCTTGTGATTACAGACCCCCAGATTGGACTGTAGCCTGATGCAATTACTGGCTCTACCACTGAGGCCTAGCCATGTTGGTTACGGGTGTGATTTCTGCCAACATAGCTGTGCTGGCAAAAGTCCTTCTGCTGGTGTAGCTTATTGTGCTTGGGAGACTGATATAAGCTATTCCAGCAAAAGGATTATTTTTTTTGCCATTGAAGACCCAGTCTACACTTAATATTTAAACCAACATAGCTATGTAACTCGGGTCTGAAAAATCCACAACCCTGAATGTCATAGATATGCCAACCTAACCCTCAGTGTAGACGCAGCTAGGTCAATGGAAGAATTTACTTGAAGTTTACTTGGTGCTGCATCAGTACAGAGGGTTGGGCTTGATGACCTCCTGAGGTCGCTTTTAGCCCTATATTTCCAAGAATTTATGATTCTATGAAGAATGCTTCCATCAACCTAGCTCCATCACTCAGGGAGGTGGTGTTCCTACAGCAACAGAAAAACCCCTTCCTTTGCTGTAGGCTGCATCTACCCTACAGCGTTACACTGGCACAGTTTTGCTGGTGTAACTGCATCTCCCTACAGGCTTTGGCCAGCACAGCTCTGTCAGTCAGAGATCACACCTTGTCACACCCCTGACCAACACAGCTAGGCCAGCAAGAAGTCTATCGTGTAGAGTTGGCTTCTGTCTCTCTGTACCTGTTCCCCATATGTAAAATGGGGAAAATAATACTTTGCTTTCTTGCAGGGTTTCTGTGAGAATAAAAAAATCCACCAGTGCCTGGGAGATGCTCAGTTACTATGGTGATGAGGGCCATGTAAGAACCTAGATAGAAACATTCACTAGGTACTACACTCAAAACAACTCCATTGTTTTACTTAGGGCCCTAAGCAAGGCTTGAACCAGATTTTACAATTCTCCTTAGTTAATGGGTTTTACTGAACAATGTCACTTCCTCTTGGCAATGACCCTGCCCTACTAGTGGAGGGGCATCCTGGCTCCATGGGAAAATGAAAGATCTTAAATCAGCCCCTTTATTTCCTTTCTCTTGCTCATTCATTTATACCAGAAACAAAGGAGGCAAAAAGGTCACTTTTTCTTTTTAATGCTGGTGTCAGTCTAGTGCTGGTAAAAGGAGCTAGACTATGTGATGACTGGGATTGGTGGGTTGGGCCCACCAGAATGAAAGGCCCACCCACTCAGATGAGGGAGGGACCGCAGAGCTCAGACAACGGATAACCCTAGATACTGATCACCTCTGAATCCAGGATAGGTACAGCATGGGCAATGGCAGAGAAAGGCTTCCCTCACGACCCGCCCCCGCCCCGCCCATGTGCCACACCCCTACCCTGGAAGGACTCTTTCTAGGAGCAAGTGGGGAGTTCAGTCTCCATGGCCTATTCACTTTTTAACCTCCAAACCGAGATGGCCAAAATGGTGGTCTGTTGGTGATGTGGACGCTGACCTGAGACCCTCCAAATTTAAATTGAGGCCTCTCTCAGTTTCTCTATTTGCATTATCTCTTGTGCCTTCTGTTCAGATATGTTTCATTACTCTTCCGCTTTCCCTTTTACACTTTCTCCCATCAAAGTGAGCAGTGGGAGTTTTGCTACTGACTTCCATGAGAGTGGGACAAGGCCCATCTCTACTCCTTAGATATTTTTTAGTGGTCCTTTTCTCAGGAGCTTCCCAGAATTGTATGGGGGACATGTTCTGACTGGGGCAATCATTTGCACACATTTGGCCCAGGCTGCAACTGCTGGAAGAGTGGGGAAACTTGACACACTCTTAATGCCGCCTGTCCCTCTCACATAAAGCATCTTTCTTTCCCTTATAATTTACTCCCCTCATTTACTGTGCTTCTGATTATTTTGCTGATTAAAGACCTCGGTTAAAAAAAATACAACCCAGGGAACAAGAACTATATGACTTTTCAGCAGTGAATGCAAGATCTGCCATTCCTCAGTGAGATCTAGAAGAGTGTGGGATAAAGGGGGGAACTCCTTCATAAACATGTCAGATGATCCAGGCTAAAAACTAGGAAATAGGCAGAAAAGGACTATAATTTAAATAAGCCAACAAATAGATAAATCTCCTGCCTGCCCAATTTTTTGGGGGGTGACTCAGTTCCTCATAACATGTCCTGCTCCAATTCCCCCAGCCATGAAAAGCTTCAATGCATTTTGAAAGCCTGGGCCTTTGTTTTTTTTTATGGCGTGAGGGGAAAATTATTTTCAAGGTGTGATCAAAGGGTATTTTTAGGATTGTTCAAGGACTCTTCCTGTAGAAATCCGAGTAACAACCCCCCTCCCACGCACATGCGCTGTACAAACGCTTGTGCTTTAAATTCTGTTCAGCTCAGTTGCTATTGCCTCCTCTTTCTTTGAATTCTACCCAGGCTGCCTGTGTCCTGCCCCTCCAGGGGAATGAGGCTTGCTCCGGATTGGACACAGTCACTTCTCCGCTCACGCTGCCAAACATTCTTCTTAAAGTTCAGTCCTGGTCACTTTCACTGCTGTTTCGTTGCCATTTACTGTCTCCCCCGCTTCCAGTTCCTCAAGGTTTGTTTCTTGAGGGTGGTGTTCTCTGTCCCGCTGACCTTCCTCACGGAGGGTGATCGGAGACTCATGGTTCCTCACTGTCCATTCCCCTCCACTCCTTAGGGATCTGGTTCTAGACTGGAGTCTAGAGAAGAATTCCATATATACGATCCAAGACTGTTTATCAACTCCAAGGCTTCATGCTAGTGCAACAAGGATTCCAGTGCTGGGGACAGGGCTTTAAAGTCCATCCCTTGCTTTCCAGTGTCAGAGAGAACACATTGCAAGACAGCCTGTGAGGCACAGGAATTGTAAGGTCCTAACTCTCCCTGGCATGGGAGAAGGTGTTTATCCAAAGAACTCGGCACATGAGGATTCGACACTGTGTGGCCCCAGTTTCCAAACATGGAGCCCAGTTCTCTGTTGAGGTTCTCAGATCAGCACCCAAGCACCCAGTTCCTTAGAGGAGTTATGTAAGTGCCTCCTTGAGCTCTGAAATGTAGAGTTAAGTGCTCTCACTTAGACATCAGCCCAAGTGTGTGTTATGGCCAAGAGTGTCTCAGACAGAGACAGCCCGGCCAAGTATTGCATCTTCAGAGGGACACCCCCTCATGCTGGATTTGCTTTCACACAGTTTTGAAAACATCCCTGTCTTATGCTGATGGATTTTCCCTGGTGCCTTTGCGAGATCTCCCTCCTCCATCAGCCTTGCAGAAGCTCAAATTTCATGTCCTCGCTGGGGGACCCAGAATGCACACTGAGCGTTCTGTCCACTGGACAGCCTGCATGCTGTTGCTTCAGCCCAGAGTTGGCACAGCAGGGCTTTTAGATTGTTTCTAATGAAGTCGTCTTCCAACAAGTGGTTGAAAACACAGGACCCAGGAGAGCTCTCGCAGGGAGCCAGGGATTGGTGGCCAGTGCATAAAGTCAAAGGTGAAATTCTGTATGGTCATGGGGCACCACATGAGCTCTGACCCTGGTTTTTACTGACTTTGGGGCAGTGGGGGTGTTGGTAGACATGGCCACAACCTGGGCACTCCTCCAAGGTTTCAACAAAGTGCTGAGCAGAGCTGGTGAGGTGGGAGGCTGCTGTTGACACATTTCGGGAATAAACTCTCCCCTGTACCCCTGCAGAATCAAACAAAAAATGGAGTAAGAAAGGTGTGGATGCAGACCAAATGCCTCAAGATTGCATCATACACACTGTAACAGGAGACTCGGTTCTGAGCGGGGTGTTCCCTCGGCTCAGTTCAACACTGTTCCATTTCATGGGATAGAAAAAGGGACAGTGGCTGTATTCTTTAAACATGCTATAGCCTGGGACAAGTCCAAGAGTTGGAGGGCATGACTGAAGCATGGTTGGGTACCCTTTATGCTACAAAGTGTGATAGCTGGGTCAAGGGGCAATTGCATTGTCAATGGGTTCTTTGACATCAAGCATAGATGGGTATTAGCCAGGGTTAAATCATAGTTCTCTAATGCAGCACTATCATTTTTTCCTGTCCACACAGGCAAGAAGCCGCTGCTGTATAACAAGGATCCCATGTAACACTGTACTTAAGGATGGTTATTTTATATAGCATGTGAAGTGTTGACTCTAATCAAGAAACAGGCCCAGAAGGGAGATGGATGATATCAAAATGTAACGGTAGATTAGAGAGAACACCTAGGCAGTTCTCACACACGTCTGCTGCAAAGAAAAAAAAAAAGGTTTGTGTTCTTTTTTGCTCCTTAAGATGCAAGAAGGGGGCCAAAAGGGTTTCGTAAAACAGAATAATGTTTTCCCCCTTCCTTTTTTTTTTTTTTAAATTAAAAGAATAGAAGGAAGACGTCCCTGTTTTTATTGGAGGACTTACTGAGGGGTCTCAGAAATGTGGCTTGTGAGCTTTCTTAAGCTCTTAATTCACAGGGCACTGGGAACTGCATGTTTAACAGCAAGTGTTTTTCTCTGAAGTGTGTTTGTAAATAGGTATTTAATAATAATCATATAATATACATCTCACTCGTATGCTGATTTTCATCACTAGATCTCAAAGCATTAACCAACACAATGTTTTTAAAAGCCTTTTAAGGAGGATGAATGATAACCACTTCTCCTCTCAACTAATTACATAGGGTGAGATTCGGTGTTTTGCCTGTTAGAGGTCCAATCCAGCCCTTCTAGCCTAAAAGAAGGAGGTGCCATGGTGGCATTAAGCCGTCTTTGTGTGTTCCTTATCAAGAGCTGCTCTGGGGCCCCTAACTTAGATAACCCTAGGAATCGCCCCATTTCTGACACACCCCTCCTACTCCCAGCCCACCCCAGCATACCCTCTGTGCCAAGGTTTGTAGGTGGTCCTCAAAGAACAGCCTTATAGCTGTCTTCTGCAGTGCCTGCACTGAGAGAATCCTTCACTGGCCAGATATGGGTTTTTTAAGGCCCCTTTATGTCATGCCTGCCTTTTTGCCTAGCATAAAGGGGTTGGAGTGGGAGCTAAGGGCCTCACTTGTGGTCCTTAATCCTATCAGTTCTTCAGTCCTCCATAGAGTACACAAGGGTGAACAAAATCAGAATTTCTAGTGCAGAAACCAGAAGAAACTTTTTAAACTTCCAGGCCTTTCTTTATCCTTCATAAATAAGGGAGACAAAGACATGGGGATAATTGTTTTGCCCTTTTTATGTCCTTTTAGCATGGATAATATGGTGTTCCTTGACAGATTAATACCACACTGCGCTCATTTGGTGAGACACCCTCAATGGTAGAGGGGCATATGATAAGGAGGAAGTAGATGGTATTCATGGTTGCACCTGCTGGAGGGAGGTCTACATGACTCGTATGTCACTTTGCACCATGCCTGTGGTATCCAAGAGAAGTGCACCCCTGCTGTAGCCTGTGCCAGGAAGCCTTGCAAATAGTCTGCCTGGGTCCTTATTCCCAGGATCTAAGCTATCACAGTGAAGGGGAGGGAGACTTCAGAGAGACACTGGACTCTGCTGGACAGATCTAACCCATACCAGGGACAAATCCCCACGCGAGAGACACCACATGTTTACTAAGAGACAGAAATATGCCTAGTACTATAGCTGCAGAAGCCTGAATCAAATCAGGGGGAAATATTTTACCTTTGTCTTCTCCACATCAGACTCTATAAACTTGAGTCTAGGTATGCTCTGAAACACAACAGGTCTGATATCAGGGACAGTGGCAAAGAACGCAGCTGGGGGATCTCAGATGTTCAGCACAGTCACCTCTGGTGGTGCTGGGTTAAAATTTTAAGTGGGGGCACTGCAACGTGGCCTGGCTCCCAATGCATTTCCCAATACAGTCTCCCTTGCCTGAGGCTGCTAGGCTTTTCAATGAAGTGTCTTCACATCAAATATCTGCTGCTTTGGAGATCCCTACTGGAATGGGTGGTACATACAGCCTGGAATATTGGAGTAGCTGCCCTTGAATGGATCATGAAAATGTTGAGTCAATTTCACTGCTGATGCAAGTGGGCACTGAAGTCAACAGAACTGCCCCCATTGGCACCAGCTGAGAATCTGGCCTACACGAGCTAGGTAGGACAGTCACAGAAAGGGACAAAACTCTTGCCAGTAGTGAAGCCACTGGTGGTGCATGAATATCTCAACCCTGTCTGGGTGGCAGATCGTTTCTTATAACAAATGATCTGCAGGAAACCATCCCTTAGATAGTATGTGGCACGGGCATGGCATTTGTTACAGAGGATGACTCAGTGCCTGGACAGGGGAAAAATGAGAGAGGGAGAGAGCAGCATACAGAAGAGAAAGAGTGTCCCTTTTGGTGCACAGTAGTGGGGAAAGGTATAACCAACATGACCTCCATCCATAATGGAGTATGCTGCACAACAGAACATGTAGCCAGAACAGTACCTATCAGTCTGTTTATGTAGGGGGGAGGGGGTTATATGGCTGCCCATGACCGTGAGATCTGAGTGTCTTCCATGACAAGTAAGTGACAAGCACCATCTCAGCTGATACACCAGCTACTGAACTAAGGATCCCTGCAACTAAACACAACAGTCCCTACAGCTTGAGCTAGAGCCAGGCTGAAGCAGCCCCAGTCCTCTGTGTCTTGGGCCCAAAGAGGGACATGTAACACACTGACCACCGATGGGTTACAGAAGCACAGCCCTGGTGTACGCTGTTGCTGTGCGCAGAAGCTGGGTTTTTACTCTACATTTCCCGGTTCAGCAATGATGGGAGTGATTGTGTGGACAGGGTTTGAGGCAGCACTGGCATTATCAGCACCGGTTTAAAGCAGGTCTAGATGACACAGTGATTAAGACACTGGCAGCTACTACCTTCTTGCCTACGCTAGAGCTGCCATTATGGTTACCACTAGTAGAGCTGAACTGGGGGGCGGGGAATTTTGACAAAGAAGCCCAGTGTAGACAAAAACTAGGGGACAAAGCTGCTGACACAGGGAGCACATGTACAGGGTCTCAAGTCACTCAGCATACTGCTCCTTGCAACAGGTGTGTGCCATGGCAGAAAGTGCTGTGTCAAATAAAGCAGCTTGACAGAGTGGGCTCTGCAGTGATCAGAGGGGAGAAAATCCTCTCCTGTAGGCTGCAGTGAGGTTATGTACCCCTCCTGTGATTGCTACTGTAGTCCCTGGGTTCTAGCAACCCTGCACAGTTGCTGTGTCACTCCCTGCATTGGCAGGACATTGGCCACTGGACCCTGCAATTGATGGAAATCTCACAAGATCAGCTGGATTTGAAGGTTTTTTTCTGCTGTAATGGTGGAAATCTTGCCGGATGAGTAATGTCATAAGATTTAGGTCACATCAGAATCAGAATCAGAACCAGAAAAAGCCTTCTGGCTTTGGTTTTGACATGGAATCAAAACCTCAGGGACAGATATCGATCCATGAATTCACACCCCAGGTCACCTGAAATCCAAAGTGTGTTGGGAAATTTGGTGTTTGTCACATTACTCCCTTCCAATAACAACCAGCAGTCACTGGAACTATGTTGAGCAGCAAGAGCAAGCCACTGAGGTCATTCAGTCATTGTCGGTCAACTATTCTCAACAGATCTAATAAGACAGGAGTTCTCAAACTGGGGGTCGGGACCCCTGAGGGGGTCACAAGGTTCTTACATGGAGGGTCGTGAGCTGTTAGCCTCCACCCTGAACCCTGCTTCGCCTCCAACATTCATAATGGTGTTAAATATATTTAAAAGTGATTTTAATTTATAAGGGGGGGGGTCGCACTCAGAGGCTTGCTGTGTGAAAGGGGTCACCAGTACAAAAATTTGAGAACAACTGTAATAAGAGAACAGTCTGGGGCGGGTGTGTTTGTGGACTAGGCTGAACATAGATGTTTACAGAGAGATATTAACAAAAACAGTACAAAGGTCAAAGGCACAGGGATACTCACAGCCTGGGGCTGTCTCTCCATTTACACCTCCATTCTTGGGTCTGAAAATCCATGTTTGCCTTCATTACCTAGCATTGGCCTCTCGGTCCTGGTATGCCAGACCAAAATCTACAGGGAAACACACACAGGGTTCACAGGTGCTTTGGATTCCATGGACAAATCAGGAACAGAAATCCCTGTGTGTTAGTTCCTGAACAGTTAGGGCTCTGAAATGTGTTAGGTGTCTGGGTGAAAGCGACATGAGTTAAAGCTGAGGTCAGAGTTTATTAGAGCTCTTACGCCCAACAAATTAATATGCACATAAATGAAACAAACAACAACAATGAAGAGCGTTCTGACACCAGATCAACCTTCCCCCCACAAGCCCTGGAATTGGGGAGGGAATCAGGATCTGAATTCTGCAGCTGGGACCCACTCTAATACGATAATTATAATGCATAATAACCATAATGCCTCTTTGGACTCGTATGGCTTTTCATCTGCAAAGAACTTCACAGACATTAACTGATTTGCCTAACTATTGTTTAGTGCTGATGTGCTTTGGTGCAAGGTCAGATGCAATGGAGGATGGAGAACCATGACAGGGGGAGCAGGGGGCTGAAATGCTGGGGTGAAGGGAAGGAGTATATTGGAGGTTTCATGTAGACCCCAGAAGGGAGAGCTGTGCTTTGAAATCCCTTGTCATGCTGACCTTTGTGCAGTTGGCTGCTTTGGGCTCCAGTCCATCCATAGTCACCAAATCCTTCAGCAAGCTGCTTTCTTGGTAGCCTCCTTTAACTCCCTCCAGCTTGAAAGTGGCTTGAGGCCTCTCCAAGATCAGTCTGATGCTGACTGCAAATCCAGCCATGTCAATAGCAAAGGGCCGGTTACGGTCAAAAACCACCTTCCAGCCCACCACTTTCCCCGCTGGGCTCACTATGGGAGACTCGTACCTCAGACCCCCAACGAAGGCCACTGGCCATACGGATACCCTCCTCGTATAGCGCATCTGTGTGCCAGAGAGAAGCAGTGTAGTGAAAGGTTCAATGCTGTCATTTCACCCCCACCTCCCTATGTGTACCATGCCCCTACTGCTCTATCCCCCTTTGACGCCTTTCCCCCAGCATCATCTGCGCAAACCACCCTTTTAACTCCTTGCATCCTTCTCCTTTTCATTCTTTGCCTTCTTTCTTCTCATTTCCAGCCTCCAGACTGCCCTAGTCTTTCCCTCATCCTTTCCTCTCCATTTCACCCTTATGATCACCCCCACTCCTCCTGCCCACCAAAGTACTTTGTTTACTTTGTACTTGTACCTTCTCCACACCATACTCTGATGCTCACATGCCCACCTTCCCATCCCCCAGCCCCTTCTTCACAATGCTAAATCAAAGCAACCCTGTTCTCATCACCCCACCTTCCCATCACCCCCACTCTCCCACTCACCCTCACTCCCATTCATCCCCTTCATCACCCCATCACTAAGAGGTAAATCTCTCCTTATTCATGACCACAGTAGCAATCTCACCTTCCTCTGTTTTATGGACACTGGGTGCCTACCACCTGTGCCTTCCTATGCAACCAAATGGTTCTTAGCAGGATACTCTGTCCACCAATACTATGGGCCAGGGAGGTGACATTGCAATGATCTGGAGATCTGAGGTCAGTTTTACCTCCCTCTCCTCCTCTTTCTTTCTTTCTTTCTTTCTTTCTTTCTTTCTTTCTTTCTTTCTTTCTTTCTCCTCTGCTCAACACCTAACTGTTCCACTCCAATCATCTGCCATATACTGTGCCCCAGAGACAGAGGGGGGAAGACAGAGTCCTACCCTCCTCCCAAAATGTTCAGATCCTATCTAACCTCTTATTGGCCTTTTGTTGATTGTTCCATAGGAACATGAACATTCCCAGTGCTGTTAAACCACCTAACCCTGACCAGGCCTTCAGGTTCCTACTAATCACACCGACTCCACCCTACCACTGACTCAAGCAGTCTCCACAGCCAGCCACCCTCTTATGACACTCCCTTGTCCTCATCCCCAGCAACCTGCTCTGTGCTCTCACCCATGCCATCCATGGCCACCTCCTAGAAGTGTGTGGGGCTCCCTAAGAGTGCCCACAGGGGATGCAGGAAAGGATGAACTAATGAAGGATGATGAGGCTTCTTGTCCTACTCAAGGGGACTAAAATAACTTCTGAGGTTTGGAAATGGAGTCTATAGGATAACTTAGGCATGTGTGTTTCAGGTGGTGCCCTACGCTTTGGTGAACCTTACTGGATGATCATCCCCTTGAGTTTGCAATAGACTGGGCAACTCAGAGCAATTGACTTCCCCATGAAATTTCTGATTTGGCTTCCTGCTTCTAGCTGGGCTGGAAATACTAAGAGGATAGCCCTTTCTCATTGCATGCTTGCTCTTCTTCTCCTAGCTGGGACCAAGAGTACAGCGGAATGAGGAAAGGGAAACAATGGTGGACTGGAAAGTTGACCAAACTTTTTCCAACCCCCATAAAGTGCTCAAGGGCAGGTTTGAGTTTTGAGTGAAGTTTTTGTTTGGGACTTGTTTAAACCAAATCAGTTCACCCTGACTCTCCACTGGTCTACAGCATTCACTCTACAACCCCTCCCAGAACAGACTTTGTAAGAGGAGCCTTTCACCATGGGCACAAAGGTTTAGCACCATATCCTAGAACCAGCATGGTCATGTGACTTAGCAGGGGCTAAAGAGGCATGGAATTGTCCATGCAGATCACAGAGCAGCTGTGGAGTTGCCCTGCATCTGCATCCCATGGCTGGAGCACTCCTTCCTCACTGGGAAAAAATGGCTGGTACATTTACATAGCTATCAGCTCTCTGGTCTCACCTGCCCTGCACCCAACCACCGTGCATGTGAAGGCAGAAGGAGACCCTGTGGAGTAGAGCTCCATGGCACACACTGATGTGGAGCCCTTGAGTGGGGCTACCAAATCCTCCTCCCCCCTTGGTGCAGGAGAACCATGCTAGTACCACTGGGTCAGGGTCCTTTGTAACTGCAGAACACAGGGCAGGATCTGGTCTTTATGAGCGACAGCTACATTTTGTTCTTCTCTTTTATGAAGTGCAATGGCTCCTACCTCCTCAAAGAGCTCCAGGCTGTAGGTATTATCATCATCAGCAAAGTACACCACCCCTTCTGGTGGCTGCGTGATGTTGAAGCTGTCTCTTAGCCAGTGCAGCCCCAGGTTCCTCTGCAGTGTCCCCCTTGGCTTGTGGGATGGGATCCAGGATCCGCTAATCTTCAGACTCTGTGGGGTCTCCACATTCAGGTGGGTGAAATTGAGCCCTGCCTTCTCCAGCAGGTTGGATACCAGGTTGGTCCTCCGGGGTGAGTCCTCCACCACCACCCAGTGCAGGTTCTGCACATGTAGGAAGGTGTTGGCTAGCCGGGTCAGCTCAGCCTTCTGCACTGGTCGGGTGTAGGTGGGCGTGATTACAAAGATTGTCGGGAGAGTGTCCGACCAGGGGGGAGGCCGGGAATACACATAGTTCTGGATGACTTTTTGAGCCATCCCCGAGGCTTGTTGCCAGCTGCATGATGGGAGCCCTTCTTCCCTCAACGGGGATGTGCTATTGAAGTGAGCTTTAGCTGTTGCATTTTCATCTGTCTCTTCTGAGACAAAAAGAAGAAGATGGAAGTTAGAAATTAAAGCACAGCCTGATCACTGCTCCATTAGGTGATATTTGATAACTACCTATGATCTGTCTGGGGTAAGGGCCCTGGCTCTACAACATTTTCATTCTGCAAACCACTTCATAAGAGAACGATCCTTTCATAGGCCCATTTCTCCCCTCCCCCTACTGCTTGGTTCTCAAGAGGTTTCACCCTGCAGATTACTTGTAGTCCATGGAGAATAGATTGAGAACCACACAGGTGGTTTTTCAAATGTGTGAATGGTAGGACCTGTGCTCCTCCTGACCTAGCCTGTTCAGAGCTGGAAGATGTGCCAAATGTCAGCAGAAAGGAAATTTTGCCTAGACTTCACTGGTGGCGCTGTCGGTACAAGGTAAGAGTAATCTCTTTACAGGCAATCGACAGCCAACAAACATGAGGCGTGTTAAATATGCCAGAACTGTGCTAAACTTACATTCCTAAAGCTGAAATAATTTGTATAGAGGATGGGTCATGAACCAAACTCTTGGGTCTGAACATCCCTGACATTCAGGGAAATGTGCTAGAAAGCAGAGTTTCTGCAACTTTATCATATTGTGCATCACTTCTTCAGATGAAGAGATTCCCAGCCATGCCTGCCCTCCCAACCTTTGAAACTACAGTAACTATATTGCTTGGTTACTTGAAAACCCTGTATCAGCTCTAGCGAAGAGACTACATGGAAATAAACAGCTTTAATGTGCTGAATGTGTCACCCTGTTTTGTAACTGTGCTCTTTGTTTCCCCACCCTGATTTAAAATTAATTAGGTCTTGGAAAGTGGAAACTCTACATGAGTCTTAGGCAGGGTGTATATATATATAAAAGGTTTTGGAAACATCTCCATTTTGCCTCTTTCCTGCTCAGATCTCTGGACTATGATGAACTTGTACTAATGGGAGCATCTAACCAAGGGACTGAGGACCTTCAAATGATTTGGAAGCAACCAGAGACTTAACAAGCCAGGAATTTATTCCATCATTGCTACAAGCCTGATCCAGGGTACACCAGTGGAGGAGGTCACTGCAGCAGATTGAAAAATGGAAAATCATTTTTGTGAATGATTTAAAAAATTCTCAGAGTAGCAGCCGTGTTAGTCTTTATTCGCAAAAAGAAAAGGAGTACCCGTGGCACCTTAGAGACTAACAAATTTATTTGAGCATAAGCTTTCGTGAGCTACAGAGCTGTAGCTCATGAAAGCTTATGCTCAAATAAATTTGTTAGTCTCTAAGGTGCCACAAGTACTCCTTTTCTTTTTTTAAAAAATTCTGAAGTCATTTCCTTCTGCAGTTTTCAAAAGGGAAAGATGACAAATGTTTGTGCCATACTCTTGGTGGACAATTGTGGTGGTATTTTGAGGTACAGAGGGTCACAATGTTTATTGGAAATTTTTCATTAAAATGCATTTTTTTGTTTTTCATTTTTCTCCCTATCTCCCCTTCGCACCCCCGACATTTTACCTCTGAAAAAGGAGCGGGGGAAAGGACAAAAGGGGGAGAAGGGAAAAAAAACCCTTTAAACAAAAAAACAACCCAAAAGTTCATTTTCCAAAAAATTTATTCAAATTTCCAAATTAGAAAAAAGGCCATTTTTTGTTAAAAAAATGTGGTGGTTGAAAAATTTGGATAGGATCTACAAGTCACTATAATCTACGCCCTCTCAGCATGGTGCTCTGTCCCCCTCTAGTGACGGCTAAGCCACCTAGCTATTAATGAGTCTGCCAGAGCATTGACTAACAGAGCAGGCTCTCTTCGCTGAAGCAGTAGAGGTTCATGCAGTAAGATCCAGAGGTCCCAAATTCAATCCCTGCTGCCGATGACCCGCCCAAGGATGCTGACATTACAAGTGGGGGTTACATAATGGTATTGGTTGATGGCTGACCTGTCACTGCTGTGACTGAATCAGCCCTGTGGCCTAGATGGAAAAGCTCTGTGGCCCACCCATGCATTGCAGAGTGGTGTGAGAACTGAAGCTCCACTGTTGTTGTTACCTCTTTGCTGAGTGGTAGCACGCTTTGGAGCTTTGCAGTGGGCCATCTTTTGGTTGGAAGAGGAAATTGGGGACACAGACGCCAGGTATTCCCTGTTAGTCTATCTTTATTCACAAAATGGACCTCAGTCCTGTTTACTTTGAACAGAGAGGGAAAAAACAACAGCAAGCTACACACAAGCAACTCCATTCGCAGAAACCAGCCAAGTCAACACTATGTCCCATTCCATAGGGGGGAGGGATAGCTCAGTGGTTTGAGCATTAGCTTGCTAAACCCAGGGTTGTGAGTTCAATCCCTGAGGGGGCCATTTGGGGCAAAAATTGGGGATTGGTCCTGCTTTGAGCAGGGGGTTGGACTAGATGATCTCCTGAGGTCCCTTCCAACCCTGATATTCTATGATTCTATGATAACCAGAAAGCAGCTCTCTCTCTTGCCCATAGCTCTACCCTCAGCCTGCAGGCTGATCCTGAGTCCTGCCTGTTCCCTGTATTTTACCTGGCATGCCCTTTAGCTTAAAGTTACATGACAAGACTGTATGACGTCCATTATTCTCAATACTAAGCATGGGCTAGCTCAGGTGGGCCTGGGTGTTAACTCTCACAGATTTGTTTCCTAAATTATTCCGCCAGTTCAACACCATTGTGGTAGCAAAGAAGGGGATTAATGGCACAGTCAGGACCCCAGGTGCGTGTTTAAAGCCCCATGCCATCTAACTTTGCTCTGAGTAGGGCTACAGTATAAAATGACAAAACATCAGCAGCTTCTGTACACAAGAGCTGCACCGCAGCAATGCCACGGTGGGAGGGTTTATGGAAAAATCCCACTGTAGACTAGTTGCTCTGCTGCACAAAAGAATTCGTCAAGCAGACTGGCTCAGATCCTCAAAGGTATTTAGGAACCTAGAGCCTACTGAAATCAATGGGACTTACGTGCCTAAAAACCTTGGAGGATCTGGGCCATTCAGCCATAGTGTCTAGAGTGGGCTTCTCTCTGAGGCTTCCTCCAAACAACGGAGAGTGTTCTTAAGGACTGCCTGGCTGATTGCAGAAGCCAAGCCCTGAGGGGTCCTTTGGGAAAGTTTCTCTTTGTTTCACCCTTTCAGTGAAGCATTTCCTATCAAGCGCTCACATCAATAATTCCTTGCATGCATTTCACGAACACCCTGGCCGTGACACAGTTATGATCAAACTGTAACTGTGTGAAGAGTCGCTTGCACTTACTTCTCAGCAGGATGAGGTAGCGGGTGGCTGGGTACTGATGCCACAAGGTTAGAAGAAGAGCCCATGGCAAGACGATCAGGAGTGTGGTCAGAAGGTTACGTCTCCTTAGCATGCTGCAAAGAGCTTCCAACGCCCAGGCATCTCCCTACCTTTCAGAACAGAGTATGGGTAAGCCACCTGGTGTTTGTACAGAGAGTGACAGACGCCAGCAAAGGCTAGCTCAGTGCTATCAGATACGCAGCTAGCAGACTAGGTCCAGCTCACCTAGGGGTGGATCCTGACCGGTGCTGAGCACTCTGGCCTCGATCCAGCAAAGCATTTAAGCCCCTGTTTAAATGTAAGCACATGACTAGTTCCATCACTCTCCAGAACTGAGCCATTAAGGTATTTATCTGCCTGCCACAACTCGTTCAGATATTACAGAGTGCAAGCTTCCATGTAATTTTTTTTAAAGAACAGATTTCTATCCTTGATGGTTGTGAAGAATACCTCCCAAATGTGAATTTAGGGTACCCAATGCACAGTTTTTTGCCTTCCTGAATCTGCAGGCAATCTGAAACAACAGCCAAAAGAGAGCTGTTAGTGAACCCATTCAACCCCAGGGGGGTAACTTCTAAGCCCTGTAGTGACACTTCAGCTAGTTGAAAATGTGACTCTTGAGGTACCAAATTTGTAGTATTCCTGCAGTTGTGTACAAGAGCTGAATAACTGCAGAGCAAATGGACAACGGATAGATGCAGCAATGGGCTGAAAGATGCCTCCTATTCTTTATTCTAATTTAATTTTAATTCAACTCCCTTATACGTATTAATTCTGATACAGTCTTTACTGTCACATCCTGTTTTTTGCACAGGTCCCCTGCCTCATTCATCGCACAGCAAAGATGGTGTTCACCACTTGGGTAGTTAATCAATGTTTCTTTTTATCCCCCTCAATCATTGTCTGTCCCCTGCATTATATATGACACATCATCCAAACCATGCATTACATATGGAATTATTAATCTCCTCATGGGTTTTTCTATGGCTCTCATCACCACAGAATCTGAGTGCTTCACAGGTATTAATGAATTTACCTTTAAAACTTCCCTGTGAAAGGAGGAGAACTGAGGCCCAGAGTCATTAAAGCCCACATTTTCAGGACAGGCCACTAATTTGGGGTGCTTCATTCATTGGGTGTCCAACTTGAGACATCTTGGGCCTGAATTTTCACAGTTGCTGAGCACCTACCAAAGGTGCTGGAACTAGGGGTGTGGGGGATGCTGTTGCACCCCCTGACTGGAAGTGGTTTCCATTATATACAGGGTTTATAATTTGGTTCGATGGCTCTCAGCACCCCCACTGTACAAATTGTTCCAGTATCCCTGGCAGCTACAGCTCCTGTTGACTTCAATATGGGTTGCGAGTGATCCACAGTTCTGAAAATCAGGTCCTAGGGTTCTCAGGTTGGGCAGTCACTCAACAAAGTATCCAAAATTAGTGGCCACTTCTGAAAACATTGATGGAAGTGACTTGCTCGCCATCACACAGAAAGTCCACGGCAGAAACAAGGACACAATTCAGATGCCAGTTTTGGGTCATAACCAAAGACCATCCTTTTTCTTCCAGAAGTCCCCTGCCTCATTCACCATGCAACTTCCAGCATCTCCTTTCAGCTCTATGGATGCAGAAGCTCCCAGTCCCATTATTAAATAAGCTGCCTGTGCTATGCCACAGGCAGCAAAAGCCAAGCATAGTAACGGAGATTTAATCCTTTTGCAGCACAGCAATCCATGCACGCACACTGAGTTGTACAGCAGTCACACTGCCTGTTGTCAGCTGAGGACTCATCACTGTCACTGTAAGCAGAGTGCCTCTGTGTGCCAGCCTTTGTTCCCTTTTCCCTCCTGGGGCTGGTTCCTCGGGGATTCTTCTTGGGTGCTGAGCGCATGTAGTGAGCCCTTCCCAGTGGACCTCTTCCCTCATGCCTATCTACCAGCCAGTGGCTGAACCAGCGCTCCCCCTGGCGGCCTAAGGGAATAAAATTTTCATTAGCCACAAAGACTGAGGTTTCCCCTGTGCAATAAAAGCAGCGACTGTGACCACGCTTCCTGAAAACCATAGAGCTGCTGCTATCAGCATGGCCCCTAAACTCCCAGTGCTCCCAGCCCCCCCCCTTTCTGCTCTTCCAGGTAAAGAGCCTGTGGAGGGGCAGTGCCCTGATACCAGTATGCTGGAAGAGAGCGAGTTTAGCACATTAGCTGAGTGACCCGAGTACGAGTCCCTTCTCCACTGCAGTTTTCTTGTGTGACCCTGGACAAGTCACTCAGTCTCACTGTGCCTCAGTTCCCCATGTCTGAAATGGGAATAATGGCTCTGCCCTAGCTCACATGGGTGGTGTCAGGATAAATATATTACAGCTGCGAGGCACTGTGATACTACAGTAATGGGGTCCATATAAGCACCAGAGATAGCTAGCCAGGGGCATGACAGTAAGTGTTGTAGGTTTGAGTCCTCCTGGGACCAAGTCTTTAACCTTTTCATTACTTTTAAATTATTGTTGTTGTTGTTGTTGTTATTAATAAATAATAACAATAAATAACTCCCACACAGAGGTGAGATGGGAGTTGTTTCCCTTCCTCATGTAAGCAGAGTCATAATAATCTCTACCCTGTGTGATGGGGCAAGGCCAGATGGCTATAGAAAAGTAGTCTTATTGGGATCCGGGAAGTGGGCGGGCGAAGCCCGTCCACCGCTAAAGGATCCCCCCCAGCCTAAAAGGGGGATCCACAGGACCTAGATACCCAAAAAATTCCGGGAGACAATTAATAAAGTAAGAGGGACAGGAGTGCGGTCAAAGGGTCAAACGAAGGGAACCGGAGGGGGACACTGAGCAGAGAACCCCGGACAGCGCCCACTGCTCCTCAAAGGCGTCAAGGGAGTCAGAGAACGCCGCAATAGAAAAGTAGTCTTATTGGGATCCGGGAAGTGGGCGGGCGAAGCCTGTCCACCGCTAAAGGATCCCCCCCAGCCTAAAAGGGGGATCCACAGGACCTAGATGCCCAAAAAATTCCGGGGGACAACTAATAAAATAACAGGGACAGGAGTGCGGTCAAAGTGTCAAACGAAGGGAACCGGACGGGGACACTGAGCAGAGAACCCCGGACAGCGCCCACTGCTCCTCAAAGGCCTCAAGGGAGTCAGAGGACGCCGCCCAGAGGAACTCTGCCCGGATACGTGAACGGACCGAGGATCGGAAATAGGCCCCACAGTCACAGGAGACTCCATCGGCCAACCTCCTCACTCTGGTTTTGTAGATGGCCATTTTAGCTAGGGCCAGGAGGAGGTTGACCAAGAGATCCCGTGACTTTGTGGGGCCACGGATAGGGAGTGCATAAATGAGAAGGTGAGGGGAGAAGTGCAACCAAAAACGTAATAAAATATTGGTGAGGAGCCGGAATAGGGGCTGCAGCCTGGCACACTCCAGGTATATGTGTGCCAGGGTATCCCTGACACCGCAAAAGGGGCAGGTGTCTGGGATTGAAGTGAACCGCGCCAAGTACACGCCCGTGCTCACGGCTGCGTGAAGGAGCCGCCAACTGACATCCCTGGCGGGCCTTGGGACTAAGGTGGAATATAGGCTGGCCCACCAGGGCTCCTCACCCTCCAAAGGTGGCAGGAGGTCCCGCCATTTTGTATGGGGGCGGGACACGAGGGTGCGGGCGTGAAGGGTGTGGAGCACGAGCGTGTAGAGATGTTTTCTTGGCGCGGTTTGAAAGCAGACCGGCTGCATCTCGTGCAGCCGGCTTCTAGTGAAGGGGTGAAGGGGTCGGTTGGGTCCACGGGGCAGGGGTCCAATTAAAAGGTCCGGCGGGCCTGGGGTAGCGGGTGGGCGGGGCGTGCCCTCGTGCAGGACCCGGTCGAGATAACCCCGAGCAGCGGGTGGCAAAGCGGCCTTCACCTCCTGAAGTATGCGCCGGGGAGTACAAGGTCTGGAAAGCCCCATGCGCTGAGTGAAGGTTAGGGGATCCAGCCAGTCTCCTCGGTCATAGTCCAGGAGGTCTCCGACTCTTGTGACCTCTGCCAGGACCAACCTCTGGAGCACTGAGCGGGACTCCACCACCTGCACACGGAGCTGGGAGTTGTGCAGCAGGGGCTCCGCAAGGAGATCTGCCCCCTCGGTGGCCGCCACGGACCTGGTCGTTGTAAAGAGTTTCCAGGTCCGGAGGAGGTCCTGGTAGAAGACCGGCAGCCCAGAGAGGTCTCGCGGAAGACCTCTCGGATGGAGATAAAGGAGCTGCGGTCGTATCGGAGCCCTCGGAAGCGGTGCAGGAAGGTGTGCGCCAGTATGCTCCACGCTGGACTACCTGCACCATAAAGGAGCCTCTGCAGGGTCTGGAGGCGGAAGACATGGACCTGAGTGAGCACAGACATTTTAGGCCCTGCCCTCCCTCCTCCAGAGGTAGATGGAGAACCCCCGCAGGGACCCAGTGCAGTCCTGACCAAAAGAACTCCAGAATCGATGTCCGGAGGTTGGCCAGGAAAGCCGGGGCCGGGACCAGGGTGTTGAGCCGGTACCAGAGCATGGACAGGACTAGTTGATTAAGCACCAGCGCTCTCCCTCGAAGGGAGAGGCACCGGAGTAGTCCTGTCCATTTCCGGAGCCACTCTATCACCCCGCCCTCTAAATTCTGCCAGTTCTCCGGCGGAGAGGGATGCGTGGCAGTAAGGTAAACACCCAGATAGAGCAGCGGACCCGTGCTCCACCGGATGGCCTGAAGCGCGGGTGGGAGGGAGCTCGCCTGCCGCCAGTCCCCTACCACCAAGCCAGAGCTCTTGACCCAGTTGACCCGCGCGGAGGAGGCTGCCGAGTAGATGGCCTGGCAAGCCTCCACCTGTGCCAAGTCACCCGGGTCCTGGACCACGAGGAGCACGTCATCAGCGTACGCCGACAGGACCAGCCGCAGCTCCGGCTCCCGCAGCACCAACCCTGTCAACCTCCTTCGGAGGAGACAGAGGAAGGGCTCGATCGCAGAGCGTACAGCTGGCCCGAGAGGGGGCACCCCTGCCGTACTCCTCGCCCAAAGCTGACCGGTTCGGTCAGGGTCCAGTTGAGCCTGACCAAACACTCTGCGGAGGCGTACAGCACCCGGAGAAAACTCACAAACCTGGGTCCGAAGCCAAACGCTTGCAGAGTGCTCAGGAGATACCCGTGATCCACCCTGTCAAACGCCTTCTCCTGATCTAAGGACAGGAGGGCGAATGACAGACCATCCCTACACCCAAGTTCCAATAGGTCCTGGACCAGATAAAGGTTGTCGAAGATGCTGCGGCCCGGCTCGGTGTAGGTCTGGTCTGGGTGGACCACGTCCGCCAGCACGGACCCTAGCCGCAGCGAGATGGCTTTTGTCACGACTTTGTAGTCCATGCTGAGGAGCGAGACGGGACGACAATTTCGTAAATCGCGGAGGTCCCCCTTCTTCGGCAATAAGGCCAGCACGGCTTGCCTGCACGAAAGAGGGAGGACCCCGCTCTGCAAAGACTCGGCCCAGACGGTGACTAGGTCTGGGCCCAGGACGTCCCAGAACACGCGGTAGAACTCCACGGTCAGCCCGTCCATGCCCGGAGATTTATTGGTGGGCATGCGAGGGAGGGCTTCTGAGAACTTGGCCAGAGTGAGAGGCAGCTCTAGCCAGTCTCGGTCGCCTGCGCTGACCGTCGGGAGCTCCTCCCAGAGCTCTCTGCAAACGTTAGGATCAGTTGCATCCGGGGAGAAAAGGCTTGCGTAGAAGGCTCTCGCCCTCCCGCACATCTCCAACGGATCCGTGAGGGGGGTGCCATCTTCTGCCAGTAGGCAGATGACATGTTTTTTAGCCCCCCTTTTTTTCTCCAGGGCGTAGAAGAAGCGGGAGCCGCAATCCATCTCCCGAAGGAGACGGATGGGAGATCGAACAAAGGCACCCCGGGCCCGATGGTCCTCGAGGGTCCGGAGCTCCTCCCGCTTCTCCTGGCATGCTCCGCAGAGGGGCGGATCCTCGGGGCTGGCGGCCAGACGCCTCTCCAGCTCTAAGACCTCCCGTTCCAACTGCTCTATCGCCGCATCCCTCCGTCGGCTGGCGCCCCGGGTGTAGTCACGGCAGAAGAGCCGTGCGCGCACCTTCCCTAGGTCCCACCACCGCCGCGCCAAGGGAAAGGCACGCCGCTGCCCTCGCCAGGCCAGCCAGAACTCCCGGAAGGACGCCACGAAGCCCGCATCCTCCAGCAAGCTGTTGTTAAAATGCCAATAGGCCGGTCCCGGCCTCTCCGCGCAGAGGGAGTCTGTCACGGTGGCTATATGATGGTCAGAAAAAGGGGCTGGCCGGATGCTGGAGGACTGGGCTCGTGAAAGATGAAAGCGTGATAAATAAATGCGGTCCAACCGGGAGTGGCGTGACCGGTGGGCCTCTACCTGGACAAAGGTGAACGTGGAAGTGTCATCCGGGTGGTGGTCGCGCCAGACGTCCACCAGGGAGTGGTGTTCGACTATCTCCTGGAGGACGGCGATAGTGGCCGGGCTCTGCTCGGTCCCCGAGCGGTCCCTCTCCTCAAGGGTGATGTTAAAGTCCCCTCTCAGGACCAGGCACTCCTGAGGATCCAAGGTGCCGAGGAAGGCAGACGCCTGCTGATAGAATTGCAGCCGCTCCGGGCTCGCTGCTGGGGCATAGATGTTGACGAGGTTGACTACCAGCCCCTCCATGCGGACCTGGAGGTGTAGCAGGCGACCCGGCACAGCCTGGGTGACCCCCAGCACCTCGGGCCGTAGGTCGGGGGAGAACAGGTTCGCCACTCCAGCCATACGAACTGTGAGGTGGCTAAAGTAGACCCTGTCCCCCCAATCCAGTCGCCAGCTGTCTTCGGCGGTCGGATCCGTATGGGTCTCCTGCAGGAAAACCACAGAGTACCTCCCCTCCCGAAGGAAGGAGAGCACCTGGGACCTGCGGAGACCCATCCTACAGCCACGGGTGTTCAATGTTGCGATGGTAAAGGGTGCCATGAGGAGGGCTCGGGGGGATCCTCGCCGGCAGGGATGCTCGCGGCTCCCAGCGGGCCACGCAGCAGTCCGTGACCCACCCCGTAGGTGAGTAAGGAGTCACGGAAGAGGCGGACCCGCTGATAGGCCACGGCGCCCTGCCTCCTTTTACCCTCCCCCATGAGGGCCCTTGCAGCCCGGAGGATTTGATTGAAGTCCCCCCATCGCTGGAGGGCAAGCTGGACTTTGTTGCGGGAGCCACGGACGTCTTCTAGAAACTCCCGCAACTCCTCTCGCAGCGCATGGGGGGCTGGGGTTACGGTCTGGTTACTCCCCGACGGGGCCCTTGGTACAGCCCCGTGGCCCACCGAGACGGGCAGACAGGGTGCGGACCCCCGACGGGGCTCCTGATGGGGAAAGCTGCATAACATACTTCACGCAGCAGTTCCTGGCTGTAAGCTCTACGGAGAGAGAGTAGAGCCACCACCAAACGGAGAGAGAACTACCTCCAGTTATGTGTTTGCATAGCTCTTGTTGTGATGCAGAGAGGGACCTATGGATACTGCTGTAATACAGATTGTATTATTATTAATGTTGTCTCTAAGTTTCTCTCTTCCTTATTCTTTTCCTTTCTGACTATCCCTCTCTCCCCCTCTTTTTCTAGTGCCTGCTGCAGTCCCTGTTTGTATTACGCACCCCTAACAATATTAGATGGCTGATGGATGATTTCAATATGCAGCTTGTAACCTTCTTGAGCTGTTTTCAAATTACACATCTCTCTGCTTAATTTCATGCATCAATCTTCTGTTTTGTGTGTGTGCGCAACCCTCCCCACTCCCCCCCCTCCCGGAGCTAGGTTTAACTGTTTCTTGCATTGTATGACTGGAGCAGTAAGAAGCATCTGGCTGTAGCTCAGAGCATCTGGTGTGATCGCCTACTTTTGACCATCACCAATCTGTTTAACTCCCAGAAAACTTTTTGCTATTGAAGTGCAATATTAACAGTGGGCAACTCGGATTTTGGGAGCGGCCTAAGGCATTCCAAGCTGGACGGTAACCTTGGTTACATCTACACTGCGCACCACTTGCAGCAGGGCGTACACTATGCATAGCTACATGCTGCAGTGAAAAGCTACATCACGTGTAGCTACGCACGTTCGTGAAAGGCTCTGGTACGGGGAGGCAGCAGAAAAGGCTCCAGCAGTGGGAAGCTGTTGGGACATTTCCCAGCTGCCTCCTTACTGCCAGAGTCTCCCCACTACTGAACCCTTTTCCTGAGGCGGGGAAAGACTCCAGCAGCGGGGAAGGAAGCTGTGGCCACTACACCGCTAAAAACAGCAGTGTAGATGGGGGAGGCACTGCGTGGGTGAGTAGAGAGCCTGCAGCGTACATGGCCAGGTCCATACCCACAGGCATGTCTTAACACTACTTGCCTGAGCTGGGCCTCGCTGTCTACATTGCTGTTTATACCTGTGCTGGGGGGCTTGCAGCGTCTGTACTCTCCATACTGCCAAAACGAGTGTGCAGCCTAGTTAGCCTCATTGCTTCCTGAGATGATGTACAGTGGTAGGCATCTCAGCGGAGGTTGGGATAGTCCTCAGGAGAACTGGATTGGGTGGAAGCCCTGGGGGACTCAGATGGTTAAGGCTAGGGAGAGCCAGGCTAGGGAAGTGAGATGTGGGAGGGCTGTGTTCGGGAGAGGCCACAGCGGCCTGGGATTCTGAGGCAGCTGCCTATGTTCAGGAGCAGTGTTAGGAGACCCAGGCCTGGGAGAGCCTTGTTGTTAAACTCCCTAATCCTCCTCCTTTCTAACGACCCTAAACTCACAATAATCAGTGCAGGGCAGAGGCTGGGTTGGCAGGCTGGAAAAAGAGACTGTGGAGACAGCACAACCAAGGAAAAGTGGGATCATACTAATGAATAAAAATACAGAGCCCCGTCCTAGCACTTCAGCTCCACAGCCCTCCATTCGACAGAGCGGGACTGCAGTGCAGGGTTCTGCGTTCACCAGCATCTGGAGGGTGACACTCTTCAGTTCACGTGGGTCACCTGCTTTGTCTGTGAAACACTCTTATCACTGGTGTTGGAGCAGGATCCATTCTCCGTCCCTCTCCCAGGAGGAGCAAGGGGCTGGGGAAGACATGAAGAAGAGAGAAGTCCATGGGGAATAAGAATGAAGGGAAAACAGAAAATAGTGGAGACAAACTGGGACAGAGAAGGGACTGGCGCAAAGGAGAGAACCACATCAGAAAGGAAATAATGACTTGAAAAGAGCCTGAGCAAATACATGGGCTTTGCAGTCTGCCCTGGAGATCAGTAAATTTAGGCCTGGGTGCTCAGCGCTCCCCTCCCCCACTTAAGTCAGTGGAAACGTTTCTGGGAAGGATACATACCACTGGCAGAAGGAGGGTAGTATAGACATGAAAAACCGCAGCAATTAATGGGGTGGCTGTTCTTGACCTAACATAGGTTGATTTAATTGTCATGTAGACCATCACCCTGAAAGGGGAGTGGGTTTCAGGGACAATGGCCATTTACCAGTAATATCCAGGCACCTGATGTATAAATCTAGGGTCTGTTAATGCAAATGCCCCCAATCAATCTCAGCTGATTGAGCCAAAATTTTCAAAAATTCCCAGTAATTTTGGGTGCCTTCATTTCTGGCTGCATATTTGTATGATGTGTGTGTCTGCATGTGAGTACTTGAGCAGAGCTGTTGGCAGGGCAGCATGGGGGTTGGACAGGTTCACGTTTTGCGTGCACAGGAACTTTCTGCAGTATTGTGTTAGCCTGCGCTCCGCAGCTTGTCTCTCTCCACTGACCCTGGAGCACCTTGAGGACGTCCATGCAGATTTCATGAATTCTGCAACTGCCAGTGTTGGGGATGCAATGCTGAAGGCAGAGCAGTGAGCCTTCATTATTGATGAGGCCAACCTCCCTTCAAACAAGGAATGCATAATTCATGGCAACTCTTGTATTTGTGGTGCTTAGCAATAGCTCTGTCTCTGCTTACTTAAATCGACAGGAAGTTTGTCCCCTCTAACCCATTCTTTTGCATCTCATCCCCCAGAGTCAGCAGCCAAAGTGTCAACATGTGCGGTTTAATACTGGTTACGGCTGAGACGCTGTGGTATTTCCCTTGACTAGACCATCTCCTGCCTGTTTCAGATGCACAAGTAAAATAGGAACGGGGAGCACGTAAGTGGATGACACAGGCTTGCTATGCAAGAAAGCTGCAGAACTTAATGTATATGACCATGGTAATGAGGCCCACTTATCCAGGCCTCCTTCTCCCCAGTGGGACAATCCTCTCCCTGAGGTAGTGCTGAATGAATGGGGACCATTGTAGGACCGAAATGTTGGGTTAGCTCTAAAGCAAGCACTAAGGGTTCATTTCCAGGATGGGATGCCACAGCCTGTGGTGGGACAGGAAATGTGAGGAGAGATTGGGCTCTTTGGCTGAGTGGCAGCGTTTTCTTCCCCGAACTCTGCTGGATCTGGCTACCTGAGAAGCCAACGGCAGGGAAGGATGCTGCATGCCAGGAGATAGGATTTCATTAGAAAAATGGGGCAGGGACTGAGTGTACCCTAACCCTTCCCAGCATGGGCAGTGTTCATCTATTGTACCACACCCCTAAGGAAAAGGGATGCTCTTGTGATGGAGACAGATGCTTTGGGTTTTAGTCCTTACCCTGCCATTGATTTTCTGGGTTACTTTAGGCAAGTCACTCCTCTTACCTGTAGGAGGGGATAAATGATCTTGACCCTAGGGAAAGGGATATGAGGCTGACTACACTGAAGAGCTTGGAGATCCTTGGATGGATGCAGTGCTAGAAAATGACAAAGCAGTAAATAATATGGAGGAGGAGACAATAGTGGCTGGATCTAGAGCTAACAACACTTACGGGGACTGGATGCTCACATCTAAGCTGCAGCTTTCAGTGTGTGTGCCCTTGAGGTGGGAGTGGGAAGAAACCCCTCCCTGGGAGGGAAACCCTACACCTTCTGCTGCCCTGCCCCCCCCCCAAGGCTTCATGAAAAGCACCGTCCTTTCCCTGCCTGCTTGGTTAATCTCTCTTTAACCCTATGGATCTGTGGTGTCGTCAGCCCAGAAAACTAGCTTTTCTTTTGGGAACTCACTTAGTGTCATGCCCCTCACCCACCGCTGGCCACCAGACCCTGCCCATTAGATCTGTAAACAGCTCTGCTTGGCTCCTTTCCTGAGAGAGATGTGTCCCACACATGCTGATCATTTCTAAGCACTGGGTTCTATTCACAAGAAAAAATTTGGAGGCAGTGCTTATGAAATCTGCAGGCTAGTTCCTGTGGGGTCCAATGTTTTTGTGCTAACACCTGCCACCACCTGCCATCTTAGATAGAAAGGGAACAGCCAGGGCTTACCTTGGCTATGAGCAAGGATGAACACAACTGGTTCAGGTAAGTGCTGAACCAAACTTGTGTCCCAGACTCACACAGAAGCTTCCTGGGGGATAGAAAGTTCTGTTAAGTTTCATTTTTAAAGATAGGCTCAATCCAAAACCCTGATCTGAACATTAGAGTCAGACCCAAATCTCCCTAAATTCAAACCGCACAACTGGCCCCTGTGTCTGCAACCAGCCTAATCAGTACCCCTGGAACTTTGGAAACATTTGGGTCTGGTTCAGAACATTGTAGCTTTGGGCCCAGTTTTAATTTTCATGCTTAATCATAAACAGAACTGGAATGAGAAGTGCCAAGATACACTGAGGAAAAAGTGACAGTTCAAAACCAAACAGACACAGGAGGGACTAGATGGCCCATGAGAGAGCCAGGTTTCCTGAGAGCTTAACTCAGTGCTGCAAACTCTTTGGAACTGTCTCACCTCAGAGGAAATGCATTTTGGGGTGCTTCTCTAAAGCAAGATTTGCCCCTTCTCCTGCCAAGACTTTCAGAGTGGAGATCCTTTTTAGGCAACGGTGGCTATTATGGAGTATTCATTCTGGATGTGTCAGCATTAAGCAGCCCCAGTAGATGCATTATTAAAAGATAGGAAATCGGTTTTGTTTGAGAGGCAGAATAAGTCTTAAGGAAGCAAAAAGCAAAACTGAATAGTTCCAGTGTACTGGTGCATTTCACTCAGAGCTTTCCCTACTGTGTTGGCACATGATGCCTGTTCAGTGGGAGTGGTAGCTGTCATTACACATATGGGTTGTAAAGAGGGAAAGGCAAACCCCATGATATTTGCTTCCAGAACATTAACAAAGTCTGAGAGGAATTACTCTCAGAGAAAGACATTAGGCATTATTTGGGAGATAATTAAATAGCACAAGTGCCCTTGATCACAAGCTCCTTGTTGAGATACAGGGTCCAGAGGCTGACACTGCACCTCTAGCAACAGCCAGGATGCAGAGATGGGCTTTGATCTTAGCTGCATCAAATGCAAGCCTCCAGAGGACATTGATTTATTCTGCTCATTTCCCCCTACTTTCAGAGGCAGTGTACAAACTCTTACCTAGTGAGCCTTCCAATCACACCCAGCAAGTGCCAAGGAAATGGAGAAAAACCCTGCTTTGGTTAAAGTAATGCAATACGCTCCTTCTGGATGGCAAAACCATATAGCAAACAAGAGCCATTGGTGCTGGTTCAGCAAGAACATGCATACCTTTAGCATGTCAGCCACCTACTGAAGTCAATAGGGGTGCTCACATGCCCACAGATATGCAAATGTTTTAGTAACCTGCTGAATCAGGGTCTGAGTCCACTAGAAAAACTGAATTGTCCAAAGAACGATTGTTTGCCGTGTGGCATGGGGTAGTAATAACCTGCTGCTTTCACTGGAGAACGATGGTTGAATTGTATGATCAATAAAGCATAATGAAAATGAAAAGTTTGGCTTGAAGTTTTTTTGTGGCCAGACCTGGAATATGACATAGAGAAGGGAAACTAGCTAATGATGATTGTGTAGTAGCCAGCAAAACATGTCAGAAATGGTCTCAGTTAGCTATAGGAGTGACCACTAGGCCTTGGCAAAGGCTACACATTTATTCCAGAAGGCAAGGAATAATATACCAAGGAACATTTCTGCTGTGGAGAATACTGAGGCACTGTGAAGTAGACTTGTGGCATACAGGTTACCCAAAGAGCTGGTTTTCAAATCTTCCTTGGGAAGAATTCGTTAAAGCACATTAGATCTGCTGCTTATTGTCTAATATAAACATATTATGCTGACACCTAAAATGTATCTGGCCAAAAAATGTAGTATAGGGCAAATTTTCTGTTACAGCTACATGCCCGTCCACTACTCAGAAAACTCCAGCAGAATTAAATCTTTAATGTCAGTTATAGAGCTGATCTACTTAGATCAGGTTTAACCAAGAGACTGGGATGAAAAACAGCATAAACAATGTACAGTATCTGCCCCCGAAGATGTGAAATTAAAGGGGAAGGAGGAAGTAGGGGAAAGGAGTTGTCAGGGACGTAGTGGAGCCAGTGGTATATCCGGCAGAGGTAAAAAGAAAGGGACCCTGAAAAGGAAACTGCTCACCATGTCATTTTCCGGAAGGAAAATACTACTTCTACAAAGCAGAACCAAATAAAAACATTACTACAGAGGTTAAATCTGTGCCTGTCTGTTGGGAGGACAGGGCCATAAGCAGATTCAGAATGGAAGATCTCAGAGTGAGACACAAACTCTGCACTTTCTCATGGAGACTTTATAATTTTTCTTTCTCTGTTTTCCTTTGATTGCAAATACATGTAATCCAGACTGAAAGTGCTTGTTTTGCTCTTTGTACATAGATAATCACACTTCCTTGGGAAGTCAACCGTACTGTACTATGCCGAGAGGCACATTTTCACACCTTCATGCTTTCATGTGCTCACAAGTTGGGATAAGGGAGGAATTTCCATCAGGCTCCATCCATACACAGCATGGAAAAATGGACTAGGTACATTACTATTTTTTCCAAAACTTCCTCTGTAGCCTGAGGCATTGGCCAGTGCTGAACCAGATAAGAACAGCCATACTGGGTCAGACCAAAGGCCCATCTAGCCCAGTATCCTGTCTTCTGACAGTGGCCAGTGCCAGGTGCCCCAGAGGGATGCCCCAAGATGGCAATTTCTATGTTCCTTCCACCCATTAAGCCTACAGAATTATCTTTGCACAGACCAGCCATCACAGTACTCTGTATACAATAGGCTGATGGTAGGAAACTACCAAAAGATTCTTCTCCCCCAACTTTTGCAGCTCTCGTCTCTCTATTCATAGAATCACTGGTAACCTCACCCAGCAAGATGAAACACACATTCCTTGGTACACCTTGTCACACATAGCCCTGGCCCCTGTCTTCAGATGCTACCAAACTGCTGAACTGCAGGCGGAGAACTGATCTTGGGCAGAATTACTCGGCAACAGGGACTCTTCAGCCAGAGGTGAGAAATGAACCAGCTTTCCTGGAATCTCCAGCTATACTTGGAGTCCTTTTTCAGAGGACTTAAAAAAAAAATCAGTTCTCTCTTATATCTGAGGCAAGATAAACAGCAACCTTCTACAGAAATGAGAGATGGGCCAGAGCTGCAAAACTCAGATCTGGATTTGAACTTCCCCCATGTTTTGTCTAGTTTGTGCATCTGTGTCAGAGAACGGAATTACTTAAGTGCCAATCAGCTGTTGATTTCATAGAATCATAGAACTGGAAGGGACCTGGAAAGATCATCTAGTCCAGTCCCCTACATTCAAGGCAGGACTAAGTATTATCGAGACCATCCCTGACAAGCGTTTGTCCAACCTGCTCTTAAAAATTTGCTGGTTAGAAACACCATTGGCTGCTTAGAAACACTAAATTAGAATCTGGATCTCAAATCTCCCAAAGCTAAGGGGTATCTGGATCTGGGGTTTTGGTTTGGCCCAAATCCATTCTGGACCAGAACCTTGCCAAGTATTGGGGGTGTTTAGAGGTGGGGTTTTGGCTTTGGCAACCCATCTCTAAATGAAAACCAAAACTCAGGAACCCTTGTTTCCTCCTGAGATCCCCTCTCCTGCAAGCACAGTGCAGCACATTCTATCTCTGTCTTATTCCCACTCTTGGCCCACCTCCTGCTTCTCCTCACTCACCACCTCTTCTTTTCATATTGCCCTCGGGGGCAGGCAGGCTGATTTCCCTGGAGCTTTCTCCTGATGTGCCAATCCAACCTAGGCATAACACTAATTTTGGAGTGCCATTTTTCCTGGAGTGGATTTCTGGTTTCAGAAGGTCACATCCACTTTCCCCTGGAGCAAGCATGCAGTCCTGGGTGGGGAATGTAGGACAGACTGGCATCTCTGGAGGTTAGAACATCTGGATAAATAAGCAGACAGTGCTGCAGACACAGAGAAGCAATGAAAGGCCCCCATTCCTCTCTCTTAGGAAAGGCTCTCAGAGTCTGCATGTTCTGTTGACTGGTGAATGGTTTTGTCGGCAGTAAAGCATCCCTTCTGGGTACTCTTCATCTTATGATGTCTCTCCCTGCAGTGGGACAGTTGGTGATTTAATGTGCAACATCAGAATGACTTGGAGGTTGTTTTCCCCTTACACACACACACTCACACTCTGCAGCTGTGATTGTGGTGCTTCACCTGCTGCACTTCACTATGTGTGACAGATGTCTCCCTATCGCCAAGCAAAGGCAGACCTAGGGCAGAAGCTGCTGCTCATATGGAGATGTACAAGCCAGTAAGTCAAATGAGACCCCCTTCTGTGCAATCCCCCCAGAAATACCTCTGAATGCCAGTAGGAAGTGGATTGCACAGCTCTCGGGGGCGGGGTAAATCGGGCGTCTGGATCCTGGTGGTCATCTGACTCCCATGTCAGGGAATCCTACCAGGCACTGGATCAGGGCCACATTGTAGTGGGTCTAGAACTGGCACAGAAGGGCTGGGATGGGGAAAAGGATGCTCCTCAAAGAGCCTGGGAAGCAGCACGTTGCGAGGAGAACCATGGATCGAAGGCCCTGCGCACACTGCTCATGCTGAACGGTGCAAAGCTCTCCCTGCAGCACATATTATACAGGCGTCCCAGGAGGGACTACTGCACCTCTGCACTCAACTGCTAAAGGGCTGGGCCTTCCAGACACCCTCTAGCCCCTATCTCTGTCAGAGCCTTGGCTTAACTAGGGGCCTACCAAACTCACAGCCATGAAAAACGCGTCATGGACCGCGAGATCTGGTCTCCCCCAGGAGATCTGGCAATTGTAGTAGGGGGTCACGATATTGCCACCTTTACTTCTGCACTGCGGGCGGCAGCGCTGCCTTCAGAGCTGGGTACCTGGCCAGCAGCCACTGCTCTCTAGCAACCCAGAACTGAAGGCAGCGCCACGCCAGCAGTGGTGAAGTAGTAAGGGTGGCAATACTGTGACCCTCCCATAATAGCCTTGTGACAGTCCCCCCATAACTCCCTTTTGGGTCAGGTCCCCTCAATCACAACACCGTGAAATTTAAGATTTTTGAAATCCTATGAGTGTGAAATTGACCAAAATGGACTGTGAATTTGGTAGGCCTCTAGTTGCAACATTCCCCACATTCTGGTCCATAATTTGTGTTTGATTTTGGAGCTACATCTGAGATTAATCTGGCCCATTAGAACCATGGTGAAAAAAAATCTATGGACCAAATTCAACTGAGTTGTGTTGGCTTATGCCAGTGGTGAACATGGTCCTTTGTGTGTATGAACAGCTGGGTCCATGTGCAGCACCTACAGAGAGTGTGCATCATAGTGTTGCATGTATATGTAGGAAATGTGTACCATGCATAGAGAGCTGCTAGCATGGTGATGCTGAAAGGGAGCAGTGACATTATGGAGCTTGTTGCAGGGACTCTGGATATCAGAGGGAAGGGCACCTCTCTGTAGTGTGATTATGGTGCAGAGGATTTGTGTTTAGCAGAATGAGGGTATGAGAGGGACTGGATGCTCACATCAAGATCCATCAGTCATCTCCAGTGATGGGTCTTGGGCTGTGGGGGAAGTCTAAGGGGGGAAAGCAGTATTTGGTGTTTATCATAGACTCAGAATCCATGGCCAGAAGGGACCATTACGATCATGTAGTCTGATCTCTTGCATAACATGGGCCATAAAACTTCCCAAAAATAGTTCTTAGAGCAGATCTTTTAGAAAATCTTGAATTAAAAATGGTCAGTGATGGAGAATCCACCATGACTCTCGGTAAAAGATTCCAATGGTTAATTACCCTCACTGTTTTTTTAAAAAAAAAAAAAAAAGTATGCTTTATTTCCAATCTGAATTCATCTAACTTCAGCTTCCAGCTATTAGATCATGCTATACCTTTCTCTGCTAGACTGAAGAGCCCATCATTAAATATTTGTTCCCATGTAGATGTTTATAGAGTGTAATCAAGTCATCCTGTAACCTATGCTTTGTTATCATAGAATATCAGGGTTGGAATATCAGACAGGAGGTCATCTAGTCCAACCCCCTGCTGAAAGCAGGGCCAATCCCCAATTTTTGCCCCAGATCCCTAAATGGCCCCCTCAATGATTGAACTCACAACCCTGGGTTTAGCAGGCCAATGCTCAAACCCCTGAGCTATCCCTCCGCCCTAAACTAAATAGATTGAGCTCCTTGAATCTATCATTAGAAGGCAGTTTTTCTAATCCTTTAATCTTTCTTGTGTCTCTTCTCTGAGCCCTCTCCAATTTATTAACATCCTTCTTGAATTGTTGACACCGGTATTCCAGCAGTGGTTGTACAAGTGCAAAATAAAGAGGTAAAAGAATCTCTTTACTCTTACTTGGGATTCCTCTGTTTAAGAATCCAAGGATAGCATTAGCTCTTTTGGCCTCAGTATCGTAAAGGGAGCTCATGTTCAGCTGATTAGCCATCACTACCCCAAATCTTTTTCAAAGTCCCTGCTTCCCAGGATACAGTCCCACATCCTGCAAGTACGGCTACATTCTTTGTTCCTAGAAGGATACATTGATATTTAGCCATATTCAAATGCATTTTGTTTGCACCCAGCTTACCAAGCAATCCAGATCGCTCTGAATCAGTGACCTCTCCTCTTCATTATTTACCACTCCCCCAATTTGGGTCATCTGCAAACTTTATGTTTTCTGCCAGGTCACTGAGAAAAATGTTAAATAGCACAGGGCCAAGAACCAATCTATGCAGGACCACACTAGAAAGAGTGGATGAGGATTCCCTGTTTACAACTGCAGTTTGAGACCTACCATGTTAATTTGATCTTTCTAGTTTTTTTAAAATCAAAATGTCATGTGGTACAAAGTCACATGCCTTTCAGTAGTCTAAGTATATAATATCAATAGTATTACCTTTATCAACCAAACTTGTAATCCAAAAAGATACTAAGTTTGACAGGATCTATTTTCCATAAACCCATGTTGATTGGCATTAATTATATTACCCTTCTTTAATTGTTTATTAATTGAGTCCAGTATCAGCTGCTCCATTATCTTGCCCAGGATCAATGTCAGACTGACTAGGCTTATCCTTACCCCGGTCAGCCCATTTACCCTTTTTAAATATTGACAACATTAGGCATCTTCAAGTCTTTTGTAACTACCCTAATGTTTTAGCTCCTAGAGTCATGTCATTACAAGACAATCTCAGCTTTAATTTTAAAACAATAAAGTAAAATTTAAGCTCTCACGGTTGCAAAGCAAAGCCCGGAAATGTGAAACTTAAAGGCTCAACAACAAAAATCATCCGACAAATAAAAAGAACCAGAGCAGATTAGTTTACAAAATCTCATGATTTTTAATACTTGGTGTTGGCAATACTGTTGTAATTTATGTCCCAAGTGCACCATGGGATTGCACAGTATGAGAGAGAGGCCTCTCTCCTATTGCACCTGCTTAGCTAGTGGGTTTCAGGAGATGAAAGAGAAGGGCTCTCAGATGCCTAATTACTCGGAGGCCAAAGTGTGCCACTAACTTTCAAAAGCAATAGTGTTGCTGACCCCAAGCATTCAAAAACTATGAGTCAGGTCCCCCCAATAAAATCACAAGATTGGTTTGAAAACCATCAGAATGTTTTAAAAGAACACGTTTTGGGTTCTTTGTATTTGCCTTGGGGGTGCTCTCACTTCGTGTTTTCATGTTTTTTCTCCACAACCATGAGGGCTAGAAACTTACTTTTTTTTTTTTTTTGTTTAAATAGAAGCAGAAATTCTCATGTAATAACAGGACTCCAAAGCTGGACAATAGCAGGATTCCAAAGCTCCAAATACCACTAGAGCTGGTAACGCAATGGGGACTATCAGAGGAACTATGAGAGTCCGGTAGGCTCCTAGCTGCTGCAACAGAAGAGGGGCAGGCTCTCCACTGGTGCAGAGGAGATGGGCCATCCAGAGGTGTTACGGGATGAGCCATCATGTGGTTAATGGCAAGTGGAGAGGAAGCACTCAGCCGCTTCCTAGATGGAGACATTGAGGGCTTGTTGGAAGTGGAGTGACAGGAGAAAGAGGAGTGAACTCTGACCTTGCTGAGGTCCATCTGGCATTAGGTAGCACTTGCTGTGCTACAAACACTTCCCCCGTCCCAGACTCCACCGGAGGATGTTTTTACTAGCTGCAGTGGGTCAGTTGTAACCCCCTCTTCCTGATGACCTAGGCTGACAGGGAGCTGTAGGTCCCAGCTAACAAAGGAGGGGAACTTCTGGCTGACTCAACTGCACCTTTAAAAATCGCCAGTCACAGCTCAGAATGGGCTCATGCTTTACTGTGGCAGCTGCTCCCTGTGGGCTGCATAGAAGATGCTCAGGGATAATCAGGATTTCGTTTGTATTTGCTTGAGGCTCTGGTATTGGTCACTTGAGCCCCAGTTGGGAGATCTGGCTGTATGAGGATTTTATATGTAGGCCCGGCTTGACATGAGTAAATGGACATGGGTGAGGTCTCATTTCTTGGGAGACAGGATTAGGGAGGTAAATGGATCAGGAGTCTGGAAAAAGAATGTCTGTATTAGCTAAGATTATGGGGAACACCCAGGGAACCACTGACACTGGACAAGAGAAGCCTGAAATGTAAGATGAAGTAAAGAATAAGTCATGCATGGACAGGACATGCTGTCCAGGGATTCGTTCCTACCAAGTGACCAAGCTAATCCCAAAGCATGTGATGCAGTGTGTAAATGCACATCAAGGAAGAGATTTTCTATGCAACTTTGGGTGCATGGTACACCCCATACCTGCCCTCTATGCTTAAGTCTGATCAACTCAGCATAGCCTTGCTGTATGCCAAATAAAGGAGCCTGAGCAACAAAACTGGAGTCCAACTGAGTTCTTGAAGAACCAAATAGAAGAGATCTCAGGGGAACCCCAGTGGTACAATCGGTTGATTTTAAAAAACAACAACAAAAACCCCACTTAAAACATTAACAGAGAGATGATGTACAATCAATAACTGATCAGGAGAAGAAGCCCAGAAATAAGAAACTGCTAGGACATGTATCAAAGGAGTGCAGAAAGATACTCTTGTCCCAAAGTCCCCTAACTGGGAAGGCTTGTTGACAGATGTGCCGCTGTAGTGTGTCAGTGTAGACACTCCCTCCCATTCGCAGAGGTAATCAACCTCCTTGAGAGGCAGTAATTAGGTCAATGGAAGAATTCTTATATTGACCTAGTGCAGTCTACATCTGGGGTTAGGTCGACTTAATGACATCTCTCACGGGTGAGGATTTTTCACACCTCATAGCAATGTAGCTGAGTTGACCTAACTTTTTAGTGTCGGTCAGGCCTGAGTATATCCACTAATCTAAAAAAAACAAACAGGTAATTATTGTTTATTCCTTCTTCTCTGGGTCCAATAGGTAGGGCACCACTGGGCATCAGGATTCCTGGGTTCTCTTTTCAACTATGATTTCTTCTGCAACTTTGGGTAAATCACTTCTCTTCCCTCCGTGCCTCAGTTTCCCCATCTCTACAATGAAAACAATAGTGCTTATGCACCTTTGTGAAATGATTTTTAAGAACTAAGACTGTAAAACACTAGTGTTATTACTAAAAAAAAATATAAGGAGCAAAGAGCATCATCTTCACACCTTGACAATAAGCTTAAACTATGTGAAGGGTACAGGTTTCACCTATGAAGATCAATGTGCACTCAGATTGGGGAAGAATAGGCTTTTGTAATAGCCCCTTACCTCCTAACAGCAGGGATGTGGAGATGTTAAGGACTCTTCAGTTTAATCAGAATCATTAACTTAATTTTAAGCACAGCCTGTCAAGGTTTTTTGCTCAGACTTCAAGGAGGAGAAGGCCTTGCCAGTTCTGGGGCTGTGGGTGGCAGGATCTTATTCTGCTCACAGGCACACAGATAAATGTCATATCTGTGGCACGAGAACACCACTCAGTGCATTTCATCTTCAAAAGGCATTCATTAACCCCCAAGAGGCTCTCACTACCCCACTTGAGATGGGAGCATGATTATCCCCATTTTAGGGAAGAGTAAACTGAGGCACACAGGGGCTGGATTTGCCTAAAGTTATAGAGGGATTCACTTCCAGAATCAAGAATAGCCCCTCGGAATTCCTGGGTCCCAGCCCTATATTCAGACCACTAGACAACACATCTCCCTGGAGTTTATGTGCTCCTTTTATGCACAGGGATGAGATGGGGGAAAGGACAGAAATATGAAGGGATGGAAGAGTGGGTGGGGGAGACAGGAGAATATAACAGAAGTCTGAGTGAGAGGGATGTGTTGAAATGAATGAGGGTGAACAAGTGGGGGGGGGGGAAATGAGGAGGAATAAATAAAGGGAGAAATAGCAAGAGATTAAATGGGAAGGAAAGCAGAGGAGTGAGAGAGAGAGAGGAAGACACAGGAGTTGGCATCCGAGTTCTCTCTAAAGAAGAGAGGAGAGAACTTGCCCTCTTTCTTTCCTGATCTTGCCTTAAAATTGCAGGAATGTGGTGGCACAACATCAGCTCTCTGATTTATTAATTCCATCCCATCCCACCAGCTCACAGAACAAAAAAGCGTCTGTGTTTGCTCCAGAGGAGCGCATGAAGGGCCTTATTCATGTCGGAGCTGGAGAGAGCAGCCAGCAGATACAGGAAAGTCATCAGTGCCTCGCTCCTTTTCACCTTTGTATGGATTGGAAAAAAACCCCACTGAGATGAAAGGCAACAAACCGTGATGTATCAGGAGAGAGAAAAAAAAAAAAAAAAAAAAAAAAAAAAAAAAAAAACAGATCACCAGCAGGGTCAATCAGCATGGGATTCTCAACAAGAGAGCAGCCACCTTGGGCCTGCCTGCACCGGTAAGGGAGCCATCTCATGAGGTTGGTTGCACGAGATGGCTGGTTCCTTTGCTTCTCCTTGTGATGGCTCAGCTTGGCCCCCAGAGGACAATATTTTGGCTGGAACTGCTCTGCCCCACCCGTGAAAAGCACACCTTGCAACCACAGTTGCATTCTGGTAGCCCTGAAGCACCTATCCCATACAGCCTACTCTTGTGGCCTACCATTAGACAGATACAAGGAAAGTCAGATAATTCACTAAATCTATGGGCCAATAAAGGAACCATCATCTTAAGATTTGGTTGGCTACTAATCTATAGCCCCTTCTACCTGAGGATCTTAGAGCACTTTGTGAATAGCAATTACACCTTGCAAAGCCCCAGAGGTAGGTTAGTATTATTCATGTTTACTTTACAGATGGGGAAATGGAGGATCAGCGAAGTGACTTGTCCAAAGCTATCCCATAGGCAGGTGCTGGCATAGAACCCAGTATGGCCCGAACAAGGAGGTGTCATGGGATTTCTAATCAACATGAGGGTTAAGAAGACACCAACTGTACAGCTGCTCTGAAGGATGGCACCTGCAGCAGTGCACTGTCCCCTAAAGCTAAACCAAGGGCGGGTTCTGCATCGATGCAGAGGAAAGTGACCCAGCAAAACCACTGCCACTGGCACTCTGGTTTTCTTTGGAGGTCTCCTATACATATATTGGCCAGGATCAACCCTGCTTAGCTTGCAAAAGGGGGACACAGCACTGCCTGACATGCTAAACTCATACACAAGTATCTCCACAAACCCAATTGCTCTCCATACCCAACATAAGCTTTCAGACAGTCATTAATTTTTTAGTTATCTTTTAACAAGAGTTTAAATTGTTAGAATGTTAACTCCCCTCCTCCCCCACCTAATCTTATTACTTGGCTTAGTTACAGGGGCAGGGAGTAGCTGAAATAGCTACCATGACCTCAGTGCAGGGGGGTAACAGAAAAATACCAGGACAATACAGTTTGGCTTTGTATCATTCATAAACCAGCACCACAAAATGCTTCCAGGCTGATGATAGCAGTTTCGAGTAAACATGAGTGACGGCGGTTGCAGCAGTCAGCCAGTTTGGATCAAATCAGAACCAACTTGATCCTTCTCCAGAAGCATGAACTGAATCCAAAGTGAACCTGTTCTGAGGTTTGAGAATAAGGTTGAACTGAATTATTTTCCCATTCAAGTGAACCCAGGAATTGCCAGACTGGATCAGTCCTTTTGAGGTCCATCTAGGCCAGTACCTTACCTTCTGACCAGATGCTCCAGAGGAAGGAGCAAGAAGTCCTACAAGGGACAATTATGGAAGCTTCTTATTAACCTTAGGCAGGTAGTGAAGCATGAGGGTTCATAGCCATTCTACATTTGGGATTCTATTTAACATAAACAGTGGATGTTTCATTAGTCATCTAAATGGCTCATGCTTTTCAGAATCCTGCTAAGCTCTTAGCTTCACAGGTATGCCTGCAGCACAGCAAAGAAAACCTGCGGCTGGCTTGTGCTGTGGGACTTGGGCTGCTTCACTGCTATGTAGGCTTGCAGGCTTGGGCAGGACTGAGCTCTGGGACCCTCCCACCCGGCTCCAGCCTGAGCCTGGAAGTCTGCACAGCAGTGAAGCAGCCCGAGCCCTTTGAGCCCGAGTCGGCTGGCACAGGCCAGCTGCAGGTGTCTAGCTGCTGCACAGACATATCCATATGGCAGTGAGTTCTACTGGTTCAACCGTGTAAGAGTATTTCCTTTTATCACTACAGTCATTGCCTTCCAATTTAAGCAAATTTCCCCTTGCTCTTTTACTACGAGAAAGGGTGAACAGAAGTGCCAGTCTACTTACTCTATGCCGTTGGTTTCCATATATCATCATGGTCTCTCTTACATTCTTCTCTCTGAACTAAATATGCCCAAACTTTTCAATCTCCCCAAATGTCTGAGGTAATGTCCCAATCTTCAAAGCCAGCCTGTTCTTATAAGAGCTGGACCTCAATCAAAAAAAAAAAAAAAAAAAAAATCAGGGATCTGAATCCAAACTCTGCATCTATATTATATACTCTCTCTCTCTCCACACATACACAAGAAGTTTGTATTGGGCTATTTTTATTTCTTCCCGAAGGCTCCCCAAGCACTTCACAAACTAGACACAGACAGCACCACTAAGATGCAGTTGCTCAGGGTGTGGTGGTGGGGGGGGGGGGAGGGAAGGAAGGCAACTAAACCGTACAGCATGTTCAGTAACAGTGGGGAGGGGAAATCTTTGCCAAGAAGAGTGGGACAAATTCCAGCTCTTAAGAAAAGGATGATGGAGCCTTAATGTCCCTGCAGAGATAAGATTTTGATCTAAAAGACTCACATTAAATTGCATGGATCCCCTTTGATTTAACTTAAGGTTTGTTTACAATTACAGCGCTGCATCAGTGCGGCGGTGCTACTGTAGCGCTTAGCGAAGACCAGTGGTTCTCAAACTTTTGCACTGGTGACCCCTTTCACACAGCAAGCCTGAGTGCAACCCCCCGCTATACATTAAAAACACTTTTTTATATTTAAGCACTATTATAAATGCTGGAAGCAAAGCAGAGTTTGGGGGTGGAGGCTGACACCTCATGACCCCCTGTTTGAGAACCCCTGGCAAAGACAACACTTATGCTGACTGGAGAGCTTCTTCCATGGGTGTAAGTACTCCACCTCCCTAAGAGGCGGTAGCTATGTCAACAGGAGAAGCCCTCCAGGGGGAAGAGCACTGTCTACATCTGCAGTTAGATCGGAACAACAACATCGCACAGGGGTGTGGAGTTTCCATGCCCCTGAGAGACATAGTTATACCGATATAAATTGGTAGTGTAGACCATGTCTTAGAAAGATAAAGGATTGAGTTCATTAAAAGCAATTCAGCCACAACTAGAGGTATTTATCGGAGGTAGGCTGAATCCCCTACATGGGGAATAGTGGGGTCTGTCCAGCTTACCTCCCAGACAAGAATGAGGTTGACACAGTCACACACCTATGGCTAAGAGCAGGGTTAATACGAACAACAGAGTATGTATTTGTAGTACCGTAGTGACCAGGGACCCTAGTCACAGACCTGAAGTTCTGGGGCTCACCTGTGCCTTGTATTAACTATTCTTCCATTGAACTGGATGCTCCCAGCAATTTTTAAACTGATCATTTTGTTAAAGTCATGATGAGCTCAGCAGCCTTTTACTACTTTCCAGCCTTGCACCTGGCTTGGGAGTCTGATGATCTGGGTTGTATTCCCAGCTCTGCCACTGTGGGACTTGGGACAAATCTGCACAGCAGTGTCTCCGTGTATAAAGTGGGGATAGTCATACTGACCTGCAGAACTTCATGAGGAGAGAAAGGTTGCAAGGATTAACTCTGTAATGTGTGTAAAGCACTCTGTGATCCTGATGGGAGGCACTAGAGGCAAGCAACGTATTATTAAACTTAGACGCTAGTCCCAAAGGGCAGACTTTAGCAGGTTTCTCACAATCATTAGTGGCTTTCACGATGCAGGTAAGGATTTCTCCTGCCTCCCCATAGACACAGGCGCTTGGAACAGAAAGTCAGAGCTGGGAAACAAAAGAGAACCTGCTGTGGAGAGGTAGGGTCATGAGCCTGAGGGTCTGGAAGTAGCCATGCTGCAAGTGCTGATGATAGGGGTGAAGTGGGGCTGGAAGCAGTGGCCCTGTGGACACTGGCTCTGGGTTGTAGGGAGGTTAAAGCAGGGGTGCTCTGGACACTGGCCCCAGGAGGCACAGCAGGATTAGAAGTAGCTCTGAGTGCTGGCTATAGGCATGCAGGGGCCTCAAAGCAGGCTCCAACTCGATCCTGGCAAGACTGTTTTGAGTGTTGCTGGAAGCAGGGTTGAAGTGGATGGTGGAATCAGCCTGCAGCAACTGATATCAAATACAAAGTAGCGGGTACACCAAGTGCTCATGAACACTGGAGAGGCTGCTGGATGTAGGAGCTTAGGGGTGCTGTGGTAAGGAGGGAATGGAAGCCTTGCAAGGAGTGCTGCTGGAATTAAGCCATGTTTCACTCCCACCACGGATACATCTACACTGCAATCGGGTGTGTGACTGCAACTGGGGTAGGCATACCCACCCTAGCTTTAATCTAGCTAACACAGCTAAAAAAAAAAAAAATAGCAATGAAGAGGGATGCAGCAGCGTGAGCGTCGCATGGGATCTACAAGCCACCTGGAACCCTGGGTACAGAGCTTGTGTTGCCACCCTGCCCCAGGGCCTGTACTGCTGCATCTTCACTGTTATTTGCAGTATGCTAGCTAGATTGAAGCTAGCACAGGTGTGCCTACCCCAGCTATAATCACACCTCCAACTGTGGTGTGGATGTACCCCAAGAGGCAACATACTGGGTATGCCTTTGCTTTCCTGGCCCGTGTGGACATGCTGTTGAAATGAAGGGAGCGTCCTTTCAACATCGCCACGGGTATGAGTGCAACAGGGGCCAGCAGCAAGACGTTTTAATGTGTGCAGAGTAGATGGATTTTGTATATTAAAACAAACACCATTTGCTATCTACGTCAACACAGTCCTTAAAACTCCCCTGGCCCTACAGGGCAATTGCTGCTAAATAACCCTGAGTCCAGAAGGAGGATGGAATGTAAGGGCCCCAGGGCTGTGTACAGGGGAGGTGTGTTTCTCTGGGTCTTTTAGGGAGAACTACTACTTCTTGAGCCCCATACACCTCACTGGATCTTTCAAACAATACCTTAAAAACCAAAGGTCTGTGTGTACTATTTGCACCTTTTAAAAATCCCCTGTCCCTTTTCATAAGAGTAGGCATTTGCCCCAATGTCCTTGACCCAAATTCTTTACCTCCTGCCCCATTGCCATGCAGTGTGTTGAAATGCAGCCACCTCTGGAGTGAAGGACAGCAGCTAACCTTGCAATGGTGCTCTGCATAAGTGGCTTGTGTAGTGCTCTGGGGCCACAGTCCTCATATACAAGTGTAAATAATGTATTAACTGTTATTATTCCTTGGCTCCTTTGCCATTTGGAATATAGCTACTGTGCTTTAATTCAATATCAACTGATTTCTGGGAAAAAAAAAACAAAACAAAAAACACACAATATTGAGTGCTCTTGCTGCTATACATACCCACCATGCAGACTAACTGTTCTGTGGAGCCTTTATTCAGTGCAGAGTTAAGTGCATTGAAAGTGGCTGCTGCTGTTCCCAGGAGACCGGTTGCGTGCCTTTACCCCTCGCAGGGCATATACAGCAGCTACTCTGTGAATAGCACTTAGGTATTGTGTGTCACATATGACATTAACAACTGCTTCCCTGTAATTCACAAATAACAAAACAAAAGCTGTCTTAATACACTATCTTGCTCCTAGGCTTGGAGGAGAGAAGAGATGCAGCGTGTGGCTAGAAACAGGTTCTGCTTTTCTAATGCCCCTCACTCCTGACCTGCAGCACCACCTGCTGTTCCAGTCCTGGGCTCCCCACACAGCTCTGCCAATGCCCCTCACTCCTGACATACCGTCTTTTCCCCCTGCCCAGCTATTCCACTCCTGGACTCCACAGATAGCTCTGTTAGTGCGCTTCACTCCTGCTTTGTAATCTTCTCTATGACTGCAGGCCCGCCTTCCCCTTACCCCCTGTCAGTGTACCTATCTCCTGAATGGTCTCCCCTCTGCTGGAATGCCATGCAGCTCTCTCAATGCACCAGTCTTGTAACGCCCACCTGTCCTAGGGCCTCTGGCAAACAGACTGCTGCTTGGCGACCGGCAGAAACGAGGCGGAGGTCTCCAAAACCATTCTGCACATTAGAATCAAACAGGATTTGAACCCAAGTGGATGTGGAACTAGGTTAGAGCAGGTTTCAGAGTAGCAGCCGTGTTAGTCTGTATTCGCAAAAGGTTAGAGCAGAAAGCGGCTGTACTCCTTCACTCATGCACTAACCTCTTTCCTACCACAGTCCTGCCATAGGGCAGGAAGTGCCTGCAGAAGCTGCATGTTGCCAGCTGTATATTTATCCCCAGTCACTACTGCTGGGCGGTATACATGCTTGGTTCTGCACTGCTGCTGAATGGATCTGCCCCTGCCTCCCCCTGCACTCAGAGACTAGCCCCTTCCAGGGAGTTACTCAGGAAACAGTGCCGCTTTCCACACTTGCAACGCCATGGGGATTCCCTCCCCCGACTGTTATACCTTTGCTGCTAACATTGCTTTCCCACCTCTCCCTGCTCCTGGTTAGATGGAGTGATTGGCAAGGCTAGGCAGGAGAGCCAAGCACTTTCCATCCTCGCTTGGGAGGCTCCAGGCCAAACAAAATTGCTCCTAAGAAACCAGCAAATTTGCAAGAAAACACCCATTTAAGAGCAGAGGTGAAAAGGGCTAGATGTTTTTCTTCCCCATAACACCTCCCTACTCCCCTTCTCCCACCTTGAAGGCCCACTCACGGTCTCTTCATGACCTGTTCAAATAAGGATTTGGACCCACTACAAAGGAATTTGACATCTGGCATTTGAGGGGTCTTGGGTTTCTCTGGGTATACCTACACTCCAAAAAAAAAAAAAAAAAAAAAAAAAAAAAAAAAAAAAAAAAAAGACCCATAGCACAGAATCTCAGACCCTGGGTTAATTGATTTGCGCTCGTGGGGCTTGGGTGACGTGGGTAAGAACAGGTTTCAGAGTAGCAGCCGTGTTAGTCTGTATTCGCAAAAAGAAAAGGAGGACTTGTGGCACCTTAGAGACTAACAAATTTATTTGAGCATAAGCTTTCGTGAGCTACAGCTCACTTCATCGAAATGCATCCGATGAAGTGAGCTGTAGCTCACGAAAGCTTATGCTCAAATAAATTTGTTAGTCTCTAAGGTGCCACAAGTCCTCCTTTTCCTTTTGTGGGTAAGAACAATAGTGTAGATGTTCCTGCTCTGAAACCTGGCCAGAGGGAGGGTCTCAGAGGCCAGGCTCCAGCCTGAGTCCAAACATCTACACTGATTTTTTTGGCCTTGTAACTCAAGCCCAATGAGTCAATTGACTTGGGGTCCGAGACAGTATTGCAGATTTTTCTTTGCAGCGTAGACATACCCTCTGTGTCATCAGTCTATCTTCATCAGGGAGCTGTAGCCTCCCTCTCCTGCTCAGTTTGAGAGAGTGTTGCCTAGCAGTTTAAACAGAAGACTGGAAGCTAGGACACCTGGGTCTGTCTCCAGCTCTGCCAACAATTCACTGTGCATCTTTGGGCAAGTCATTTCACCTTAAGAAAAGGAGTACTTGTGGCACCTTAGAGACTAATAAATTTGTTAGTCTCTAAGGTGCCACAAGTCCTCCTTTTCTTTTTGCGAATACAGACTAACACGGCTGCTACTCTGAAACCTGTCATTTCACCTTGGTTTCCCCATCTGTAAAACAGGAATAATTGCTTCACAGGCGCACTGGGAAGGTGAGTTAGTGAATTTTGGTAACATGATCGGAGATCCTGTCACAGTTACTTAGATGCTACAGTGATAGATGGAAGCTATGGACCCCAAGCCGGAAAATTCCAATCTGGATTTTGAACAGCCCATATGTTGGGGGTGTTCCGATCTGCAGTTTTAGTTTGGCCCATTGCAAAGATGAGGTTGCTCTCAAAATTCAGACCCCGATTTGGATGCCAAGCACCGCCAAAGTTTGGGATGCCTGGCTCCAGGGTCGGCCCCACTTCTACTCCAAAGATCAGGTTATTAAAAGAAGTGCTTGTGCAGCGCAGAGACCGCAAGGTCATCTCTGCTCCCCCGATCCCACGCCTCGCGCAGGAGAGGAACCGGGGTCTCGCTCTTACCTGGGGAAATGCGCGGGCGGGAGGAGTCACCATGAGGCTCTCTGAGAATCCAGAGCGATTCTGCACCTGAACGTGTCAGCCGCGCCGGTTCGCGAGCAGCTCCCGCCGCAGGGAGGAGACGGGTCGGGTCCGGCCCGCTCCAGGCTCGCCAGCTCCCTCGCCGCCGCGTGCCAGCAAGTGCCCCGACCGGCAGGAGCTCGCCCGGCTCCGGGGGCTGGATCCTGCTCGGCCGCCCCCTGGCTGGATCGAGCCCTTTTATAGGCAGCGCCGGGAACGCCGCTCCGCTCGGGGCTGTGCGAAGGAGCCTCCTTAAGGCAGCCCTGCCGGAGGGCGGGCTGCAGAGCGGGGACGCCCCGACGCGCATCCCGCTGGGCCACCTTAAGAGGGGAGCCGGGGAAGGGGCGCGAGGGGGGCAGACGGGAGGAGCGGAGCGAAATGCGGCACGCGCCCCTGCCCCCGGGGAGCGGAGCCGCCGCGCGCCCCTGCGCAGAGAGGGAGGCTGGGCGCTCAGCGGGGGACCCGGGCGGGGGAGGGGGAGGGGTTGGCTAATGCCGCTGCTGCCCCGCCGCTTCCCTGGCCGGGCGGGGGCAGGCCTGAGACCGAGCTGGGCCGCTCCCCTGTGCCTGCTCCGGCCGCAGGTCACCGCTGGGAGCGAGCTGCGTGCCCGGCTCCTGCTGAGCCAGAGGCCGGGATCCCTGGGCAGAACCAGGGGAGCCAGCCCCATCCCTCCCCTCCTCGCCCCCACCAAGGAAGGGAGTAACTCCACTGATCACTATCCCCTCTGTACCCCCCCACACTCGGGGTGCAAAGCCGCATGGGGTCTGTCCACACCACACTTAGCCAGGCCTCTGACTCAGCTTTGAGCCCAAACCTCCCTTCCGTCCCCATACAGATCAGTCTGACTGACTCTGCTGAGTGAGCGCTCAGGACCTGGGTCCCAGACCCTGGTAGTGGGGTGGGTCAGATCCAACTGTGACTTGGGTCCAAGCCTTGCCATTTTGCAGTGTGGTCATGGCTCAAGCCATAAACCTGAGTCAGAAGGTCGGCGTAGCACAGTATGGGCACATTAGCACGGCTATGAGACCCACGTCCGCCAATTGTAAGCCCAGGTTTACAATGCAATGTGGATGCTCAAATGCAGGCTTGGAAACACCAAGTCCACGAGCCCAGGTCCCACAGATTAGGGTTTACAATGTAATGCAGACATAGCCATAGATACAGCAAAGTGTCAGTTTCTGGGACTCAGGGCTGTGATAGTTTTTACTATACCCCTTCCAAATCTGCTCCTCCATTCATTCTGCTCCTCACACCAAGGACAGGAGTAACTCTCTTGTATACCACCCTCTATCAACTCCACCAGCTGGGGGCAGCAAAAGCCCCCTATGTTGGTACATGTGTCATAGGAGAGGCAGAGTTGCCAGTCCCACCTGTTCAAAAATCAGGAGTGTCCCCCCCCAAATTACGAGATAATATATTTCTATCTCTGCTACTTATGTGGCCCTGTTTCCATAATATCTGAGCACCTCCCAGCCTTTACGCATGCTGGCTGACTTGGGGCAAGTCGCATCCCCTCTCTGTGCCTCAATTTCTCCATTTGTAAAATGAGGCTAATGATTCCAGCCTCCTTTGTAAAGTGCTTTAAAATGGGACTGGTAAGTATCCGAGTGTGTGTGTTTGCTTGCTGAGGAAGTATCCGAGCGTGTGTTTGCTGGGAGGGAGCCTGAGTGAGTGTCTGATTGGCTGCTAGCCTGCAGGGGGCGGGCATTAGGGTGTCTGTGTGTTTGCGTCAGGGAAGCCTGGCTGTTTAAAAATAGCCGGAGCCTCGCGAACCAGCTGAGCAGCGGGGACAGCAGAGCAGCTCACAGCAGGAGTTTGCCTGGGAGTTCGCCTGGAGTGAGCCCAGTGAGGCTTACATCTTGCCAACGTCTCTGAGGAAGCTCATAGTAGGTAGGTGATATGGAAGGGGGGGATTCAGCTGTTGTGACCTGCACTGGATGTGCCATGTTTGTCTTTCTTCCACAGGACAGAAGCGACTTCGTCTGTACAAAGTGCAAGCTGGTCTCCATATTGGAAGAGAAGATTGAAGGTCTGGAGCAACAGGTAACGACCCTGCGTTGTATACGGGAGACTGAGGATTTTCTGGACCAAACTCAGGATAGCCTTCTAGGGGCACAAAGCTCTAAAGATGTAGAGCAGGTTGCACAGAGGAGCCAAGAGGCCAGTGAAGAAGCTTGGCAACATGTGACCTCCAGAAGAGGTAAGCGGAATGTCCGGGTTCCAGTAACACAGACACAGGTAACTAACCGCTTTCATGTTCTCTCCACAGGTACCAATGCGGAGAGTGGACCAGATGATATGTCTGGGGGGAGAAAGCGGAAGGAGACTCCGCTGGTTGGGAGGCATGAGATGCGATGTCCTGAGGTTGGAGGTTCCACGACCACCACTCCCAAGAGGAGAAGGCGGGTGGTGGTGGTCGGGGACTCTCTCCTCCGGGGGACTGAGTCATCTATCTGCCGCCCTGACCGGGAAAACCGAGAAGTCTGCTGCTTGCCAGGGGCTAAGATTCGTGATGTGACGGAGAGACTGCCGAGACTCATCAAGCCCTCGGATCGCTACCCCTTCCTGCTTCTCCACGTGGGCACCAATGATACTGCCAAGAATGACCTTGAGCGGATCACTGCGGACTATGTGGCTCTGGGAAGAAGGATAAAGGAGTTGGAGGCGCAAGTGGTGTTCTCGTCCATCCTCCCCGTGGAAGGAAAAGGCCTGGGTAGGGACCGTCGAATCGTGGAGGTCAACGAATGGCTACGCAGGTGGTGTCGGAGAGAAGGCTTTGGATTCTTTGACCATGGGATGGTGTTCCATGAAGGAGGAGTGCTGGGCAGAGACGGGCTCCATCTTACGAAGAGAGGGAAGAACATCTTTGCCAGCAGGCTGGCTAACCTAGTGAGGAGGGCTTTAAACTAGGTTCACCGGGGGAAGGAGACCAAAGCCCTGAGGTAAGTGGGAAAGCGGGATACCGGGAGGAAGCACAGGCAGGAAGGTCTGTGAGGGGAGGGCTCCTGCCTCATACTGGGAATGAGGGGCGATCAACAGGTTATCTCAAGTGCTTATATACAAATGCACAAAGCCTTGGAAACAAGCAGGGAGAACTGGAGGTCCTGGTGATGTCAAGGAATTATGACGTGATTGGAATAACAGAGACTTGGTGGGATAACTCACATGACTGGAGTACAGTCATGGATGGTTATAAACTGTTCAGGAAGGACAGGCAGGGCAGAAAAGGTGGGGGAGTAGCACTGTATGTAAGGGAGCAGTATGACTGCTCAGAGCTCCGGTACGAAACTGTGGAAAAACCTGAGTGTCTCTGGATTAAGTTTAGAAGTGTGTGCAACAAGAGTGATGTCATGGTGGGAGTCTGCTATAGACCACCGGACCAGGGGGATGAGGTGGATGAGGCTTTCTTCCGGCAACTCACGGAAGCTACTAGATCGCATGCCCTGATTCTCATGGGTGACTTTAATTTTCCTGATATCTGCTGGGAGAGCAATACAGCGGTGCATAGACAATCCAGGAAGTTTTTGGAAAGCGTAGGGGACAATTTCCTGGTGCAAGTGCTAGGGGAGCCAACTAGGGGGAGCGCTTTCCTTGACCTGCTGCTCACAAACCGGGTAGAATTAGTGGGGGAAGCAAAAGTGGATGGGAATCTGGGAGGCAGTGACCATGAGTTGGTTGAGTTCAGGATCCTGACGCAGGGAAGAAAGGTAAGCAGCAGGATACGGACCCTGGAGTTCAGGAAAGCAGACTTTGACTCCCTCAGGGAACAGATGGCCAGGATCCCCTGGGGGACTAACATGAAAGGGAAGGGAGTCCAGGAGAGCTGGCTGTATTTCAAGGAATCCCTGTTGAGGTTACAGGGACAAACCATCCCGATGAGTCGAAAGAATAGTAAATATGGCAGGCGACCAGCTTGGCTTAATGGTGAAATCCTAGCGGATCTTAAACATAAAAAAGAAGCTTACAAGAAGTGGAAGCTTGGACATATGACCAGGGAAGAGTATAAAAATATTGCTCGGGCATGTAGGAAAGATATCAGGAGGGCCAAATCGCACCTGGAGCTGCAGCTAGCAAGAGATGTCAAGAGTAACAAGAAGGGTTTCTTCAGGTATGTTGGCAACAAGAAGAAAGCCAAGGAAAGTGTGGGCCCCTTACTGAATGAGGGAGGCAAGCTAGTGACAGAGGATGTGGAAAAAGCTAATGTACTCAATGCTTTTTTTGCCTCTGTTTTCACTAACAAGGTCAGCTCCCAGACTGCTGTGCTGGGCAACACAAAATGGGGAAGAGATGGCCAGCCCTCTGTAGAGATAGAGGTGGTTAGGGACTATTTAGAAAAGCTGGACGTGCACAAGTCCATGGGGCCGGACGAATTGCATCCGAGAGTGCTGAAGGAATTGGCGGCTGTGATTGCAGAGCCCTTGGCCATTATCTTTGAAAACTCGTGGCGAACGGGGGAAGTCCCGGATGACTGGAAAAAGGCTAATGTAGTGCCCATCTTTAAAAAAGGGAAGAAGGAGGATCCTGGGAACTACAGGCCGGTCAGCCTCACCTCAGTCCCTGGAAAAATCATGGAGCAGGTCCTCAAAGAATCAATCCTGAAGCACTTAGAGGAGAGGAAAGTGATCAGGAACAGTCAGCATGGATTCACCAAGGGAAGGTCATGCCTGACTAATCTAATCGCCTTTTATGATGAGATTACTGGTTCTGTGGATGAAGGGAAAGCAGTGGATGTATTGTTTCTTGACTTTAGCAAAGCTTTTGACACGGTCTCCCACAGCATTCTTGTCAGCAAGTTAAGGAAGTATGGGCTGGATGAATGCACTATAAGGTGGGTAGAAAGCTGGCTAGATTGTCGGGCTCAACGGGTAGTGATCAATGGCTCCATGTCTAGTTGGCAGCCGGTGTCAAGTGGAGTGCCCCAGGGGTCGGTCCTGGGGCCCGTTTTGTTCAATATCTTCATAAATGATCTGGAGGATGGTGTGGATTGCACTCTCAGCAAATTTGCGGATGATACTAAACTGGGAGGAGTGGTAGATACGCTGGAGGGGAGGGATAGGATACAGAAGGACCTAGACAAATTGGAGGATTGGGCCAAAAGAAATCTAATGAGGTTCAATAAGGATAAATGCAGGGTCCTGCACTTAGGATGGAAGAATCCAATGCACCGCTACAGACTAGGGACCGAATGGCTCGGCAGCAGTTCTGCGGAAAAGGACCTAGGGGTGACAGTGGACGAGAAGCTGGATATGAGTCAGCAGTGTGCCCTTGTTGCCAAGAAGGCCAATGGCATTTTGGGTTGTATAAGTAGGGGCATAGCGAGCAGATCGAGGGACGTGATCGTTCCCCTCTATTCGACACTGGTGAGGCCTCATCTGGAGTACTGTGTCCAGTTTTGGGCCCCACACTACAGGAAGGATGTGGATAAATTGGAAAGAGTACAACGAAGGGCAACGAAAATGATTAGGGGTCTAGAGCACATGACTTATGAGGAGAGGCTGAGGGAGCTGGGATTGTTTAGTCTGCAGAAGAGAAGAATGAGGGGGGATTTGATAGCTGCTTTCAACTACCTGAAAGGGAGTTTCAAAGAGGATGGCTCTAGACTGTTCTCAATGGTAGCAGATGACAGAACGAGGAGTAATGGTCTCAAGTTGCAATGGGGGAGGTTTAGATTGGATATTAGGAAAAACTTTTTCACTAAGAGGGTGGTGAAACACTGGAATGCGTTACCTAGGGAGGTGGTAGAATCTCCTTCCTTAGAGGTTTTTAAGGTCAGGCTTGACAAAGCCCTAGCTGGGATGATTTAACTGGGACTTGGTCCTGCTTTGAGCAGGGGGTTGGACTAGATGACCTTCTGGGGTCCCTTCCAACCCTGATATTCTATGATTCTATGATTCTATGCATTGGTGATCTTCCTGAAAACATCATCCTGGCCATGATGGATGTAGAATATTCCACATGAGGCTGGATTACAAGCTGTCAAAAACGGTATCCGTGAAGAGGCCACGGCACACCTGGTGGCTGAGCTTCGTGACTTTGTCCTCGCCCACAACCATTTCAGATTTGGGGATAACTTATACCTTCAAGTCAGTGGCACTGCTATGGGTACTCACATGGCCCCACAGTATGACAACATTTTTATGGCTGACTTAGAACAACGCTTCCTCAGCTCTCATCCCCTAGCGCCCCTCCTCAACTTGTGCTACATTGATGACATCTTTATCATATGGCCCCACGGGAGGGAGGCCCTTGAAGAATTCCACCTGGATTTCAACAATTGCCATCCCACCATCAACCTCAGCCTGCACCAATCCACACAAGAGATCCACTTCCTGGACACTACAGTACAATAAGTGATGGTCACATAAATACCACCCTATAACGGAAACCTACTGACCACTATAGTTACCTACATACCTCCAGCTTCCATCCAGGACACATCACACGATCCATTGTCTACAGCCAAGCCCTAAGATACAACCGCATTTGCTCCAATCCTTCAGACATATACAAACAAACACTTACAAGATCTTTATGAAGCATTCCTAAAACTACAATACCCACCTGGGGAAGTGAGGATATAAATTGACAGAGCGAGATGGGTACCGAGAAGTCACCTACTAGGGGACAGGCCCAACAAGGAAAATAACAGAACATCATTGGCCATCACATACAGCCCCCAGCTAAAACCTCTCCAGCACATTATCAACAATCTACAACCTATCCTGGAAAATGATCCCTCACTCTCCCAGACCATGGGAGGCAGGCCAGTCCTTGCTTACAGACAGCCCCCCAACCTGAAGCAAATACTCACCAGCAACTACACACCACACCACAGAAACACTAACCCAGGAACCAATCCCTGTAGCAAACCTTGTTGCCGACTCTGTCCCCATATCTACTCTAGCGACACCATCAGAGGACTCAACCATATCAGCCACACCATCAGGGGCTCATTCACCTGCACATCTACTAATGTGATATGTGCCATCATGTGCCTGCAGTGCTCCTCTGCCATGTACATTGGCCAAACCGGACAGTCCCTACATAAAAGAATAAATGGACACAAATCAGACATCAGGAATGGTAACATACAAAAGCTAGTGGGAGGACACTTCAATCTCCCTGGACATTCTATAACAGATTTGAAAGTAGCTATACTTGAACAAAAAAACTTCAAAAACAGACTTCAAAGAGAAACAGCAGAACTAAAATTCATTTGCAAATTTAACACCATTAATTTGGGCTTGAATAGGGACTGGGAGTGGCTGGCTCATTACGAAAGCAGCTTTGCCTCTCCTGGAATTAACACTTCCTCATCTATTATTGGGAGTGGACTACATCCACCCTGATCGAATTGGCCCTGTCAACACTGGTTCTCCACTTGTGAGGTAACTCCCTTCCCTTCATGTGTAATTATATAATGCCTGCATCTGTAATTTTCACTCCATGCATCTGAAGAAGTGTTTTTTACCCATGAAAGCTTATGCCCAAATAAATCTGTTAGTCTTTAAGAATGCCACCGGACTCCTTGTTTTCTCTTGTGTCTTGCTTACAATACTCCTGCTAATACATCCAGCATGATGTTCACTTTTTTCCAACATTGTTACATTGTTGACTCATATTTATCTTGTGATCCACTATGACCCCCCAGATCCCTTTCCGCAGTACTCCTTCCTAGGCAGTCATTTCCCATTTTGAATGTGTGCAACTGATTGTTCCTTCCTGCATATAGCAGCAGGGTTAGAGATGCGCGATAATAGCTACAGGACCTCAATCCAGTCCAGCAGCAACTCAGCCCTAACTTCTTTCCTCCTCATAGGCTGCTGGAGTGGCTGGCAGGGACATGGACTGCACAGCGTACCCTCCACATGCTCCTAGAGGCTCTGATGAAGGATGCAACTTGGGAGTTACTCTTGCAGAAATTGCCACAGCCTCAGCATCCTCAGTGACCACATCCTGTGGTGCAGCAGCTGCCTGAGCAAGCAGCAGCTGGCTCACCCTCAGCCAGAGGCCCAGGGCTGAACAGTTGAATGAGCTGAGGTGGCCCTGACTTCAGTAGCAGCAGGATCACCTTCAGATAGCCTAGTTTGTGCAGTGTGATGAAATCAGCTGTGAAAAAAGCTTTGAGATCCTTGGCTGGAAGATGCCATAGAAGGACAATGAGTTATTCTAGCTCTCTGCAGGAGCCTACAAATCCCTGTTGTTCTGGGAACACAGATTACTGAAAGCACCTTCATAGAAAGACATCAAATGGAATTTTACAGCCAAAATAACATTTACAGAACTAGAACATACAGGGGAACTAAAAGCTGGCAGATCAGTATGTGCAGCCAGACGTTCGCTCAGTGCACACACCCAAAGGGTGCTTGGCATTGTGCTTATTCATTAATCTGCAGGCCTTTCTGCACTATGCACCAGATGCCCCAAGCATCTGTAGGTGCCCTGGCCTCTCTACACTTGCTCCCCTCTCAGCTCTAGATCAGAAATCTCAGCCCAGTTGAACCAACTGCACTCAAGTCTCATCAATCCAGCCCCAGCCTCACAGGTTCCATTCCCCAGACTAGGGGCTATTCAGACCTGGGGATGCTTCAACTACAAGTCTAGATACAATCATCAGGAGTGATGTTGCTGGGCAGAAGAACCAGGTGTGCCTTCCTCTATGTGGAGGTATCAGGAAACTGCCAGATGTTTCCCCAACAGATGGCTCAGAAGAAGCCTATCTTCCTGAATCAATTCCTTAATAGCCCAGTGGTCTGTGAATTAATTAGTAGGAGAGAGGCAGGAATCTCAATAAGGAATCTCAATCTCAAGTACTTATAATGACCCCCATTAGCCTAGTATCTAAATCTTCACAACACCCTGTGAGATGGGGCGGTGCTATTGTCCCTATTTTACCCAGATGGGGAATGGAGGCACTGAGAGACTAAAGTGATTTGCTCAAGATCACGGAGGAAGTCTATGGCAGAAAAGGGACTTTTCTGCTAGTGCCCTAACCACTGGACAATCCTTCCTCTCAAGGAAGAAGACATTTAAGAAGCACTTCATGTTCTGGGGATGGGGTGGGGTGTCTGTCTACTGGAGTGAGGACAGGAGGAAGAGTTTAGGTCCAAATCTACTGGAATGTCTGGTCAGAAGCCAAACTTCTCCGGGTTTTCTGATCGGAACTCTCCCTTTTTCTGAGGGACATCCTTTACCTCTGACCTGAATATCCCTTTGTCACACACAAAACACATTTAAGCTGTGTGTCTAAAGGTTAGAGCAGGAGGCGGTGGAGTCAATACTCAGAAGTTGTATTTCTTGCTTGGGGAAGGGAGTGTTGTTAGAGCAGGAGGATTGCGAGTCAGGACTCTTGATTCTAGTTTGTTATGGGGGGTGGGGTAGCATTTCTAGTTGTTAGAACTGGCAGTCCATGCTCCTGGGTTGTGTTCATGGCACTCCCACTGATTTGCTGTGTGACTGTGCAGTGCCTCCGTTTCCTTCTCTGCGAAATGGGGATGAAAATTCTGACCTGGCTCACAGGGGTGTTGTGAGGGAAAACCCATTGATGGGTGTAAAGAGTTTTGAGATCCTCAGATAACGTGCTAAAGATGGGTGAATTATTATCATTTAAGAACATGAGAATGGCCATATTGGGACAGACCAATGGTCCTTCTAGCCAAATATTCTGTCTTCCAACAGTGGCCAATGCCAAGTGCTTCAGAGGAAATGAACAGAACAGGGCAATTATCAAGTGATCTATCCCGTCATCCAGTTTCAGCATCTGGCAGTCAGAGGTCTAGAGACACCCAGAGCATGGGATTGCATCCCTGACCATCTTGGCTAATAGCCATGGACAGACCTATTCGCCACGTGTTTCTATGTGTTTTATTCCTGTGAGTTATTGTTATTCACTTTATTTTTCATCGGCATGCCTTGCTGTACTTGGCATGGTGCCAGCATCGGGGCAGACTCACGGACACATACTTGATGCCTGAAATGGTAAATCACGAAGCCGAATTGATGGGAAATGCTTACTGACTGTGCTTTAAGGGAATGAGCTGCGCTTCATTTCTGAGCCTCTGGAGTCTTGATGCATCTGGGCTACACTGCTACAGCTGCTGCCTGCTGTCCTGGCTTCCGCAGGCTGCTGCTGCACATTTCACATGGCACATTTGAGACATTCTTTAGGGCTAGGAGTAGCTCACCCATTCCCTGTCATGCCCCTCCCTTGGCCATGCCATCGCGGGAGCCACCTAGACAGCAGGGTGTTGGAGGGATAGTGCAAGCTGAGCATCACTTGTGCCAGCCTATTGAAATCTTGGGATGGTGGGTGGAGCCCACCAATGTGATGGAAGGCCAATGGAGAACCCCAGACAAACTTCCAGAAGGAGGTCCTCGGAGACTGGATCCTCTGCGTGTCCACAGAACAGGTCAAGCATAGGCAGCTGCAGGGCAAGCTTGCCCCTACCTGTCCACCAATGTGACTCAATCTCAGTTCAATCTCCAGGGCCCATTTAGTCTTTCACTTCCCCTAAGACTGTCAACAAAGGGCCCAGGTGAGGGGGTGATTCTATGCTGTGGACACCTCGTCATTAGCAGCTAGACTAAGAACTCACCAGATCATTCCATTTAGGCCACTGAAGAGCTGTCAGATGTTACTAACTTACAGACACTACCTACCTGGTCTAGGGTCATTAAGCATTACTGAAAACATTACATGGCCCCTCTGTAGCCTCTTTTATGGAGGGATTTATAAAACTGCCTTACAAATAGTGAGTTAAACTTCACTTTGGAGGCAGGAAAATATTATGATCCCTAAAAACAACAAGGCATCTGGTGGCACCTTAAAGACTAACAGATTTATTTGGGCATAAGCTTTCGTGGGTAAAAAACCCACTTCTTCAGATGCTGAAGAAGAAGAAGTAGGTTTTTTTACCCATGAAAGCTTATGCCCAAATAAATCTGTTAGACTTTAAGGTGCCACTGGACTCCTTGTTGTTTTGTGGATGCAGACTAACATGGCTACCCCTCTGATACTTGGCATTATGATCCCTAATGTACAGATGGGGAGACTGAGGCACAGAACAAGGGCGTGGCTTTCTCAAGGTCACACAGTGAATTAGTGTCAGAGGTAAGACTATAATGCAAGCCTCCCAACTACCTGTGCTCTGCTTTAACCATAAGACAATTCTCCTCCTTCCAGGAACCAAATAGTTGTTGAGCCATCCAGTTCCCATTGCCTTCTGTATAGAAAGACATTTCCTAACTGCTTCAATTCTTCCCTGCCTTTAGGGCTCGGTGAACAAACAACCTGGGTGGGAGGGGGGCCAGGCGTTTATCTCCCAAGGTTCCAGTTATGTCAGCATCACTCTCCTTATTGTTAATCAGGCTCAGAAGATGTATGTTTGAACAACTGGTCCTTGATCTAAACCTGTTGTCCTTTGAACAGTATGATCTTCAGGGAGGCATCAGTGAAGCAGCCAGTGGTTGCAGCCTGAAGAAAGCTGGAAAGCTGCACTGCCAGCTCTGCAGTTTCATTTCTCTCCTCCTAGCTGCAATAGAACTACATACCCATCAAACTATTTCTGCTACAGGCTGGGGAGGAAGAAAGCGAGATGAGTGTTAGTTCTATTTTTAAATGCTTGGGAGGCCCTCAGATACTGTAATAATAGGGGCCATGTAAGTACCTAGGCAGACAGACAGATTGTTGTGTGGTAAATGCATCTGTTATTCTTGAGCTTGAAGGTGGCTTCTCTTGATCACAAAACGCGAAGGGCTGGTTTGCTTGGGAGATTCAGTTACAGAGTTATGCTCTGTATTCCCAGTGTTCTCCTGCAGCTCCTAGCCCCTCATGGGACACCACTACTGCAGAGGCAATCTGGGAGTGCAACCAAAGCATCAATTCACTTATGGTTCCCGTCTATATATGAGTACAAGTAGGTGTCTGTGTTTGTGTGTGTGGGGGGAGTGCACATAGCAACCTGCATGTGTAGGTGTGTGCATGCTGGTGCCTGTGTGTGCACGTGTACATAGGTCTCCACGATGGGTGGGCACTTCTGTGTGCAAACACACTTTCATGTGTGCAAACACATAGGACCCCATATGTGTATCCAGCTTCCAGCTGAGGTCCATTCATGATGAGAGGGGGCGTTTGGCACTGAGTGAACACAGAGGGTCAATAAATCCTTCTGTTCGCAGATAGGGAGGGAAAAACTGTCACTCTAGGACTTGGGGTTCTTTGGGAGCATGTATGCCGGAACCCAGCACTAGAGGGAGCTAAAGACTGGCTTCTGCTCATCTCACAAGAGGGAGGGAGGGAACCCAGTTATACTGATGGGGAGGTTCAAGGAAATCCCATGCTGAATGATTGCAGCCTGAATTTTCCTAGTCCAGGTACATATGAAAAATGAGCCCCATTCACCACTAGAATACTGTCATCCCATGGTGCTGAGCTGGACACCCTCAGGTTCCCCTGACCTAGTACGTGGCACAGCGGTGAACTCTGTGCCCAGCCAGGGAGTGGCAGTATGTGGATTAGCACTGTCATATTCTACCCTTAAGGAAAAAACCTACAGTAAGAAAATATGTATTGACCTTTGTATAGATTTCTGAGCCCTCCTGTAAAATTGACTAGAAAGTTATATCCCTGCTATAGAATTCAATAGGACAGCTAAAAGAAAAACCCTTCAGAAAGTAAATCATTCTCTGTTAAATTCTGTACTTTTAAATAATAGTTTCTACATCAGCTTCATCCCTATTAAATCCTATCCAGGCAGATAGCTATTAGTACTGCACCTTTATAAAATGGCTACCTAAATGAGCTGTCAATAAAGAATACAGGTCAGCTCCTCGACTCCATGACACCGGTTTTACGTGGGTGTAATTCCACTGACCTCAATGGCATAAAAAGTGGTGTGAGAGAGTAGACAAGCAAGCCCTTTATCTACCACTTTACTAGAAAGCCTGCAGATACTTACTAGTGACTGGCTGGCCAGAGCAGGCCTATACACTGTGTTGTAATAGCCAGTATTAAGGAAATATTAATCTGATATAAAAAATGACGTGAACTGTGCTGCTTCTCGTGCACAACTTTACAAACACAGATGGCAAATTCTGCTTTCACCCCAGTTCAGGCAGTGGTGCATCCTCGGCCTGTTTCTTCAGGCAGAGGGAGGGGAAAGAGAACAGAAGGCAGCTGTCATCCAGCTACACTGTGATATGAGAAAGTAGCTTCTGTTTCCCAGCTTCTCTGTGCTCTGCATCTTTCATCAAAATGGAATTAACTAAGACTTGCTTTTGTACAGAAGGAATGAATGGGCTGAGTAAGGGTCAAATAGTGCTGGATGCAAAGGCTGAAACTTGCCTCACACAGCACTGGATTGTTCTGGAAGCACAATGATTGTCAGTCTTACACGTGCTCAAAGATCTCACTCCTCTCCTCACACACGGGGGCAGAGTCCATATGCCCAGGAGGGCAAACAGGCAGATTTAAAGGTGGCAAAGCAAATACTACCTTCCAGCACCAGCCAGGAGTCTTCTGATGGCTGAGCTGAGTTTTTCTTTGCTTGAGTTAGAGATGGGCCCGAGTCACAAAGTTTGGATTTTGATTTGGACCTGAACTTTCCTGAAGTTTGTGTGGTGTTTGGATCTGTGGTTTTGGTTCTTCTCATTATAGCGGTAAAACCCAAGTTGCCAAATTTGGATTTGGACCGTCTCCAAATTTGGCTGGGTTTAGAACCAGGATTAGGGTTTGGGTAATAGCGCTAGTTCTGATCTGCAGACCTAATCTGGAATGATCACTCAGAGCCAACCATTAATTCTTGCGGATTTTACTGATACCATGACTGACACAGCATAAGCATGTGAAGAAATCTTACATGCATGTGCAGGATGCTTTTAAACATGCATTGTTACAAAAATCTTCTCTCCAACATGGAGTTACAGAAACATCTAAAGAGCTGGGCAATTGTACTGGTTGTATGCATGCAGCCATTTACTACAGCTCCAGGGATTCATCCAGTCCAGGGGTACCTCTCAGTATCAGCTGCTCACGCTGGTAAAGCATTTCCAGGGCAGATGGCTGGGCCTGGGTGGGCCTGCCTCAGAGAAGCTTGATGATGCCCAGAGGTGCATGGGGCCAGTCCTAGAGGCAGCTGGGACAAAACTGGCAGGGTAGGCAGGCCCAACTCTAGAGGCAGTTGGGCCAGCGTTAGCAGGCAGTGGTGCTGTTTGTTTGATGATGTTGTCTGCCAAACTAACCCTATGATGTCTGGGTCAGGCGTGGCAGCTTTCACCTGTCTAGTTCAGGTAGGCTCAGATTCTTACCTAGCAAGGCAGCCTGGGAAATGTTGTTTCAGTTTATTTACTCTATGCACTGACTTGCTGGAGAGCTCCTAGCCTCTGCTCAGGCCAAGATGGTCACTGCTATGGGGCACGGGCACTGGAGAAAGAGCCTGATGCCGAGATCTGTTATTAATAGGTTGGTTTGCAGTGCAGAAGTTAACATATTTGCTTAAGTAGTGCAGGCAAGGAGACTGCTAGCACACAGGGATCAGTTAGGTGTAAATGAACTGAAAAATCTAAAGTGCTTTATAAGTGCTAAGGAACCACATTGATGGGTACACTACAGACGGATCAATCGATGGAAGGATACACAGATTAAGTGACTATTATTAAAAGGATCTCAAGCTTAAAGCTGCCATCATGAAGCATTAAGAGGGGGCAAGCAACCTAACTGGGTTTAAGATGGAGCTTGATAGATTTATGAATGGGATTATATGATAGGGTTACCTGTGACAGCAGGGGACTAGATTGCATGACCCATGAGGTCCCTTTCGGTCCTACGCTCCTGTGTAAGCACTTGTTCTGCACGGCCAGCGTATATGTCCAGTCCCTGCATTGTGACATTGTTTCTGCATGTTGAAATGCAGCGTCAGAAGGCAATACTGGGATGTCGTGTGGTGGGACGACAGCATGTAAATTCTGAAAGTTCGGAGGACTCTGGAATAGCCTCCAAGCTGATTGTGCTGGGCGTGATGCTGATTTTGTGCACTGAAAATTGAGACAGTTCAGTCTCACGCCGAATTGGGTGACACGCCTGGACAAGCTTTTTCTGCAAAGGACCAGCACAAATTCATTACAGTTAGCAGGTGAGCTCCCTTCCCCCACTCCTGCAGCCCCACCAGTGACTTCTGCCTCAGCCTCAAGAGGCCACTCTGTTCAGTCTTTGGCTTTGTTCGGTGTCAGGGCCCTCCCTCACACAGACCCAGCCAATGGCTGTTGTTGTGCTGGCTTAGGAGCTACTTTCAGGGAGCAGTGCGGGGAGGATGGATGTGATGTGCTGACACCACACATACATCCCAGCCCCTGCCTTTTCCAGTCTGCTCCATGGAGTCCACTGTGAAAGGCCACGCTGCTGCTACTGCACCTTCTCTGCCCTGCTTTCAGAATCTGTGAAGAAGTGCATCAGGAAGGGGCTGGTGGAAAGGCCTAGAGGCTGGCTGTGGAAGGAAGCAGCAGGTCTGACTAGGCAGACTGTACCTGTTTATTACAAAGTCCCTAGGCTGGAACCCAGAGTAGAGGGAGGACCTGGGTTCCCCTACCAGTCTATTGACAAAGGTGATGTGGAGGCCCTGAAGATAAGGTCTGGAAGAGATGTACGTCTGTAGCTTGGCTGAAGACGTAGCATGAAGCTATTGGATGGCAGACATACAGGACTCTATTTCTACCCGAAGTGGTGAGACCATATGCGACCCGCCCAGAAAGTTTTGCCATGAGAGTGAAGTAGACCATTGCAGGCCTGGAGTGACTGTCGGCAGGAGAAGCTAGAGAAGGAAAAGCTGCTATGCCGCACACTGCCCCGAGGGGGTATGCCCAGTGGTGAATCCACGCTTTGACAGGGAGTTATACCGGCGTAGCTGTAGGGGTGTAGCTATTCTGCTATAGCTAGGGCCCTACCAATTTCATGGCCACAAAAAACATATCACGGGCTGTGAAATAAGCCCTTTCCCGTGAAATCTGAACTCCCCCATGCTGCTGGGAGCAACTCAGCCAGGGGTCCTAGCTGCAAGTCCCAGCGAGGCTGGGGAGTGAAAGGACTTGTCCTTCCCCTGTCTGGCTGCTCTCAGACCCATTTCTGAGTGCCTCCCCCTGCTGCAGGAAGCTCAGGTGCTGAAATTGACCAGAATAGACCCTGAATTTGATAGGGCCCTAATTATAGCAATGCCGGTCAATTTCCCCAGTTAGACATGCCCTGAGTTTACCAATATTGTTGGAGCAGAAATTCACTGCCAAGCATAAGCCTCTTCTCCACACAGAAATGCTGCATTTCTGACCATGAAGTTCTTCCTATTATTTCAGTCCTGTAGCACCCCCATGTAATTCTGCTACAGCCCGGCACTTCTGAGCTGCAGCACCCCCCTGCTATTCCAGTCCTGGACTCCCCACGCAGCTCTGCCAATGCCCCTCAGTTCTGCCCTGCAGCACCCTCCTGCTATCCCAGTCCTGGGCTCCCCACACAGCTCTTTCAATGCTCCTCACTCCTGCCCTGCAGCCCCACTGCTATTCCAGTCCTGGATTTCTGCATGGTTTCAGTAACACTCCTTAGTCCCACACTACAGAACCCCTTGTTATTCCCATTCCAGGCCCTCATACCATTCACTCCTACTCTGCAGCACCTTGAACTCACTAGTATTCTGTGCTATATTGTGGCTGGTGACCTTGAAGAGAAAGGCTCTGTAGCCCATCAGCAGTTCCCTCCGCACTTCATGTTTGTCTTAGTGTCTTCTGCCCATGCCTGGAGTCTTGGAGCGAATGCTCCTGCCCTCAACTAAGGCCTGGTCTACACTACACAGTTAGGTCAGCACAGCACAGCTTACATTGCTCTAGCTGTGGAAGTGTCTTCCCTTACATTTGGTGCCTGCTGACGTAAGTGCTTCTCTACACCGATTTAGTAACACCACCTCTCCGAGCAGTGTAGTCACGATCGTCGTAACTCGGTTACTTACACTGACTGTCACTGGCCTTCAGGAGCTATGGCCTCGGGTGTGAAATCCGCTGCCCAGGGGCCAGGAAGCACCCCCTTCTCCTTTAAAGCCCCTTGAATTTTTGAAATTCCTTTCCCTGGTTGCCCAGCTCAGTGAGCACACCTAGCAACTCTCCATTGGTGAGTTTAAACTGCCTAGCTGCCCATGCTGGCTACACTCTGCAGACACGCTCCTGAGTAGACAGGAGGTATTGTCTCTCCTGGGCCTGTGGGGAGAAGAGGCTGTGAAGGCACAGCTATGGACCAGCCATAGACATGTGGAGAAGGGCTACAACAGGGACTGGCAGCAGTACCCCATGAAAACCAAGGAGCTGCAGTAGGCGAAAGCCAGGGAGGCTAACAGTCGCCCACAGACCTGCTGCTTTTACAAAGAGCTGCATGCCATTCTCAGCAGAGACCCCACCAGCACCTGCAAGAGCCCTGTGGATACCTACGAGGAGCCCGTGTCGCAGGCCCTGGCTGTGAACAGTGAGGAGGAGGAAATGGACAAGGAAGAGGAAGAGAAGTATGGGGGACAGGCGTGTGCAGTGAGCCAGGACCTGTTTTTAACTCTGCCGTAGTCCAGCCAGTCCCGACAGCTGAGCACGGCCGAGCCTGATGCAGGGGAAGGAACCTCTGGTAAGTGTGCTGTGTACTTTGAAATTACAGGAAAGGCACCCCAAAGTAGCAGGACACATCTTTTGATTTCCTTATTTTTTCACTTGTGCTAGAAGAGGTAGTAGAACAACAAATAGAAGTAGAATTGTTATCTGCTTCTCATTCTCCTGTAGAGTTAGGCAGTGGAGGCAACACCGAGCAGTTTGTTTATGTGCACGGGGATGTCTCGTAAATCCTCCGCAGAGATCTCCATGCAGCTTTCATGGAGGCACTCTGCAATCCTCTGCCGAGGCTTTCTGTGGAGGGCTGCCTTATTTCTTCCACCACAGTAGGACACTTTCCCACGCCGCTGAGTGATTACTTCCACAGGCACCATTGTAGTACACAGGCTAGCAGCATATACACCAGGGCGGCACGGGGAGGCCAGCAGCAGCTGAGCTCTCTTCCTCTGTTTCCTCAGGAGTGAGAGAGCAGCTAAAATCAGCACCCCTGTGGAACACACTGCCAGAATGCAGTGCCGTTACCCTGTCCAACTAGAATCATGCAAGGGATCTATTTCCTACTCATGTCCCAAACCCCCAGAGGGCCATACTCACCATGGCTGGTGCTGTGACTGGCGCTGAGCTCTATCAATCTCAAGCAGAAGCGAGAGTGCATTGCTTACAACTTTAGGGGAGCAAGGTCAGTGTCTTAGGTTTCAGTTTCCACCGTGAATAGACTGACAATGGTACCTCTGTGTGTTGTATCTGCAGCTGCTGCCTTTGCTGCCTTCAGGGTCACCCGTGCCACACCCGCAGAACATTTGGCCCAGACAAAGAGGAGAAAGAAGAGGACTCAGGATGACAGACTCAGACTTTACAGTCAGAAGGGACCTTCATGACCATAGTCTGATCTCCTGCACATCACAGGCCACAGAACCTCACCCACCCGCTCCTGTAATAGACCCTAACTTCTGGCTGAGTTCCTGAAGTCCTCAAATCATGATTTTAAGACTTCAAGTTACAGAGTCCACACAAGAGATCCACTTCCTGGACCCTATGGTGATAATAAGCGATGGTCATATAAACACCATCCTATACCGGAAACCTACTGACCGCTACTCCTACCTACATGCCTCCAGCTTTCACCCAGATCACATCACACAATCCATTGTCTACAGCCAAGCTCTATGATACAACCGCATTTGCTCCAACCCCTCAGATAGAGACAAACACCTACAAGATCTCCATCAAGCATTCTTACAACTACAATACCCACCTGCTGAAGTGAAGAAACAGATTGACAGAGCCAGAAGAGTACCCAGAAGTCACCTACTACAGGACAGGCCCAACAAAGAAAATAACAGAACGTCACTAGCCATCACCTTCAGGCCCCAACTAAAACCTCTCCAACACATCATCAAGGATCTACAACCTATCCTGAAGGACGACCCATCACTCTCACAGATCCTGGGAGACAGGCCAGTCCTTGCTTACAGATAGCCCCCCAACCTGAAGCAAATACTCACCAGCAACCACACAACAGAACCACTAACCCAGGAACCTATCCTTGCAACAAAGCCCGTTGCCAACTCTGTCCACATATCTATTCGGGGACTCCATCATAGGGCCTAATCACATCAGCCACACTATCAGAGGCTCGTTCACCTGCACATCTACCAATGTGATATATGCCATCATGTGCCAGCAATGCCCCTCTGCCATGTACATTGGTCAAACTGGACAGTCTCGACGTAAAAAAATAAATGGACACAAATCAGACGTCAAGAATTAGAACATTCAAAAACCAGTCGGAGAACACTTCAATCTCTCTGGTCACTCGATTACAGACCTAAGAGTGGCTATTCTTCAACAAAAAAACTTCAAAAACAGACTCCAATGAGAGACTGCTGAATTGGAATTAATTTGCAAACTGGATACAATTAACTTAGGCTTGAATAGAGACTGGGATTGGATGTGTCATTACACAAAGTAAAACTATTTCCCCATGTTATTTCTCCCCCCCCACCCCACCCCTCCCCCCACTGTTCCTCAGACATTCTTGTCAACTGCTAGAAATGGCCCACCTTGATTATCACTACAAAAGGTTTTCTTCCTCCCCCCCCCCCCCCCCGCTGGTAATAGCTCATCTTAAGTGATCACTCTCCTTACAGTGTGTATGATAACACCCATTGTTTCATGTTCTCTGTGTATATAAATCATTTCTCCATTGTATTTTCCACTGAATGCATCCGATGAAGTGAGCTGTAGCTCATGAAAGCTTATGCTCAAATAAATTTGTTAGTCTCTAAGGTGCCACAAGTACTCCTTTTCTTTTTGTATAATGGTACTAACACTTCCCTGTCTCTACTGGAAATACCTCCCCTGATGCATCCTAAGACTGCATTAGCCTTTTTCACGGCTGCATCACATTGGAGGCTCCTAATCATCCTGTGATCAAGCAATACATCCAGGTCTTTTTCCTCCTGCCACTTCCAACTGATAAGTCTCAGCTTATAGCAAAAATTCTTGTTAGTTCCTAAATGCATGACCTTGCACTTTGCACTATTAAATTCCATCCCATCCATGTTCCAGGAGATCCTGCAAGCCATTGCTGCATCAGAGAATGAGCAGAGCGCCTGGAGGATGACCCTTGCAGACAGTATGGGCAAGGATAGAGTTTCTCAGACTGCAAACAGGTGTTGCAGATTCTGGTGGACCTGCAGGTTCAACAATCCCATACTCACCTTCCTATGCAGCCCATAGAGATCTCTATATCGGGATCTCCTTACATCCCCCCATAACATTCCATGTGGCATGAGGGGTCGATGTACTACCTTTACCACTCCACCCAGGAGGATATTAAAGAAAATAACTGCTTCACATATACTGATCTTTGAAAGAAAGGGTTGGTGTATGTGTACCGGAAATGGAAATATCTTTTCTTGCCCTTTCATAAGTTCTGTTCTGTTCCCTTAATTTATCAAGTTTTATTAAGTTCTAAATGGGTTTTTTTTTTATTTGCCTGGTTCATGTCACAGAATAAAATTCTATTTTTGGAACATAAATCATCTTTATTAGTTCACAACATTTGCTGGCTGGTTCTGAGCAGTTCTGAAAGTGGTCAATTTCCTGTTACTGCACTGAGTCATGGAACCCATAATATCATTCACAAACAATATTAATAGGGGCATTGATACTGTTATATTCCTATATATACAGCACTCACTACGAGATTCATTCTGGGCCACAGAAGAGACAGGCCAGGCAGAGCACACTACAGCAACACACACTAACACTGTCTTACAACTAAAAGCATCTTTCAAAGCCTCTCTGAGCCGTGTAGCTCTCTGTTGAGCTTTCCCTATAGCCCATGTATCTGGCTGTTCAAATTCAACAGCCATTCCACTTTCACCTCTGCGGAAACTTCCCCCCTTTGCGTCAGAGAGATTAGGCAGGACGCAGCAGGCAGCTATCACCATTAGGATACTATTTTTCTTACTGAGGTCCAATCTTGTAGGTAAATATCGCAAGTGAACTGTAGTGGGGCAGCTGCCCCACTCCAGTAGGCAAAGGCTAAAAGCAGCCCTGGAGAGGGCTGTGGCTGGGAAAAGCAGTGAGAGCAGCTGAGTGAGTAGCTGACCACAGGTGTGGCCAGTTCAATCAGGGCCCACCTGGCCCTGATAAGAGGGCTGGGGGCCAGGAGCTGGAGCTGTCTCACTCTAGCCCTAGAATGGGAAGGGCTAGCTGCCTGGGAGCAAGGTACCTGAAGTGGAGCAGTGCTGGGGAAGGGCAAGAGGAGCTGGGGAGCTTCAGCCTGGTAAACCCCCAGGCTGCAGGCCTTGTTGAAGGCCTACGAAAGTACTGGGACTACAGAGGTGCAGCCTGGGGTTAGGTAGAGGCAGCTGGTCCAACCCCCTTGCCAATGATGAGTGGCCTTTCTTGACTGCAGTTTGCCCCGGTGAGAGGGGGCTAGATGATGACTGGCAGTAGCCACTGAGGCAAGGTGGGTGTGGAGGGTTGGGGGTTCCCTGGGAGGGGAGACCCAATGTATGGGGGTACTACAGGGTAAGGGGCACTGGGGTCTGGGCAGGTGAGCCACTGGCCAGCAGAGGGCGCTCCAAGGCTGGAAAAAAGCTAATTCCCAGGACGACCAGCAGGAGGTGCCACACCGGTGAGTCTCGACCTCGTTACATGACCCTTCAAATGACCAAAGGCACATTCAACTGTCAGTCTGCACCTGCTGCGCCTGTAGTGGAATCTCTCCTTGGTGCTGTCCAGGTAGCTGATGTACAGATTCATGAACCAAGGGAGCAAGGAATAGACTGGGTCACCCAGGATCATTACTAGCATTTCAACATTCTCAGTGGTAATCTGCCGGTTGGGGGGGAAAAAGTCCCTGCTTGCAGCTTTCTGAACAGTCCTGTATTCTTAAATATGTGAGCATCATGCACCTTTCCTGACCAGCCCATGTTAATATCAGTAAAGCATCCCCTATGATCCACTGGTGCTTACATTATCACAGCAAAATAGTCCTTTCTGTTGATGCACTCTGTGGCAAGGTGGTCTGGTGCTAAAATAGGGATGCATGTGCCATCTATTGGCCCACTGCGTTTCGGGAATCCTATTGCTGCAAAACTATCCACTATGTCCTGCACTTTGCCCAGAATCACAGTCCTGTGTAGCAGGTGGCGATTAATGGCCCTGCACACTTGTGTGACAATGGCCCCTGTGATGGATTTCCCAACTCCAACATGATTCCTGGCTGACTGGTAGCAATCCAGCATTGCAAGCTTCCACAGCACGATCATCACTTGCTTCTCTACTGTTAGTGAAGCTCTCATTTTGGTGTCCCTATGCTGGAGGGCAGAGGCGAGCTCTGCACACAGATCGAGGCCTTGTGCATCCAAAATTTCTGCAGTTACTGCTCCTCATCCCAAACCCGCATTACGATGTGTTCCCACCACTCAGTACTTGTTTCTCAGGCCCAGAACCAGCACTCCATCATCTCCAGCTGCTCCGTGAACACCACCAATGACTGAATTGTTTCTTTCTATGTCCCACAGCAATCCAGGCCCCATGGAATCAGCATGTTCCCCACGGCTCCTCTGGCAGCTTGGCAGATATTGCGGGATCATGCACCATGTGCTTGCAATGCTCACGACAGCAGTTCAGTGCAGGCTCCATGCTTCTGTCACAGATGGCTGACAGCGAGGAGGGATGCGCAGGTGTGTGGGGATTTTGAAAAGAAGGGTGTGAGATATTATGATGCAGATGAAATTATGGGATAGAGAACAGTATCATGGGAAGTTGACCCCATGCTCCCAGTTACCCCGCGACTCGTTTTGGACCCATCAGACATTGCAAAAACTTCCCAGAACACCCTGGGCTGGATGGTGGCAAATTCCAGCGTGGGATACCTATCCATGGTGTACTGCACTCTGCCTTGTTACAGGCTCTCCTGGTGGGGACGTGCACTGCCAGCACAAGGAGCCAAGTGAGAACACATACAAATGATTTAATAACCGTGGTGGCTGTATGCTGACGAAAGTTAGGTTGACATCATTTTGTAGTGTAGACATGGCCTAATTGTCACTATTAATCTGACATCCCATTAGCACGATCCATATTAATAAGTGTGAAAGATGCATCCATGTAATTTTCTAAAGGGTTTCTGCTGGCTGGAATTCAGCCTTGGGGTGATGCTGCAGAAAGGGACAGTTCTTGGTATTGACAGAGCAAAGCGCACAATCATTACCAAGTACTCGGTGGCTGTCAAAAGGGAGTGAAAGATATTCCTCTCCAGGCGGCTTGGCGCTCAGGCAATGGGTGTGATCTAGCTGTGGGTGATGAGGGACCCCTTGCTCTGCCTTCAGTAAAGCCAGTGGAACTTCAATTTCCCACGCTGCAATTAGCCACAAAATTCACTTGTCTGGAATGAGGGGGGTGTATTAAGGCCCAGACTTTCAAAGGTTTTTAGGCACTTGACTGATTTCATTGAGAGCCGGGCACCTAAATACATGTGAAGATCTGGGCCTGAGAGCCTAATCCTCAGCCTCAGTGTCCCACTTGAGTACTGAGCTGGGTGCTTTGGAGATGCATGGGTGATGTGTTAATCTCCCCTGTAAGGGGCATGGAGAAAAATGGGAGCATCTATATAGCAGTGTATCATCCAGCCTCACCCCCAACTGTACCTTGTTTTGCCCTAGTTCTTCCCCTGCTGTTTTGTGTGTGAGACCCCTCTGGGTGAACTCCACGCTCAGAGGGCCTAGGCACTTCTGCGCTGCCCCTTCTCATTATGCCCACTGTGACGCTGGCAAATCAGGTGCCCCCTCTTGTCAAGGCTTTAGGCCTCAGCCAAGCACTGACTAATTCATTACCAGAAACCAGACTTTCACCTGTGTGTGTCACTAAGATAAGTACTGGACTTATAACGCTGTGTTTAGACTTTGAGATGCTTGAAAATTGCTGCATGCCGTAATCTCACTGGTTAATATCTGTATCCCACGCTATAAGGTTATATTTAAGCTTTGCTTTACATCTGTAAAAAATGTTTGCTCTGAAACTGTAAACCTAGCAGGAGAGATCTCACCTGCCCAGCAAGAAGGCTATCAAAACTAAATGGGCCATTGTGGAACATCACAATAAAAAGACTTTGTTAATTGCTCCTTCGTACTCACAAAGAGGCTACATGCAAAAGGGCTCATCCCATCCGCTTGAATTCTGGAAGAGGGAAATAAAAACAGTTCATAAGGAAAATTTTTCTCTCTCTGCTCTTTGGACTCTCTCACAGGGCTGGAGCTATGAAACAGAAGCAGAGATCCCCACTGTCAACCTGGCTTAGCCCTAAAAGACATTCAGACCTGACAGACTCTGTCACCTTTTGGGAACCATAAGCTGTAACTCATTTGTGTGTACATATTACCTGTCTTAACCTTGCAAATAACTCATTTCTTTTCTTAACCGATAAATCTTTAGTTAATTTATTATAGGATTGGCTACAAATGTTGTCTTTGGTGTAGGAGCTAAAGTTTAGATGACCTAGGGTAAGTGACTGGTCCTTTGGGACTGGGAGCAACCTGAATATTTTGTGATTGTTGGTGTATAACAGCCACCTATCACTAAGTCCAACTTGCCTGGGTTACAAGATAGACGGGAAAGCTGAAGGGGACTGTCCGTGATTCCATGGTAAGGCTGTTATAGTGCTTTAGGAGTTCACACTTGTTATTGAGTCAGTGTAATCTAATCATGGAACATGCAATCAATTTGGGGTCTCTGCCCTGCTTCTTGACAGTCTGCCCCGAGGTTGGCACTCACAGTCATGAACCACTCCAGGCAGCATGACAATTGGCATAGTCTTGGCAGGATTCACATGCCACAGGTCATGATATAGAGAGTTTTAAAGGTAAAAGATTTGACACAAAGAGTAAATTAGTCATATGATGGCCTTGACATAAAAGACCTTGAAAATTATGTAAGGAAAGGGAAATATCCCATAAAAAGAAAATTTCAGTTCAGGAGCAATTGTTGTTGGTAGTTACAGATGAGGTGAAGGCAGCCATCTGTGACAAAAACCTTCCCCACTTTTAGAGGCTGCAGAAATTGCTGATGAATATGTTAAATCAAGGGCTCATGGGGGACACTATCTAGAATAGCTCACAACCATGAGTTTCTATATCAGGGCAGAGTCTCAAAAAGAGGGAAGACACCCCAAACTGTCCGGGGTGCGTTCTAGAATTAAATTTTACCAACCCAGTAACAAATGTGAGCTCCTGGATCACTGTAACAGTCTTACCATGGAGTCACAGACAGCCTCGCCAGTCTATCTTGCTACCCAGACAAATTGGACTTAGTGATAAATGGTCACTTACACTAAAAATCACACCATGTTCAGGTTGCTTCCAGTCCCAAGAGACCAGTCACTTGCCTCTAGATCAGTTGGTACCCTAGATCTTACACCAAGGACAATGCCTGTAGCCAATCCTGTAATAAACTATCTAAAGGTTTATTAACTAGGAAGAAGGAAGAAGAGCGCTATTTACAGATTGAAGCAAGCAAACATATACACACAAATGAGTTACCATCCTAATCCTAAGAGTGGGAGAATTGTAATCATCTGTCAATTCAAATTTTCTTTCAGGGCAGACCCAGGAGGCAGCCCCTGGGGATCTCTAGCTTCAGTTTAGAGTGTCTGGCTCTTCAGAGTTCAAACATTCAAAAGATAGTAAAAGTTCCTGTGGCTTTATTTTATTTCCTGCATTTATCTTTCAATCCCACAGGATGAGTTTTCTTGCACATAGCATTTCCCAAGTGTGATAGGACCATTAACCAATCCTTCGTATTGTGATGTTCCTTGATGGCCCATCTGATTTTGATAGATCTTCCTGGGGGGTGGGATGGGGTCAGGTGGAAGGGAAGGGATGATTCCTGAGCCTGAATTCACAAGTTCAGGGCAAACATTTTCAAAGTTAGAAAGCAAAATTTACATATTTTCTTATAGCATGTGTGATGGGGCAAGGCCAGATGGCTTTAGTAAAGTAGTGAGGAACAGGTATGTTAGCACCAGGCTAAACAAATCCCTGGTACCATGGTAACCAAATGGCAGTTGCTCCAGGTTAATCAAGATACCTGGGGCCAATTAAGATCCTTCTAGAAAGCAGTGGAGATAGCTAGGTTGATTGGGACACCTGAAGCCAATCAGGGGTTGGCTGGAACTAGTTAAAAGCCTCCCAGTTAGTCAGTGAGGTGTGCATGTCAGGAGCTGTAGGAGGAAGCAGTGCTGTTGGAGGAACTAAGCAGTACAAATCCATATCAGGCTCAAGGAAGGAGGCCCTGAGGTAATGGTGAATGAGATATTGAGTGGGGGCTGCTGTGGGGAAGTGGCCCGGGGAATTGTACATGTCCTATTTCCAAAAAGTCAGCTACCATAGCTGCTACTATTAGGGTCTCTGGGCTGGAGCCCGGAATAGAAGGTGGGCTCGGGCTCCCCACTCCCTTCCCTGATTAATCACTGAGACTGGGAGACAACAGAAACCGTTTGAGGGAGGGTTGCTTTTCCTCATCTCCCTTGCTGGCTTATGATGAAAATGGCTCAGTAAGCTGACACTTCTCTCTAGAGAGAGAAGGGCTATGTGGAGGGCCACAGTGAGCCTCTGAGGCTAGTGTAATCCGCCAGGAAATGCGGGACCCACGGAGACAAGGACAGAGCATTGTGACACATGGAACACTGACATTTCAAGTGAATGCATGCAGCCACTTACAAGCCTTTCATGGAGTCTAAACACTGAGTACATTGTTATAAGACTAATACCTATTTTGAGCAAAACTAACACAAAGGTGACCTAGTCTGGTCTCCAGCCACAAGGCTATCAGCTCTTAAGGCTAGTCTACACTAGAAGCGCTACAGCGGTGCAACATGCATTTTGGCAGTACCCACAAGTCAAATCCAGTGTGCTTATGAATTTTGCACCCCTCCAGTAGATCCAACAAGGCTTCTATTTGGGGTGTGGGGTATGGGTCAGGCTGGGTGATTTAGCTTTCTGTAACCTACACAAAATCTCATGGTTTTGTCCTTTTAGTACCATTATAATAGGAGACGCCAAGGGGTTTTTTGAACTTGGTAATTACCTCCTTTTCAAGCATGCTTTCAACCTCTTCCTGGATTTGTTTCTGCATTTCCCCTTTAGCCCAGTATGCTCTGCTAGGAGCAGGGCAAGACTCTGAGGTTTCAATGGAGTGTACAATCTTGTCAGTTACACCTGGCCAGTTGGAAAATAGCTGTTTGGTGCTTTAAAAGGGCCAGCATCTCCTGCTTTTGGGTTAGATTTAAACCGGCCCTGAACTCAATGCTTTCCTGGGGATTCTCTTCCCTGCTTCCCCTGAGCAAATCCATTAAAGGGATGGAAAATGTTTCCTCATCAACACAACAAATCATGTTCGCTGCCCTCTCCCTTTCATGGTAAACTTTTAATTTATTGATATGCACGGTTTGCACAACTCCTCTGCCATTGGGCTTACTTACATCATATGTGACTTTATTCACTCTCTGTCATCTCAGAAGGGCCTTCCCAATAATCCTGGCTTTTGTTTTTCCTCACTGGGATCAGCACTAACACCAAATGACCAATATCAAACTATTTTTCTCCAGTTTGCTGATCATACCAAACTGAGTTTCCTGAATTTTTTTCAAGGTTCCGTTGCACTAAATTTATCATAATCTGTAAATTCTCCTTAAAATGGGTGACATACTCCCCTACAGTCTGTTCTGTCTCCTCTGTACGGCCTTCCCAAGAGCCTCGAATCAAATCTAGGCCTCCCGTACAGGAGATCAAAGGGGAAAAAGCCAATAGATTCTTGGGGAACACTTCTGCATGCATACAGCAAATAATGAAGTAACTCATCACAGTCCTCATGCCTGGAGACATACATTCGTAGCAGAGCTTTTAAAGTCCCATTAAATCTTTCCACAAGTTCATTAGTTTCTGGGTGATAAGGGAGCAGCCTTTATATGCGTCATGGCACATACCTCCCATAAGTTTTTGAAAACTACAGACATGAAATTTTCACCACGGTCTGTCAAGATTTCTCTGGGAAAACCTACTCTGCTAAAAACTTTGAATAATGCTATAGTCATTGTCTCAGTTTTAATATCAGACAAGGCCTTGTTTTCAGGGTATCTGGTGTCAGAATTCACCACAACAAATACATATCTCTTTTCATTCCTGGAAAGTTTAGTGAGAGGTCCCACAGTGTCTACAGACTCCTGGAAAATGCCTCTTCAATAATGGGCAAAGACTGCTGCCTGCAATGGTGCTTTGCAGGGTCCCTTTAATACCTTACACTTCTGACATAAGTCACAACAGTAGTCTTTCATTCTCTTAAACACATGAGGCCAAGAGAAATTCTCTTTCAGCCTGTCACAGGTTTTTGCCACTCCTAAATGTCCTGTGAATGGACAAGCATGAGCTACTTGAAGCAATTCTCTCTTGTATTTCTCAGGCACTGCTTCCTGCTTGCAAACCTCACTGATGCCCCTTTTTCCCTGTAGGAGTCTCCTTATACAATAAATAATCTACAACAAACAAAAACAAAAAACACACCTACCTTTTCCATCCCCAGCTGGGGCATCATTCTGAGCTGCGATCCTCTCATGTTCCAGGAAAGGGTCATCCTACTGGACATCACAAACTCCTTACAAGTTTCACTTAAGCCCAGAGCAGACCCTGGGACAACAGAAGAATTTTCAAATTCCTTCTCAGAAGGCAAGCTGCTACTGAAGGCATTTCCTTCCCCTTCGCGGTCTTCCCTACTGGCCACAGACAAAGCAGGTAAATCAGATCCATACTCTCTCTGGTTATAATGTTAGGCTACTTAGACATGGCTGAAATGTTATTACCTATTAACATTAACAGCTGGCAGCAAAGTTCTGATGGCTATGATATCACCCTTAAAATTCTCCCACTCAGGGAGGACTTTAGCTAGGGGCACAATCACAGAAAATTCAGCCAAAGCTAAAATATTTAGACTTTTGCCAGGAACTCTGTCCTTTTCCCTTACCAAACTTTCCTTAATCAAAGGGTCTTGTGATGCAGTATCACTTCACCCTGTACATTCAATGCTATTCACTCGACCACTCTTAAAAAAGTTTTCATTAAGCCTTCCCAAGACTCAGTCCAAATATAACAAGGAGTCCGGTGGCACCTTAAAGACTAACAGATTTATTTGGGCATAAGCTTTTGTGGGTAAAAAAACCCACTTCTTCATCTGCTGCATCTGAAGAAATGGTTTTTTACCCATGAAAGCTTATGCCCAAATAAATCTGTTAGTCTTTAATGTGCCACCAGACTCCTTGTTGTTTTTGTGGACACAGACTAACACAGCTACCCCCTGATACTTGACACCATGCAAAGTCCTAATATAGTTTCAGAGTAGCAGCTGTGTTAGTCTGTATTAGCAAAAAGAAAAGGAGTACTTGTGGCACCTTAGAGACTAACAAATTTATTAGAGCATAAGCTTTCGTGAGCTACAGCTCACTTCATCGGATGCATCCGATGAAGTGAGCTGTAGCTCACGAAAGCTTATGCTCTAATAAATTTGTTAGTCTCTAAGGTGCCACAAGTACTCCTTTTCTTTTTGCTAATATAGTTTGAGGCCATTCTCCTCCTCTACAACTTCCTCTGGGTTCAAGGTGATAGCATAGGCACTCATGGTGGGGGAAGTGGGTGCAGATTATGGGGTGACCTTAAGTTTAGGGAAATTTGGTTTTATTTGGCCAGGACCCCACAGTGATGGCAGACTGTTAGGGCAAGGGGTTTTACAATCTGGGGTCCCTTGAGGTTTTTTTTAACAAAGTTAGGTGTTGGGATATAGATATTTAGGCCTATCTGTAAAGGCCTATACTTCAATAATGTAGGTATATGTTTATCATTACCTGTTTATAGAGGTATAAAAGAATCAAAATCACTGTCCGCTTGTGTAAGGGCCTTCTCTCACTGTGACAGTCGGAGGCCCTGTTCTTAAGCTAAGGCCTTTAGCTAAGCAGTGGGAGAAGCCATAAGCTGGGAAGCGTATGGTCACATCCTCACATTCCAAACTAGTCATATTGAAATAAGGCAATCTGGGGCTGTTAGGAAGGTGATCCAATCTATCACCTCCAGAGAAAGGGAAGAGCCTAGAAGATGTAAAAGGAAATTTAGTTTGATAGTTTTCTGTTTGGTAAGAACTCACTTATCGATAGACACAGCTGTGAAACCCTTATGTCTTTATAGATGTAGTTGTAAAATCCTCACTTCTGTATTGTTTTGTCATTATAGTTCCCACTTTGTTATTGTTTGTTTGCATGGTTTCTGTCTGGTTCTATGATTGTTTCTGTCTGCTGTATAATTAATTTTGCTGGGTGTAAACTAATTAAGGTGGTGGTTGGTTAGCTAATCATGTTTCAATTTGTTAGGATTGGTTAGGTACATTTCAGTAAAATGATTGGTTAAGATATAGCTGAGAATATTACTTTATAAATTAGGGGCAAACAGGAAGTAAATTGGGATTCGAAAATAAGGAAAAGAACTTGGATTTTAAGCTTGCTGGAAGTTCACCCCAATAAACATCAAATTGTTTGAACCTTCCGACTTCGGGTATTGTTGCTCTCTGTTCATGCGAGAAGGACCAGGGAAGTGAGAGGGTGAAGGAATAAGCCCCCTTACATTGGGGTTAGGTTTATTCCTAGGCTACTCATCCCTCTTAACCTGTGGAACAGAAGAATTACGCTTCGCCTGGGGTTTGCACCCCTTATGAACCCTTGACTCAATATATTCATCAGCAATTTCTGCTGCCTTTAAAACTGTGAAAGGTTTTTTGGTCACAGATGGCCGATTTACCGTATCAGTGACTGTGTACAATAATGGCTCTTGTATCATCAAATCAAACAGCTTGCCATAGCTACTGTCAGCTCCTGCCCCTACTACCCAGTTTTCATATAATTACACCATCTGATGCATCTACTCCACATGAATGACAATTGTCAAACATTTTAGATTTCTATACTTCAATCAACAGGACTCTGAAAGCTTTTTGATACATTTTCTTTACATTTCTTAAACTCCATAGCCTCACTCACCTCCATATCATTAAAATCTTGTCCGGCTTTCCCAGACAGCCTGGTTAAGAGGTTGGGCATCCATTTATCCTCTGGGATCTTGTGGATCCCACACATTCTCGCAAAGGTGGATAGGAACTCCTCAATGCAGTCAGTCTCTTGATAAATTGGGCAAACTTTCTCCCACTCCTGAGCGGGGATGTACTCACAGCCTGAGGCTGCAACTTTTGCTGCTCCAGTACTTTGAGCTGCAATTTGTGAGTTCTTTCCTCAGCTGCTAGCTGCTCCATGCATGTTTGGTGAGTTCTCGCCTCCATTTCAGCATTGGCTTTGACGGCTACCAGATGTTGCATGCATCTTTGGAAGGTGCCCTCCTCAGCCTCAGTTTCCTAGATCCACAGCTCTGCCATCATTGGATGCCTGATCATAGTGAATGGGCAAAGCTCTCAGTTCCTGATCTGAGGTTTTCCTCTTCAAGGCTAATCCCCTTGCAAGCACAAATGCTCAAGGTCTTTTGTCCCAAGACCTTCGTATGACTGTGGTTCACTCATTGTGACTACTCTTTAACCTTTAGAAACTGTCAATATCGAAATAAATTTAACAGCATTGGGTTTTGATCTTTAAGCCCATTTGACCAGTGGCATGTGAATCTTGCCAAGACTACGCCAGTTGTCACACCATCTGGAGTGTCTGACAACCGAGAGTGTCTACAGCAGGCCAGACTGTCAAAATGAGGGCAGGCACCACAAACTGGTGGTATGTTCTATAATTAGATTTCACCAAATCAATAACAAATGTGAGTTCCTGGATCACTGTAACAGTCATACTGTGGAGTCACAAACAATCTTGCCACCCAGACAAACTGGACTTAGTGACAAATGGTCACTTACACCAAAAATCACACAGTGTTCAGGTTGTTTCCAGTCCCAAGAGACCAGTCACTTGCCCCCAGATCAGTTAGTACCCTAAATCTTACACCAACGACAACACCTGTAACAATCCTGTAATAAACTATCTAAAGGTTTATTAACTAGGAAAAAGGAATAAGAGAATTATTTACAGATTAAAGCAAGCAAACATATAAACACAAATGAGTTACCCTCTAAATCGTAAGAATGGGAGAGTTGTAATCATCTGTCAATTCAAAGTTTTCTTTCAGGGCAGACCCAGGAGGCAGCCCCTTCGACTCCCTGCCCAAAAGATGGAAAATGTTCCTATGGCTCTGTTTTATTTCCTTCATTTAGCTTCCAAGCCCCCAGGAGGAGCTTCCGAGCAGGTAGCATTTCTCACCTCGATGGGGCCATTAACCAATTTTCTGTACTGTGATGTTCCTTGATGGCCCAATCTGATTTTGATTGTTCTTCCAGATTCGGGGATGGAGGGCGGGAGTGGGGGGAGGGTGGGAAATTCTTGTGCCTGAGTTCACAAGTTCATGGCAAACATTTTCAAAGTTTGAAAGCACAACGTACATGTTTTCTTATAGTGTGGAATACTGACATTACACATGATATTAACGTATGCAACAATTTACAAGCCTTTCAGAGAGTCTAAATACTAAATACATTGGTATAACACTAATACCTATTTTGAGCAAAACTAAAATAGAGGTGACCTGGTCTGGGCTCCAGCTACAAGGTTTCAGCTCTTTAGCTAAAGCCTGCAGCCTGGGCAAGAGCTGGCTTTTGGTGGGCCAGTGTCACACCCCTACCCCCCAGGTTAAGAGGGAGGAAGGGACTGGAGATAAACCTAACCCCAACTTTGACATGAAACCCTAAGGAAGCCCAGGTTTTAAAACTCTCTATCCTAAGAGAAGACAGGCAGCCTGTCATCACTGTGGCGGTATTGCCAACTTCAAGAGATAAAAAATCATTAGTCATACCCCCAAAATCATGATATTTAAAAAAAAGACGATATTGTGATTTTTAAAAAGAAAAGGAGTACTTGTGGCACCTTAGAGACTAACAAATTTATTAGAGCATAAGCTTTCGTGAGCTACAGCTCACTTCATCGGATGCATTTGGTGGAAAAAACAGAGGAGAGATTTATATACACACACACACACACAGAGAACATGAAACAATGGGTTTATCATACACACTGTAAGGAGAGTGATCACTTAAGATAAGCCAACACCAACAGCAGGGGGGGGAAAGGAGGAAAACCTTTCATGGTGACAAGCAGGTAGGCTAATTCCAGCAGTTAACAAGAATATCAGAGGAACAGTGGGGGGTGGGGTGGGAGGGAGAAATACCATGGGGAAATAGTTTTACTTTGTGTAATGACTCATCCATTCCCAGTCTCTATTCAAGCCTAAGTTAATTGTATCCAGTTTGCAAATTAATTGGAGTCTGTTTTTGAAGCTTTTTTGTTGAAGTATAGCCACCCTTAGGTCTGTGATCGAGTGACCAGAGAGATTGAAGTGTTCTCCAACTGGTTTTTGAATGTTATAATTCTTGACGTCTGATTTGTGTCCATTCATTCTTTTACGTAGAGACTGTCCAGTTTGGCCAATGTACATGGCAGAGGGGCATTGCTGGCACATGATGGCATATATCACATTGGTAGATGCGCAGGTGAACGAGCCTCTGATAGTGTGGCTGATGTGATTAGGCCCTATGATGGTATCCCCTGAATAGATATGTGGACAGAGTTGGCAACGGGCTTTGTTGCAAGGATAGGTTCCTGGGTTAGTGGTTCTGTTGTGTGGTGTGTGCTTGCTGGTGAGTATTTGCTTCAGATTGGGGGGCTGTCTGTAAGCAAGGACTGGTCTGTCTCCCAAGATCTGAGAGAGCGATGGCTCGTCCTTCAGGATAGGTTGTAGATCCTTGGTGATGCGTTGGAGAGGTTTTAGTTGGGGGCTGAAGGTGATGGCTAGTGGCGTTCTGTTATTTTCTCTGTTGGGCCTGTCCTGGAGTAGGTGACTTCTGGGTACTCTTCTGGCTCTGTCAATCTGTTTCTTCACTTCAGCAGGTGGGTATTGTAGTTGTAGGAATGCATGATAGAGATCTTGTAGGTGTTTGTCTCTGTCTGAGGGGTTGGAGCAAATGCGGTTATATCGTAGCGCTTGGCTGTAGACAATGGATCGAGTGGTATGATCTGGATGAAAGCTAGAGGCATGTAGGTAGGAATAGCGGTCAGTAGGTTTCCGATATAGGGTGGTGGTTATGTGACCATCGCTTATTAGCACCGTAGTGTCCAGGAAGTGGATCTCTTGTGTGGACTGGTCCAGGCTGAGGTTGATGGTGGGATGGAAACTGTTGAAATCATGGTGGAATTCCTCAAGAGCTTCTTTTCCATGGGTCCAGATGATGAAGATGTCATCAATGTAGCGCAAGTAGAGTAGGGGCATTAGGGGACGAGAGCTGAGGAAGCGTTGTTCTAAGTCAGCCATAAAAATGTTGGCATACTGTGGGGCCATGCGGGTACCCATCGCAGTGCCGCTGATTTGAAGGTATACATTGTCACCAAATGTGAAATAGTTATGGGTCAGGACAAAGTCACAAAGTTCTGCCACCAGGTTAGCCGTGACAGTATCGGGGATACTGTTCCTGACGGCTTGTAGTCCATCTTTGTGTGGAATGTTGGTGTAGAGGGCTTCTACATCCATAGTGGCTAGGATGGTGTTTTTAGGAAGATCACCAATGGACTGTAGTTTCCTCAGGAAATCGGTGGTGTCTCGAAGATAGCTGGGAGTGCTGGTAACGAAGGGCCTGAGGAGGGAGTCTACATAGCCAGACAATCCTGCTGTCAGGGTGCCAATGCCTGAGATGATGGGGCGTCCAGGATTTCCAGGTTTATGGATCTTGGGTAGCAGATAGAATATCCCAGGTCGGGGTTCTAGACACCACCGATTTCCTGAGGAAACTCTGTCCACATATCTATTCAGGGTATACCATCATAGGGCCTAATCACATCAGCCACACTATCAGAGGCTCGTTCACCTGCGCATCTACCAATGTGATATATGCCATCATGTGCCAGCAATGCCCCTCTGCCATGTACATTGGCCAAACTGGACAGTCTCTACGTAAAAGAATGAATGGACACAAATCAGACGTCAAGAATTATAACATTCAAAAACCAGTTGGAGAACACTTCAATCTCTCTGGTCACTCGATCACAGACCTAAGGGTGGCTATACTTCAACAAAAAAGCTTCAAAAACAGACTCCAATTAATTTGCAAACTGGATACAATTAACTTAGGCTTGAATAGAGACTGGGAATGGATGAGTCATTACACAAAGTAAAACTATTTCCCCATGGTATTTCTCCCTCCCACCCCACCCCCCACTGTTCCTCTGATATTCTTGTTAACTGCTGGAATTAGCCTACCTGCTTGTCACCATGAAAGGTTTTCCTCCTTTCCCCCCCCTGCTGTTGGTGATGGCTTATCTTAAGTGATCACTCTCCTTACAGTGTGTATGATAAACCCATTGTTTCATGTTCTCTGTGTGTGTGTATATAAATCTCTCCTCTGTTTTTTCCACCAAATGCATCCGATGAAGTGAGCTGTAGCTCACGAAAGCTTATGCTCTAATAAATTTGTTAGTCTCTAAGGTGCCACAAGTACTCCTTTTCTTTTTGCGAATACAGACTAACACGGCTGCTACTCTGAAACCTGTGATTGTGATTTTTAGTCAGTCTCTTGATTTTTAACTCCCCCTGCCCATCCCCAGGGTGTGTGCGTGTGACAATTACTGTTGCCCACCCCCCCACATGTACTGGATAAGGGCCTTTTGGCTCCTGCTGCAGGAGCTCTCACCCCACATCTGCCCCTCTCCTGTCCAGCAATTAATTCTGTCTCCCAGTCCCTCCATCCCACCCCCCCAATTCAGCTGCCCATCCCATTGACCCCACCACCACCCCATCAGCCCCCATCCTCCTCACTTCAGCCTTCCTGCAGCTCTCCCAGCCTCACCTCAGCTCCTCTTAGGGCTCTTCACCGCCCCAGGCCTGGGGGGTTACAATGGGGTCCCCTCTCCCACTTTCCAGGCTTTCAGGGGAACCCCAGTTGCCCGGGGCTGACAGCAGGTGCCCCAGGGGCTGACAGTGGGTGCCTCCAGCCATCCCAGGGGCCGACAGCGATTTCTAAGTAAAATTAAGCCTCACTTACGATCTCAGGATAGAACTCTCAAATGTCAGGATGTTTTTTTCAGCCACGTTTGAGGGCTCTATCATGAAATCGTGACTGAGGCTTAATTTTACTTAGAAATTGCATCTCTCACAAAGGTGCTGGAAACTGCCACACCCCCTGGCTTGAAGTGGTTTCTACCACATACAGGGTTTACAGTTTGGTTCAATGGATCTCAGCACCCCCACTATACAAATTGTTCCAGCGCCCCTGATTTCCCGTGATAAATTTGCGAGAGTTGGCATGTCTGCTGTCAGGCTCCTGGCCATATAAAACCAAATTGCCGAAAATTTAAGGTAACCCCACGATCAGAGGCGGATTAAGGTTTCCTGGGGCCCTGGGCCAGAGCCAGTGGGGGTCCCCTCTCCACCCCCTCTGCCTGTGGCTCCACCCCCATTCTGCTCCTTCCTCCTGCAGCCCTGCTCACACCCCACCCTGTTCTGCCCCTTCCCCAGACTGCCCCTGTTCTACCCAGGCCCCCCCCATTCCGCCCCCCAACTCTGTAGCCCCAAGGCAGGAGAAGCTCTGTCCCCGTGCCATGGGCCCGGGGCTGCAGCAGGGAGAGAGAGATCCTCCAGTCCCAAGGCTGCAGTTGGGGTCTGAGTGCTGGGGCTTCCCCCACCACTCCCTGCGCTTCTGCGAGGGACCAGAGTTGGGGCTCTGGGGCCAGGGGCGGCTCTACCAATTTTGCCGCCCCAAGCAGTTGCTGCCAAATTGCCGCCGCTGCAACTGTGGCAGAGCTGCTGCTGAATTGCCGCCGCGGGACATGGACTGCCGCCCCATTCTGAATGCCGCCCCAAGCACCTGCTTGGAAAGCTGGTGTCTGGAGCCAGCCCTGTCTGGGGCTTCTCCCTGCCTGCCTGCCTGGCGCTTCTGCCAGAGAGCGAGTCGGGTGTGGGGGATTGCCCTGCCACCCACGGCTTCTGTCGGGGTCGGGGCTTGGGAGCTTCCCCCATCTGGCCGTGCTGCCATGCAGCATGGTCAGGACTGAAGCGCGGGGCTTGCCCTGCCCTGGCTGCCTGGTGTCCAGGACTCTGGGCTTCCGCTGACTGGGGGCCGATTTTTTTCTACTGTCCATGATCCATAGCCACAACCCACAATGTTAGTGCTGCTACTGTGGCCCCAAAGGTAGAGGTGGAGGAGAAAGACCAGTGAACTATGTTAGGACTGAGTCTTGGGAAGGCAGTAAAGGGTTTATTAAGGATGTTAAGGTTAATGGTATAGATTGGAAGGGCTGGAGGGACACAGTGTTCCAAGTCATCTTGGTTAAAGAAAGCATGCTAAGGGAGGAAGACAAACTTCCTGGTAAAAGTTTAAATAATTTAAAAGTTTAAATAGTTTCACTTTGGCTGAATTCTCTGTAACTGTACTTCTGACTAAGGTCCACCTTGAATGGAAAGCTTTCAAGGGAGGCGTGGTGGTAGGCATTAGGAATCTCCTTCGTCCTGATATTTTAATAGGTAATAATATTTTTGCCATGTCTAAGTAGGTTCACTTCATAACTTGTCGCCAGAAAGAGTGTGGCTCTCCCTCACCTGCTTTGTATGCAGACAGCCAGGTGGGTTCTGAGGGGAGAGAAATGTTTCAGTCCTTTGTCTGTCAGGAGTAGTAGTGTCTCTTCAGAGAAGCCATTTGAAGATTCCAGTGCTTAGCTAAAGTCTGCTCCAAACTTAAAAAAGAAAAGGAGTACTTGTGGCATCTTAGAGCCTAACAAATTTATTTGAGCATAAGCTTTCGTGAGCTACAGCTCACTTCATCGGATGCATTCAGTGGAAAATACAGTGGGGAGATTTATATACACACACAGAGAACATGAAACAATGGATTTTATCATATACACTGTAAGGAGAGTGATCACTTAAGATGAGCTATTACCTGCAGGAAGGAGGGGGGGAAGGAGGAAAAACTTTTGTGGTGATAATCAAGGTGGGCCATTTCCAGCAGTTAACAAGAACGTCTGAGGAACAGTGGGGGTGGGGTGGGGGGAGAAATAACATGGGGAAATAGTTTTACTTTATGTAATGACTCATCCACTCCCAGTCTCTATTCAAGCCTAAGTTAATTGTATCCAGTTTGCAAATTAATTCCAATTCAGCAGTCTCTTGTTGAAGTCTGTTTTTGAAGTTTTTTTGTTGAAGGATAGCCACTCTCAGGTCTGTAATCATGTGACCGGAGAGATTGAAGTGTTCTCCGACTGGTTTTTTAATGTTATAATTCTTGACGTCTGATTTGTGTCCATTTATTCTTTTACGTCGAGACTGTCCAGTTTGACCAATGTATGTGGCAGAGGGGCATTGCTGGCACATGATGGTATATATCACATTGGTAGATGCACAGGTGAACGAGCCTCTGAGAGTGTGGCTGATGTGATTAGGCCCTATGATGGTGTCCCCTGAATAGATATGTGGACAGAGTTGGCAACGGGCTTTGTTGCAAGGATAGGTTCCTGGGTTAGTGGTTCTGTTGTGTGGTTGCTGGTGAGTATTTGCTTCAGGTTGGGGGGCTGTCTGTAAGCAAGGACTGGCCTGTCTCCCAAGATCTGTGAGAGTGATGGGTTATCTTTCAGGGTAGGTTGTAGATCCTTGATGATGTGTTGGAGAGGTTTTAGTTCGGGGCTGCAGGTGATGGCTCGTGGCGTTCTGTTGTTTTCTTTGTTGGGCCTGTCCTGTAGTAGGTGACTTCTGGGTACTCTTCTGGCTCATTTGCAAGATACTTGAAATCCAGACCCAGAAGTGTAGAGTGCAAATAGTGCCCATCTCTGTGACTGAACCAAATGGATCCAACTCCCCCAAATTTGGATGGACCTTTGAAAATGTGACTAGAACCTTGCAGGATGAAGATGCAGTAGAGATGAAAAATAGGGGAGAAAGGGACTTATTGGAGCTTTTTTTTCTTACCTGCAGAAGGAATCTAGTTTAGCATGAGTTTGGGTGAAAGTTTGTGGGTTCTGAACACTGAGCCTGAACCAAAACCTTGGATCTGAACATCTGGAATTTTGTGAGGAGTCAGGATCCAGATCAGGATCCAAACTTTGATGGCTCAGGACACTCTCTAGGTCTTATGTTTAACAGAACTGGTTTGCTCAGCCCTAGTTAAAATGGCAGCACATAGGCACTGCTGCCAATATCTACAACAGACTGGCTTCCCCCGGGCAATGTCAGTTGATCCATTCAGTTCATTTACGTGAAGCCCCAGCCAGCCAGATGAAAGAGGGGACGTGAAAATTATTTTGGTAAAGAAGGCTTCAGACAAATACAGTGTTTTTAATGTATACGGGGTAAATCCTATCCCTCCACCTGAACAGTCCATGGGGCTCAATCACCAATGGAACTGGTGCAGTTCCACCATATGTGGGGGGTGTCACGGTGTCTGGAGTGGCTCGCACCATGAGTGCCAACTTTAAGGCAGACTATCAAAAAGCAAGGCAGAGACCCCAAACTAATTGTATGATCTATAATTAGATTACACAACCCAGTATCAAATGTGAACTCCTAAAGCACTATAGCAGCCACACCATGGAGTCACAGATCATTCCCTTGGGCATTCCAGTTTATCTTACCACCCAGGGAAGCTGGATTTAGTGATAGGTGGTTGCTATACACCAAAGATCACAAAATATTCAGGTTGCTCCCAATCCCAAAGGACCAGTCGCTTACCCCAGGTCAGTTGCACTTTAACTCCTTCACAAAAGGCAATGTTTGTAGCCAATCCTATAATAAATTAACTAAAGATTTATTAATTAAGAAAAAATGAGTTATTTATGTAATATATATACATACAAATGAGTTACAGTCTATGGTGACAGAGTTGTAGTAATCTGTCAGGTCTGAATGTCTTCTAGGGTTAAGTGGGGATCTCTGCTTCTGTTTCATAGCTCCAGCCCTGTGAGAGTCCAAAGAGAGAGAAATGTTCCTTATCAACTGTTTTTATTTCCCTCTTCCAGAATTCAAGCGGATGGGATGAGCCCTTTTGCACGTAGCCTCTTTGTGAGTATGAAGGAGCAATTAACAAATTCTTTTTATTGTGATGTTCCACAATGGCCCATTTAGTTTTGATAGCCTTTTTGCTCAGCAGGTGAGATCTATCCTGCTAGGTTTACAGTTTCAGAGCAAACATTTTTTACAGATGTAAAGCAAAGCTTAAATATAACCTTATAGCTTGCGATACAGATATTACCAGTGAGATTATGGCATGTAGCAATTTACAGGCATCTCATAAAGTCTAAACATTAAACACAGTGTTATAAATCCAATATTTATCTTAACCACCCTAACACGCAAGTGAAACAGACAGGTTTCCAGCAATGAATTTGTCAGTGTTTGGCTGAGGCCTAAAGCCTTGGCAAGAGCTGGCACCTGGGTGGCCAGCATCACACCACCAATGCAAAACTGGTGTAGGAAGAGTGTCACTGATGATCCTGAATACTATTTCCATGTCAAATTCCTGTAGAACTGGGTTCCAATTTAATAATCTATCATTGGTTCCCACAGATTGGTGCATCCATATTAAAGGGGGATGACCTATTAAAACCTTAAATTTTTCATTATGCAAATAAGATTTAAGTTGCTTAACAGTCCAAATGATGGCATGGGATTCCCACTCAATGACAGCATAGTTCTCTGCAGTGAGGGTCAGTTTTTGACTCCAGAAGGCAGGAGGGTACCTCTTGTTTCCCACCCTATCCAGCATTAGCACTGCATCTAACCCAACATTACAAACATCAGTACATAGCACAAAGGGTTTGCTGAAGTCAGGGCTGGCTAAAACTGGCTCTTTAGACAAAGCCTCTTGTATGTTCTGGAAACCTTTCTCCCAGGCCTCTGTCCCTACCACCCAGTCTGGTTTCCCCTTTTTGGTAAGGTCTGTTATGTCACTAAACCCCTTTGCAAACCTTCAGCAATAGTTGGCCAAACTGATAAAGGATTGGACCTGCTTCTGGGTTTGTGGGGCAGGCCAATTCTGAATAGCTTCTACTTTTAAAGGATCAGGGAAAACAGCCCACTGCCCACTCTGTGTCCTAGATAAGATACCTCTGCAGCCCCCATCTTGCATTTGGACACGTTGGACACTGTGAGGCTGGCATCCCAAAGGCTTTGTAACAGAATTCCCACATGGTTCAACTGGTCTAGTCAGGAGTTACTGAAAATAGCCAAATCCTCTATATAGGCCCTGGCAAAGGCTTGTAACCCCTGCAGCACTTCATTGAAAAGCCTCTGAAGGTAGCCCCTGCATTAATCAAGCCAAAAGGCATAACCTTAAATTCACATAGGCCACATTCCACTACAAAAGTGGATTTTTCTTGAGCGTCAGTGTCTCAGGGAATTCACCAATACCCACAAGTTAAATCCAGTATGCTTATGAATTTTGCACTCCCCAATAGATCCAGTAGGTCCAGTAGGGATATGAGTCAGGTTGTGATAGCATTTAACCTCCTAAAGTCTTCACAAGACCTCACGATATTATCTGTTTTAGGTACCAACACAATAGGAAATTCCCAGAGGCTTTTTGACTTAGTAATCATCCCCAATTACAGCATGCTTTCCACTTCCTCCTGAATTTGCTTCTGCACTTCTCCAGTAGCATAATATGTTTTGCTAGGAGTGGGGCAGGGCCCTGTAGTTTCAATGCGATGCACAGTCTTGTCACTCAAACAAGGCTGGTTGGAAAAGATCTGCCTCTCGTGTTTCAAAAGGGCCAGCATCTCCTGCTTTAAACTTTCCCATATCTCAGTTCTCTCCAGAGAAGTCTCTTCCTTACTGGCTTTTGTTTATTTAGTAAGATAATCTGCTTTTTTCTGTTTGCTATCCCTTGAACCATTTAAAATCTGCCTTTTGTAGTTAATAACATTTGTTTTGTTTATAATATAACCCAGTTTCTGTAATTTCTAATGGGAGTGAGGGAACGGACAAGGAGGTATACATACCTTCCTTCCTCCACATTGAGGGAGGAGGCAGATTTCGTAATATACCTTTGGGTCTGCGCTCCAAGGGAGGTGGACACCAGAGAGCTGAAGCAAGTCCCTTAAATTGAGTCTTATCAGAGCTGATCTGCAGCTAGGTGTGGCGCTGCCTGTGTATGTGTTAGGGGAGGCTTTAATAGCCTGGCTCAGCAAGAAAGGTTAAAGGGGGCCCATGTGGGCAGAACAAGCAGACTCAGTGGTATCTCAGCACATCAGATGGCATCCCAAGGGGTCCAACCCATTACACTGTGCCCATCTATGAAAAGGGGAATACGGAGAACCCGGGGAATTACAGATCAGTCAGCTTAACTTCAATACTGGGAAAGATAATAGAGCAAACAAGTAATCAATTTGCAAACACATAGAAGATAATAAGGTGATAAGCAACAGTCAGCATGGATTTATCAAGAAGAAATCATGTCTAACCAACCTAATAACTTTCTTTGACAGGGTAACAAGCCTTGTGGAATGGGGGGGGGGAAGCAGTAGATGTGGTGTATATGGACTTTAGTAAGGCTTTTGATAATCTTTCTCATGACCTTCTCATCAACAAACTTGAGAAATACAACCTAGATGGAGCTGCTATAAGGTGGGTGCATAATTGGTTGGAAAACTATTCCCAGAGAGTAGTTATCAGTGGTTCACAATCAAGCTGGAAAGGCATGACAGGTGGGGTCCTACAGGGATCAGTTCTGGTTCTGTTCAATATCTTCATCAATAATTTAGATAATGGCATAGAGAGTACACTTTATAAAGTCTGTATAAGGTCCAATCTTGTAGGTAAACATCGCAAGTGAACTGTAGTGGGGCAGCTGCCCCACTCCAGTAGGCAAAGGCTAAAAGCAGCCCTGGAGAGGGCTGTGGCTGGGAAAAGCAGTGAGAGCAGCTGAGTGAGTAGCTGACCACAGGTGTGGCCAGTTCAATCAGGGCCCACCTGGCCCTGATAAGAGGGCTGGGGGCCAGGAGCTGGAGCTGTCTCACTCTAGCCCTAGAATGGGAAGGGCTAGCTGCCTGGGAGCAAGGTACCTGAAGTGGAGCAGTGCTGGGGAAGGGCAAGAGGAGCTGGGGAGCTTCAGCCTGGTAAACCCCCAGGCTGCAGGCCTTGTTGAAGGCCTACGAAAGTACTGGGACTACAGAGGTGCAGCCTGGGGTTAGGTAGAGGCAGCTGGTCCAACCCCCTTGCCAATGATGAGTGGCCTTTCTTGACTGCAGTTTGCCCCGGTGAGAGGGGGCTAGATGATGACTGGCAGTAGCCACTGAGGCAAGGTGGGTGTGGAGGGTTGGGGGTTCCCTGGGAGGGGAGACCCAATGTATGGGGGTACTACAGGGTAAGGGGCACTGGGGTCTGGGCAGGTGAGCCACTGGCCAGCAGAGGGCGCTCCAAGGCTGGAAAAAAAGCTAATTCCCAGGACGACCAGCAGGAGGTGCCACACCGGTGAGTCTCGACCTCGTTACATGACCCTTCAAATGACCAAAGGCACATTCAACTGTCAGTCTGCACCTGCTGCGCCTGTAGTGGAATCTCTCCTTGGTGCTGTCCAGGTAGCTGATGTACAGATTCATGAACCAAGGGAGCAAGGAATAGACTGGGTCACCCAGGATCATTACTAGCATTTCAACATTCTCAGTGGTAATCTGCCGGTTGGGGGGGGAAAAAGTCCCTGCTTGCAGCTTTCTGAACAGTCCTGTATTCTTAAATATGTGAGCATCATGCACCTTTCCTGACCAGCCCATGTTAATATCAGTAAAGCATCCCCTATGATCCACTGGTGCTTACATTATCACAGCAAAATAGTCCTTTCTGTTGATGCACTCTGTGGCAAGGTGGTCTGGTGCTAAAATAGGGATGCATGTGCCATCTATTGGCCCACTGCGTTTCGGGAATCCTATTGCTGCAAAACTATCCACTATGTCCTGCACTTTGCCCAGAATCACAGTCCTGTGTAGCAGGTGGCGATTAATGGCCCTGCACACTTGTGTGACAATGGCCCCTGTGATGGATTTCCCAACTCCAACATGATTCCTGGCTGACTGGTAGCAATCCAGCATTGCAAGCTTCCACAGCACGATCATCACTTGCTTCTCTACTGTTAGTGAAGCTCTCATTTTGGTGTCCCTATGCTGGAGGGCAGAGGCGAGCTCTGCACACAGATCGAGGCCTTGTGCATCCAAAATTTCTGCAGTTACTGCTCCTCATCCCAAACCCGCATTACGATGTGTTCCCACCACTCAGTACTTGTTTCTCAGGCCCAGAACCAGCACTCCATCATCTCCAGCTGCTCCGTGAACACCACCAATGACTGAATTGTTTCTTTCTATGTCCCACAGCAATCCAGGCCCCATGGAATCAGCATGTTCCCCACGGCTCCTCTGGCAGCTTGGCAGATATTGCGGGATCATGCACCATGTGCTTGCAATGCTCACGACAGCAGTTCAGTGCAGGCTCCATGCTTCTGTCACAGATGGCTGACAGCGAGGAGGGATGCGCAGGTGTGTGGGGATTTTGAAAAGAAGGGTGTGAGATATTATGATGCAGATGAAATTATGGGATAGAGAACAGTATCATGGGAAGTTGACCCCATGCTCCCAGTTACCCCGCGACTCGTTTTGGACCCATCAGACATTGCAAAAACTTCCCAGAACACCCTGGGCTGGATGGTGGCAAATTCCAGCGTGGGATACCTATCCATGGTGTACTGCACTCTGCCTTGTTACAGGCTCTCCTGGTGGGGACGTGCACTGCCAGCACAAGGAGCCAAGTGAGAACACATACAAATGATTTAATAACCGTGGTGGCTGTATGCTGACGAAAGTTAGGTTGACATCATTTTGTAGTGTAGACATGGCCTAATTGTCACTATTAATCTGACATCCCATTAGCACGATCCATATTAATAAGTGTGAAAGATGCATCCATGTAATTTTCTAAAGGGTTTCTGCTGGCTGGAATTCAGCCTTGGGGTGATGCTGCAGAAAGGGACAGTTCTTGGTATTGACAGAGCAAAGCGCACAATCATTACCAAGTACTCGGTGGCTGTCAAAAGGGAGTGAAAGATATTCCTCTCCAGGCGGCTTGGCGCTCAGGCAATGGGTGTGATCTAGCTGTGGGTGATGAGGGACCCCTTGCTCTGCCTTCAGTAAAGCCAGTGGAACTTCAATTTCCCACGCTGCAATTAGCCACAAAATTCACTTGTCTGGAATGAGGGGGGTGTATTAAGGCCCAGACTTTCAAAGGTTTTTAGGCACTTGACTGATTTCATTGAGAGCCGGGCACCTAAATACATGTGAAGATCTGGGCCTGAGAGCCTAATCCTCAGCCTCAGTGTCCCACTTGAGTACTGAGCTGGGTGCTTTGGAGATGCATGGGTGATGTGTTAATCTCCCCTGTAAGGGGCATGGAGAAAAATGGGAGCATCTATATAGCAGTGTATCATCCAGCCTCACCCCCAACTGTACCTTGTTTTGCCCTAGTTCTTCCCCTGCTGTTTTGTGTGTGAGACCCCTCTGGGTGAACTCCACGCTCAGAGGGCCTAGGCACTTCTGCGCTGCCCCTTCTCATTATGCCCACTGTGACGCTGGCAAATCAGGTGCCCCCTCTTGTCAAGGCTTTAGGCCTCAGCCAAGCACTGACTAATTCATTACCAGAAACCAGACTTTCACCTGTGTGTGTCACTAAGATAAGTACTGGACTTATAACGCTGTGTTTAGACTTTGAGATGCTTGAAAATTGCTGCATGCCGTAATCTCACTGGTTAATATCTGTATCCCACGCTATAAGGTTATATTTAAGCTTTGCTTTACATCTGTAAAAAATGTTTGCTCTGAAACTGTAAACCTAGCAGGAGAGATCTCACCTGCCCAGCAAGAAGGCTATCAAAACTAAATGGGCCATTGTGGAACATCACAATAAAAAGACTTTGTTAATTGCTCCTTCGTACTCACAAAGAGGCTACATGCAAAAGGGCTCATCCCATCCGCTTGAATTCTGGAAGAGGGAAATAAAAACAGTTCATAAGGAAAATTTTTCTCTCTCTGCTCTTTGGACTCTCTCACAGGGCTGGAGCTATGAAACAGAAGCAGAGATCCCCACTGTCAACCTGGCTTAGCCCTAAAAGACATTCAGACCTGACAGACTCTGTCACCTTTTGGGAACCATAAGCTGTAACTCATTTGTGTGTACATATTACCTGTCTTAACCTTGCAAATAACTCATTTCTTTTCTTAACCGATAAATCTTTAGTTAATTTATTATAGGATTGGCTACAAATGTTGTCTTTGGTGTAGGAGCTAAAGTTTAGATGACCTAGGGTAAGTGACTGGTCCTTTGGGACTGGGAGCAACCTGAATATTTTGTGATTGTTGGTGTATAACAGCCACCTATCACTAAGTCCAACTTGCCTGGGTTACAAGATAGACGGGAAAGCTGAAGGGGACTGTCCGTGATTCCATGGTAAGGCTGTTATAGTGCTTTAGGAGTTCACACTTGTTATTGAGTCAGTGTAATCTAATCATGGAACATGCAATCAATTTGGGGTCTCTGCCCTGCTTCTTGACAGTCTGCCCCGAGGTTGGCACTCACAGTCATGAACCACTCCAGGCAGCATGACAATTGGCATAGTCTTGGCAGGATTCACATGCCACAGGTCATGATATAGAGAGTTTTAAAGGTAAAAGATTTGACACAAAGAGTAAATTAGTCATATGATGGCCTTGACATAAAAGACCTTGAAAATTATGTAAGGAAAGGGAAATATCCCATAAAAAGAAAATTTCAGTTCAGGAGCAATTGTTGTTGGTAGTTACAGATGAGGTGAAGGCAGCCATCTGTGACAAAAACCTTCCCCACTTTTAGAGGCTGCAGAAATTGCTGATGAATATGTTAAATCAAGGGCTCATGGGGGACACTATCTAGAATAGCTCACAACCATGAGTTTCTATATCAGGGCAGAGTCTCAAAAGAGGGAAGACACCCCAAACTGTCCGGGGTGCGTTCTAGAATTAAATTTTACCAACCCAGTAACAAATGTGAGCTCCTGGATCACTGTAACAGTCTTACCATGGAGTCACAGACAGCCTCGCCAGTCTATCTTGCTACCCAGACAAATTGGACTTAGTGATAAATGGTCACTTACACTAAAAATCACACCATGTTCAGGTTGCTTCCAGTCCCAAGAGACCAGTCACTTGCCTCTAGATCAGTTGGTACCCTAGATCTTACACCAAGGACAATGCCTGTAGCCAATCCTGTAATAAACTATCTAAAGGTTTATTAACTAGGAAGAAGGAAGAAGAGCGCTATTTACAGATTGAAGCAAGCAAACATATACACACAAATGAGTTACCATCCTAATCCTAAGAGTGGGAGAATTGTAATCATCTGTCAATTCAAATTTTCTTTCAGGGCAGACCCAGGAGGCAGCCCCTGGGGATCTCTAGCTTCAGTTTAGAGTGTCTGGCTCTTCAGAGTTCAAACATTCAAAAGATAGTAAAAGTTCCTGTGGCTTTATTTATTTCCTGCATTTATCTTTCAATCCCACAGGATGAGTTTTCTTGCACATAGCATTTCCCAAGTGTGATAGGACCATTAACCAATCCTTCGTATTGTGATGTTCCTTGATGGCCCATCTGATTTTGATAGATCTTCCTGGGGGTGGGATGGGGTCAGGTGGAAGGGAAGGGATGATTCCTGAGCCTGAATTCACAAGTTCAGGGCAAACATTTTCAAAGTTAGAAAGCAAAATTTACATATTTTCTTATAGCATGTGTGATGGGGCAAGGCCAGATGGCTTTAGTAAAGTAGTGAGGAACAGGTATGTTAGCACCAGGCTAAACAAATCCCTGGTACCATGGTAACCAAATGGCAGTTGCTCCAGGTTAATCAAGATACCTGGGGCCAATTAAGATCCTTCTAGAAAGCAGTGGAGATAGCTAGGTTGATTGGGACACCTGAAGCCAATCAGGGGTTGGCTGGAACTAGTTAAAAGCCTCCCAGTTAGTCAGTGAGGTGTGCATGTCAGGAGCTGTAGGAGGAAGCAGTGCTGTTGGAGGAACTAAGCAGTACAAATCCATATCAGGCTCAAGGAAGGAGGCCCTGAGGTAATGGTGAATGAGATATTGAGTGGGGGCTGCTGTGGGGAAGTGGCCCGGGGAATTGTACATGTCCTATTTCCAAAAAGTCAGCTACCATAGCTGCTACTATTAGGGTCTCTGGGCTGGAGCCCGGAATAGAAGGTGGGCTCGGGCTCCCCACTCCCTTCCCTGATTAATCACTGAGACTGGGAGACAACAGAAACCGTTTGAGGGAGGGTTGCTTTTCCTCATCTCCCTTGCTGGCTTATGATGAAAATGGCTCCGTAAGCTGACACTTCTCTCTAGAGAGAGAAGGGCTATGTGGAGGGCCACAGTGAGCCTCTGAGGCTAGTGTAATCCGCCAGGAAATGCGGGACCCACGGAGACAAGGACAGAGCATTGTGACACATGGAACACTGACATTTCAAGTGAATGCATGCAGCCACTTACAAGCCTTTCATGGAGTCTAAACACTGAGTACATTGTTATAAGACTAATACCTATTTTGAGCAAAACTAACACAAAGGTGACCTAGTCTGGTCTCCAGCCACAAGGCTATCAGCTCTTAAGGCTAGTCTACACTAGAAGCGCTACAGCGGTGCAACATGCATTTTGGCAGTACCCACAAGTCAAATCCAGTGTGCTTATGAATTTTGCACCCCTCCAGTAGATCCAACAAGGCTTCTATTTGGGGTGTGGGGTATGGGTCAGGCTGGGTGATTTAGCTTTCTGTAACCTACACAAAATCTCATGGTTTTGTCCTTTTAGTACCATTATAATAGGAGACGCCAAGGGGTTTTTGAACTTGGTAATTACCTCCTTTTCAAGCATGCTTTCAACCTCTTCCTGGATTTGTTTCTGCATTTCCCCTTTAGCCCAGTATGCTCTGCTAGGAGCAGGGCAAGACTCTGAGGTTTCAATGGAGTGTACAATCTTGTCAGTTACACCTGGCCAGTTGGAAAATAGCTGTTTGGTGCTTTAAAAGGGCCAGCATCTCCTGCTTTTGGGTTAGATTTAAACCGGCCCTGAACTCAATGCTTTCCTGGGGATTCTCTTCCCTGCTTCCCCTGAGCAAATCCATTAAAGGGATGGAAAATGTTTCCTCATCAACACAACAAATCATGTTCGCTGCCCTCTCCCTTTCATGGTAAACTTTTAATTTATTGATATGCACGGTTTGCACAGCTCCTCTGCCATTGGGCTTACTTACATCATATGTGACTTTATTCACTCTCTGTCATCTCAGAAGGGCCTTCCCAATAATCCTGGCTTTTGTTTTTCCTCACTGGGATCAGCACTAACACCAAATGACCAATATCAAACTATTTTTCTCCAGTTTGCTGATCATACCAAACTGAGTTTCCTGAATTTTTTTCAAGGTTCCGTTGCACTAAATTTATCATAATCTGTAAATTCTCCTTAAAATGGGTGACATACTCCCCTACAGTCTGTTCTGTCTCCTCTGTACGGCCTTCCCAAGAGCCTCGAATCAAATCTAGGCCTCCCGTACAGGAGATCAAAGGGGAAAAAGCCAATAGATTCTTGGGGAACACTTCTGCATGCATACAGCAAATAATGAAGTAACTCATCACAGTCCTCATGCCTGGAGACATACATTCGTAGCAGAGCTTTTAAAGTCCCATTAAATCTTTCCACAAGTTCATTAGTTTCTGGGTGATAAGGGAGCAGCCTTTATATGCGTCATGGCACATACCTCCCATAAGTTTTTGAAAACTACAGACATGAAATTTTCACCACGGTCTGTCAAGATTTCTCTGGGAAAACCTACTCTGCTAAAAACTTTGAATAATGCTATAGTCATTGTCTCAGTTTTAATATCAGACAAGGCCTTGTTTTCAGGGTATCTGGTGTCAGAATTCACCACAACAAATACATATCTCTTTTCATTCCTGGAAAGTTTAGTGAGAGGTCCCACAGTGTCTACAGACTCCTGGAAAATGCCTCTTCAATAATGGGCAAAGACTGCTGCCTGCAATGGTGCTTTGCAGGGTCCCTTTAATACCTTACACTTCTGACATAAGTCACAACAGTAGTCTTTCATTCTCTTAAACACATGAGGCCAAGAGAAATTCTCTTCAGCCTGTCACAGGTTTTTGCCACTCCTAATGTCCTGTGAATGGACAAGCATGAGCTACTTGAAGCAATTCTCTCTTGTATTTCTCAGGCACTGCTTCCTGCTTGCAAACCTCACTGATGCCCCTTTTTCCCTGTAGGAGTCTCCTTATACAATAATAATCTACAACAAACAAAAACAAAAAACACACCTACCTTTTCCATCCCCAGCTGGGGCATCATTCTGAGCTGCGATCCTCTCATGTTCCAGGAAAGGGTCATCCTACTGGACATCACAAACTCCTTACAAGTTTCACTTAAGCCCAGAGCAGACCCTGGGACAACAGAAGAATTTTCAAATTCCTTCTCAGAAGGCAAGCTGCTACTGAAGGCATTTCCTTCCCCTTCGCGGTCTTCCCTACTGGCCACAGACAAAGCAGGTAATCAGATCCATACTCTCTCTGGTTATAATGTTAGGCTACTTAGACATGGCTGAAATGTTATTACCTATTAACATTAACAGCTGGCAGCAAGTTCTGATGGCTATGATATCACCCTTAAAATTCTCCCACTCAGGGAGGACTTTAGCTAGGGGCACAATCACAGAAAATTCAGCCAAAGCTAAAATATTTAGACTTTTGCCAGGAACTCTGTCCTTTTCCCTTACCAAACTTTCCTTAATCAAAGGGTCTTGTGATGCAGTATCACTTCACCCTGTACATTCAATGCTATTCACTCGACCACTCTTAAAAAAGTTTTCATTAAGCCTTCCCAAGACTCAGTCCAAATATAACAAGGAGTCCGGTGGCACCTTAAAGACTAACAGATTTATTTGGGCATAAGCTTTTGTGGGTAAAAAAACCCACTTCTTCATCTGCTGCATCTGAAGAAATGGTTTTTTACCCATGAAAGCTTATGCCCAAATAAATCTGTTAGTCTTTAATGTGCCACCAGACTCCTTGTTGTTTTTGTGGACACAGACTAACACAGCTACCCCCTGATACTTGACACCATGCAAAGTCCTAATATAGTTTCAGAGTAGCAGCTGTGTTAGTCTGTATTAGCAAAAAGAAAAGGAGTACTTGTGGCACCTTAGAGACTAACAAATTTATTAGAGCATAAGCTTTCGTGAGCTACAGCTCACTTCATCGGATGCATCCGATGAAGTGAGCTGTAGCTCACGAAAGCTTATGCTCTAATAAATTTGTTAGTCTCTAAGGTGCCACAAGTACTCCTTTTCTTTTTGCTAATATAGTTTGAGGCCATTCTCCTCCTCTACAACTTCCTCTGGGTTCAAGGTGATAGCATAGGCACTCATGGTGGGGGAAGTGGGTGCAGATTATGGGGTGACCTTAAGTTTAGGGAAATTTGGTTTTATTTGGCCAGGACCCCACAGTGATGGCAGACTGTTAGGGCAAGGGGTTTTACAATCTGGGGTCCCTTGAGGTTTTTTTAACAAAGTTAGGTGTTGGGATATAGATATTTAGGCCTATCTGTAAAGGCCTATACTTCAATAATGTAGGTATATGTTTATCATTACCTGTTTATAGAGGTATAAAAGAATCAAAATCACTGTCCGCTTGTGTAAGGGCCTTCTCTCACTGTGACAGTCGGAGGCCCTGTTCTTAAGCTAAGGCCTTTAGCTAAGCAGTGGGAGAAGCCATAAGCTGGGAAGCGTATGGTCACATCCTCACATTCCAAACTAGTCATATTGAAATAAGGCAATCTGGGGCTGTTAGGAAGGTGATCCAATCTATCACCTCCAGAGAAAGGGAAGAGCCTAGAAGATGTAAAAGGAAATTTAGTTTGATAGTTTTCTGTTTGGTAAGAACTCACTTATCGATAGACACAGCTGTGAAACCCTTATGTCTTTATAGATGTAGTTGTAAAATCCTCACTTCTGTATTGTTTTGTCATTATAGTTCCCACTTTGTTATTGTTTGTTTGCATGGTTTCTGTCTGGTTCTATGATTGTTTCTGTCTGCTGTATAATTAATTTTGCTGGTGTAAACTAATTAAGGTGGTGGTTGGTTAGCTAATCATGTTTCAATTTGTTAGGATTGGTTAGGTACATTTCAGTAAAATGATTGGTTAAGATATAGCTGAGAATATTACTTTATAAATTAGGGGCAAACAGGAAGTAAATTGGGATTCGAAAATAAGGAAAAGAACTTGGATTTTAAGCTTGCTGGAAGTTCACCCCAATAAACATCAAATTGTTTGAACCTTCCGACTTCGGGTATTGTTGCTCTCTGTTCATGCGAGAAGGACCAGGGAAGTGAGAGGGTGAAGGAATAAGCCCCCTTACATTGGGGTTAGGTTTATTCCTAGGCTACTCATCCCTCTTAACCTGTGGAACAGAAGAATTACGCTTCGCCTGGGGTTTGCACCCCTTATGAACCCTTGACTCAATATATTCATCAGCAATTTCTGCTGCCTTTAAAACTGTGAAAGGTTTTTTGGTCACAGATGGCCGATTTACCGTATCAGTGACTGTGTACAATAATGGCTCTTGTATCATCAAATCAAACAGCTTGCCATAGCTACTGTCAGCTCCTGCCCCTACTACCCAGTTTTCATATAATTACACCATCTGATGCATCTACTCCACATGAATGACAATTGTCAAACATTTTAGATTTCTATACTTCAATCAACAGGACTCTGAAAGCTTTTTGATACATTTTCTTTACATTTCTTAAACTCCATAGCCTCACTCACCTCCATATCATTAAAATCTTGTCCGGCTTTCCCAGACAGCCTGGTTAAGAGGTTGGGCATCCATTTATCCTCTGGGATCTTGTGGATCCCACACATTCTCGCAAAGGTGGATAGGAACTCCTCAATGCAGTCAGTCTCTTGATAAATTGGGCAAACTTTCTCCCACTCCTGAGCGGGGATGTACTCACAGCCTGAGGCTGCAACTTTTGCTGCTCCAGTACTTTGAGCTGCAATTTGTGAGTTCTTTCCTCAGCTGCTAGCTGCTCCATGCATGTTTGGTGAGTTCTCGCCTCCATTTCAGCATTGGCTTTGACGGCTACCAGATGTTGCATGCATCTTTGGAAGGTGCCCTCCTCAGCCTCAGTTTCCTAGATCCACAGCTCTGCCATCATTGGATGCCTGATCATAGTGAATGGGCAAAGCTCTCAGTTCCTGATCTGAGGTTTTCCTCTTCAAGGCTAATCCCCTTGCAAGCACAAATGCTCAAGGTCTTTTGTCCCAAGACCTTCGTATGACTGTGGTTCACTCATTGTGACTACTCTTTAACCTTTAGAAACTGTCAATATCGAAATAAATTTAACAGCATTGGGTTTTGATCTTTAAGCCCATTTGACCAGTGGCATGTGAATCTTGCCAAGACTACGCCAGTTGTCACACCATCTGGAGTGTCTGACAACCGAGAGTGTCTACAGCAGGCCAGACTGTCAAAATGAGGGCAGGCACCACAAACTGGTGGTATGTTCTATAATTAGATTTCACCAAATCAATAACAAATGTGAGTTCCTGGATCACTGTAACAGTCATACTGTGGAGTCACAAACAATCTTGCCACCCAGACAAACTGGACTTAGTGACAAATGGTCACTTACACCAAAAATCACACAGTGTTCAGGTTGTTTCCAGTCCCAAGAGACCAGTCACTTGCCCCCAGATCAGTTAGTACCCTAAATCTTACACCAACGACAACACCTGTAACAATCCTGTAATAAACTATCTAAAGGTTTATTAACTAGGAAAAAGGAATAAGAGAATTATTTACAGATTAAAGCAAGCAAACATATAAACACAAATGAGTTACCCTCTAAATCGTAAGAATGGGAGAGTTGTAATCATCTGTCAATTCAAAGTTTTCTTTCAGGGCAGACCCAGGAGGCAGCCCCTTCGACTCCCTGCCCAAAAGATGGAAAATGTTCCTATGGCTCTGTTTTATTTCCTTCATTTAGCTTCCAAGCCCCCAGGAGGAGCTTCCGAGCAGGTAGCATTTCTCACCTCGATGGGGCCATTAACCAATTTTCTGTACTGTGATGTTCCTTGATGGCCCAATCTGATTTTGATTGTTCTTCCAGATTCGGGGATGGAGGGCGGGAGTGGGGGGGTGGGTGGGAAATTCTTGTGCCTGAGTTCACAAGTTCATGGCAAACATTTTCAAAGTTTGAAAGCACAACGTACATGTTTTCTTATAGTGTGGAATACTGACATTACACATGATATTAACGTATGCAACAATTTACAAGCCTTTCAGAGAGTCTAAATACTAAATACATTGGTATAACACTAATACCTATTTTGAGCAAAACTAAAATAGAGGTGACCTGGTCTGGGCTCCAGCTACAAGGTTTCAGCTCTTTAGCTAAAGCCTGCAGCCTGGGCAAGAGCTGGCTTTTGGTGGGCCAGTGTCACACCCCTACCCCCCCAGGTTAAGAGGGAGGAAGGGACTGGAGATAAACCTAACCCCAACTTGACATGAAACCCTAAGGAAGCCCAGGTTTTAAAACTCTCTATCCTAAGAGAAGACAGGCAGCCTGTCATCACTGTGGCGGTATTGCCACTTCAAGAGATAAAAAATCATTAGTCATACCCCCAAAATCATGATATTTAAAAAAAAGACGATATTGTGATTTTTAAAAAGAAAAGGAGTACTTGTGGCACCTTAGAGACTAACAAATTTATAGAGCATAAGCTTTCGTGAGCTACAGCTCACTTCATCGGATGCATTTGGTGGAAAAAACAGAGGAGAGATTTATATACACACACACACACACAGAGAACATGAAACAATGGGTTTATCATACACACTGTAAGGAGAGTGATCACTTAAGATAAGCCAACACCAACAGCAGGGGGGGGAAAGGAGGAAAACCTTTCATGGTGACAAGCAGGTAGGCTAATTCCAGCAGTTAACAAGAATATCAGAGGAACAGTGGGGGGGGGGGGGTGGGAGGGAGAAATACCATGGGGAAATAGTTTTACTTTGTGTAATGACTCATCCATTCCCAGTCTCTATTCAAGCCTAAGTTAATTGTATCCAGTTTGCAAATTAATTGGAGTCTGTTTTTGAAGCTTTTTTGTTGAAGTATAGCCACCCTTAGGTCTGTGATCGAGTGACCAGAGAGATTGAAGTGTTCTCCAACTGGTTTTTGAATGTTATAATTCTTGACGTCTGATTTGTGTCCATTCATTCTTTTACGTAGGACTGTCCAGTTTGGCCAATGTACATGGCAGAGGGGCATTGCTGGCACATGATGGCATATATCACATTGGTAGATGCGCAGGTGAACGAGCCTCTGATAGTGTGGCTGATGTGATTAGGCCCTATGATGGTATCCCCTGAATAGATATGTGGACAGAGTTGGCAACGGGCTTTGTTGCAAGGATAGGTTCCTGGGTTAGTGGTTCTGTTGTGTGGTGTGTGCTTGCTGGTGAGTATTTGCTTCAGATTGGGGGGCTGTCTGTAAGCAAGGACTGGTCTGTCTCCCAAGATCTGAGAGAGCGATGGCTCGTCCTTCAGGATAGGTTGTAGATCCTTGGTGATGCGTTGGAGAGGTTTTAGTTGGGGGCTGAAGGTGATGGCTAGTGGCGTTCTGTTATTTTCTCTGTTGGGCCTGTCCTGGAGTAGGTGACTTCTGGGTACTCTTCTGGCTCTGTCAATCTGTTTCTTCACTTCAGCAGGTGGGTATTGTAGTTGTAGGAATGCATGATAGAGATCTTGTAGGTGTTTGTCTCTGTCTGAGGGGTTGGAGCAAATGCGGTTATATCGTAGCGCTTGGCTGTAGACAATGGATCGAGTGGTATGATCTGGATGAAAGCTAGAGGCATGTAGGTAGGAATAGCGGTCAGTAGGTTTCCGATATAGGGTGGTGGTTATGTGACCATCGCTTATTAGCACCGTAGTGTCCAGGAAGTGGATCTCTTGTGTGGACTGGTCCAGGCTGAGGTTGATGTGGGATGGAAACTGTTGAAATCATGGTGGAATTCCTCAAGAGCTTCTTTTCCATGGGTCCAGATGATGAAGATGTCATCAATGTAGCGCAAGTAGAGTAGGGGGCATTAGGGGACGAGAGCTGAGGAAGCGTTGTTCTAAGTCAGCCATAAAAATGTTGGCATACTGTGGGGCCATGCGGGTACCCATCGCAGTGCCGCTGATTTGAAGGTATACATTGTCACCAAATGTGAATAGTTATGGGTCAGGACAAAGTCACAAAGTTCTGCCACCAGGTTAGCCGTGACAGTATCGGGGATACTGTTCCTGACGGCTTGTAGTCCATCTTTGTGTGGAATGTTGGTGTAGAGGGCTTCTACATCCATAGTGGCTAGGATGGTGTTTTTAGGAAGATCACCAATGGACTGTAGTTTCCTCAGGAAATCGGTGGTGTCTCGAAGATAGCTGGGAGTGCTGGTAACGAAGGGCCTGAGGAGGGAGTCTACATAGCCAGACAATCCTGCTGTCAGGGTGCCAATGCCTGAGATGATGGGGCGTCCAGGATTTCCAGGTTTATGGATCTTGGGTAGCAGATAGAATATCCCAGGTCGGGGTTCTAGACACCACCGATTTCCTGAGGAAACTCTGTCCACATATCTATTCAGGGTATACCATCATAGGGCCTAATCACATCAGCCACACTATCAGAGGCTCGTTCACCTGCGCATCTACCAATGTGATATATGCCATCATGTGCCAGCAATGCCCCTCTGCCATGTACATTGGCCAAACTGGACAGTCTCTACGTAAAAGAATGAATGGACACAAATCAGACGGCAAGAATTATAACATTCAAAAACCAGTTGGAGAACACTTCAATCTCTCTGGTCACTCGATCACAGACCTAAGGGTGGCGATACTTCAACAAAAAAGCTTCAAAAACAGACTCCAATTAATTTGCAAACTGGATACAATTAACTTAGGCTTGAATAGAGACTGGGAATGGATGAGTCATTACACAAAGTAAAACTATTTCCCCATGGTATTTCTCCCTCCCACCCCACCCCCCACTGTTCCTCTGATATTCTTGTTAACTGCTGGAATTAGCCTACCTGCTTGTCACCATGAAAGGTTTTCCTCCTTTCCCCCCCCTGCTGTTGGTGATGGCTTATCTTAAGTGATCACTCTCCTTACAGTGTGTATGATAAACCCATTGTTTCATGTTCTCTGTGTGTGTGTATATAAATCTCTCCTCTGTTTTTTCCACCAAATGCATCCGATGAAGTGAGCGTAGCTCACGAAAGCTTATGCTCTAATAAATTTGTTAGTCTCTAAGGTGCCACAGTACTCCTTTTCTTTTTGCGAATACAGACTAACACGGCTGCTACTCTGAAACCTGTGATTGTGATTTTTAGTCAGTCTCTTGATTTTTAACTCCCCCCTGCCCATCCCCAGGGTGTGTGCGTGTGACAATTACTGTTGCCCACCCCCCCACATGTACTGGATAAGGGCCTTTTGGCTCCTGCTGCAGGAGCTCTCACCCCACATCTGCCCCTCTCCTGTCCAGCAATTAATTCTGTCTCCCAGTCCCTCCATCCCACCCCCCCAATTCAGCTGCCCATCCCATTGACCCCACCACCACCCCATCAGCCCCCATCCTCCTCACTTCAGCCTTCCTGCAGCTCTCCCAGCCTCACCTCAGCTCCTCTTAGGGCTCTTCACCGCCCCAGGCCTGGGGGGTTACAATGGGGTCCCCTCTCCCACTTTCCAGGCTTTCAGGGGAACCCCAGTTGCCCGGGGCTGACAGCAGGTGCCCCAGGGGCTGACAGTGGGTGCCTCCAGCCATCCCAGGGGCCGACAGCGATTTCTAAGTAAAATTAAGCCTCACTTACGATCTCAGGATAGAACTCTCAAATGTCAGGATGTTTTTTTCAGCCACGTTTGAGGGCTCTATCATGAAATCGTGACTGAGGCTTAATTTTACTTAGAAATTGCATCTCTCACAAAGGTGCTGGAAACTGCCACACCCCCTGGCTTGAAGTGGTTTCTACCACATACAGGGTTTACAGTTTGGTTCAATGGATCTCAGCACCCCCACTATACAAATTGTTCCAGCGCCCCTGATTTCCCGTGATAAATTTGCGAGAGTTGGCATGTCTGCTGTCAGGCTCCTGGCCATATAAAACCAAATTGCCGAAAATTTAAGGTAACCCCACGATCAGAGGCGGATTAAGGTTTCCTGGGGCCCTGGGCCAGAGCCAGTGGGGGTCCCCTCTCCACCCCCTCTGCCTGTGGCTCCACCCCCATTCTGCTCCTTCCTCCTGCAGCCCTGCTCACACCCCACCCTGTTCTGCCCCTTCCCCAGACTGCCCCTGTTCTACCCAGGCCCCCCCCATTCCGCCCCCCAACTCTGTAGCCCCAAGGCAGGAGAAGCTCTGTCCCCGTGCCATGGGCCCGGGGCTGCAGCAGGGAGAGAGAGATCCTCCAGTCCCAAGGCTGCAGTTGGGGTCTGAGTGCTGGGGCTTCCCCCACCACTCCCTGCGCTTCTGCGAGGGACCAGAGTTGGGGCTCTGGGGCCAGGGGCGGCTCTACCAATTTTGCCGCCCCAAGCAGTTGCTGCCAAATTGCCGCCGCTGCAACTGTGGCAGAGCTGCTGCTGAATTGCCGCCGCGGGACATGGACTGCCGCCCCATTCTGAATGCCGCCCCAAGCACCTGCTTGGAAAGCTGGTGTCTGGAGCCAGCCCTGTCTGGGGCTTCTCCCTGCCTGCCTGCCTGGCGCTTCTGCCAGAGAGCGAGTCGGGTGTGGGGGGATTGCCCTGCCACCCACGGCTTCTGTCGGGGTCGGGGCTTGGGAGCTTCCCCCATCTGGCCGTGCTGCCATGCAGCATGGTCAGGACTGAAGCGCGGGGCTTGCCCTGCCCTGGCTGCCTGGTGTCCAGGACTCTGGGCTTCCGCTGACTGGGGGCCGATTTTTTTCTACTGTCCATGATCCATAGCCACAACCCACAATGTTAGTGCTGCTACTGTGGCCCCAAAGGTAGAGGTGGAGGAGAAAGACCAGTGAACTATGTTAGGACTGAGTCTTGGGAAGGCAGTAAAGGGTTTATTAAGGATGTTAAGGTTAATGGTATAGATTGGAAGGGCTGGAGGGACACAGTGTTCCAAGTCATCTTGGTTAAAGAAAGCATGCTAAGGGAGGAAGACAAACTTCCTGGTAAAAGTTTAAATAATTTAAAAGTTTAAATAGTTTCACTTTGGCTGAATTCTCTGTAACTGTACTTCTGACTAAGGTCCACCTTGAATGGAAAGCTTTCAAGGGAGGCGTGGTGGTAGGCATTAGGAATCTCCTTCGTCCTGATATTTTAATAGGTAATAATATTTTTGCCATGTCTAAGTAGGTTCACTTCATAACTTGTCGCCAGAAAGAGTGTGGCTCTCCCTCACCTGCTTTGTATGCAGACAGCCAGGTGGGTTCTGAGGGGAGAGAAATGTTTCAGTCCTTTGTCTGTCAGGAGTAGTAGTGTCTCTTCAGAGAAGCCATTTGAAGATTCCAGTGCTTAGCTAAAGTCTGCTCCAAACTTAAAAAAGAAAAGGAGTACTTGTGGCATCTTAGAGCCTAACAAATTTATTTGAGCATAAGCTTTCGTGAGCTACAGCTCACTTCATCGGATGCATTCAGTGGAAAATACAGTGGGGAGATTTATATACACACACAGAGAACATGAAACAATGGATTTTATCATATACACTGTAAGGAGAGTGATCACTTAAGATGAGCTATTACCTGCAGGAAGGAGGGGGGGAAGGAGGAAAAACTTTTGTGGTGATAATCAAGGTGGGCCATTTCCAGCAGTTAACAAGAACGTCTGAGGAACAGTGGGGGTGGGGTGGGGGGAGAAATAACATGGGGAAATAGTTTTACTTTATGTAATGACTCATCCACTCCCAGTCTCTATTCAAGCCTAAGTTAATTGTATCCAGTTTGCAAATTAATTCCAATTCAGCAGTCTCTTGTTGAAGTCTGTTTTTGAAGTTTTTTTGTTGAAGGATAGCCACTCTCAGGTCTGTAATCATGTGACCGGAGAGATTGAAGTGTTCTCCGACTGGTTTTTTAATGTTATAATTCTTGACGTCTGATTTGTGTCCATTTATTCTTTTACGTCGAGACTGTCCAGTTTGACCAATGTATGTGGCAGAGGGGCATTGCTGGCACATGATGGTATATATCACATTGGTAGATGCACAGGTGAACGAGCCTCTGAGAGTGTGGCTGATGTGATTAGGCCCTATGATGGTGTCCCCTGAATAGATATGTGGACAGAGTTGGCAACGGGCTTTGTTGCAAGGATAGGTTCCTGGGTTAGTGGTTCTGTTGTGTGGTTGCTGGTGAGTATTTGCTTCAGGTTGGGGGGCTGTCTGTAAGCAAGGACTGGCCTGTCTCCCAAGATCTGTGAGAGTGATGGGTTATCTTTCAGGGTAGGTTGTAGATCCTTGATGATGTGTTGGAGAGGTTTTAGTTCGGGGCTGCAGGTGATGGCTCGTGGCGTTCTGTTGTTTTCTTTGTTGGGCCTGTCCTGTAGTAGGTGACTTCTGGGTACTCTTCTGGCTCATTTGCAAGATACTTGAAATCCAGACCCAGAAGTGTAGAGTGCAAATAGTGCCCATCTCTGTGACTGAACCAAATGGATCCAACTCCCCCAAATTTGGATGGACCTTTGAAAATGTGACTAGAACCTTGCAGGATGAAGATGCAGTAGAGATGAAAAATAGGGGAGAAAGGGACTTATTGGAGCTTTTTTTCTTACCTGCAGAAGGAATCTAGTTTAGCATGAGTTTGGGTGAAAGTTTGTGGGTTCTGAACACTGAGCCTGAACCAAAACCTTGGATCTGAACATCTGGAATTTTGTGAGGAGTCAGGATCCAGATCAGGATCCAAACTTTGATGGCTCAGGACACTCTCTAGGTCTTATGTTTAACAGAACTGGTTTGCTCAGCCCTAGTTAAAATGGCAGCACATAGGCACTGCTGCCAATATCTACAACAGACTGGCTTCCCCCGGGCAATGTCAGTTGATCCATTCAGTTCATTTACGTGAAGCCCCAGCCAGCCAGATGAAAGAGGGGACGTGAAAATTATTTTGGTAAAGAAGGCTTCAGACAAATACAGTGTTTTTAATGTATACGGGGTAAATCCTATCCCTCCACCTGAACAGTCCATGGGGCTCAATCACCAATGGAACTGGTGCAGTTCCACCATATGTGGGGGGTGTCACGGTGTCTGGAGTGGCTCGCACCATGAGTGCCAACTTTAAGGCAGACTATCAAAAAGCAAGGCAGAGACCCCAAACTAATTGTATGATCTATAATTAGATTACACAACCCAGTATCAAATGTGAACTCCTAAAGCACTATAGCAGCCACACCATGGAGTCACAGATCATTCCCTTGGGCATTCCAGTTTATCTTACCACCCAGGGAAGCTGGATTTAGTGATAGGTGGTTGCTATACACCAAAGATCACAAAATATTCAGGTTGCTCCCAATCCCAAAGGACCAGTCGCTTACCCCAGGTCAGTTGCACTTTAACTCCTTCACAAAAGGCAATGTTTGTAGCCAATCCTATAATAAATTAACTAAAGATTTATTAATTAAGAAAAAATGAGTTATTTATGTAATATATATACATACAAATGAGTTACAGTCTATGGTGACAGAGTTGTAGTAATCTGTCAGGTCTGAATGTCTTCTAGGGTTAAGTGGGGATCTCTGCTTCTGTTTCATAGCTCCAGCCCTGTGAGAGTCCAAAGAGAGAGAAATGTTCCTTATCAACTGTTTTTATTTCCCTCTTCCAGAATTCAAGCGGATGGGATGAGCCCTTTTGCACGTAGCCTCTTTGTGAGTATGAAGGAGCAATTAACAAATTCTTTTTATTGTGATGTTCCACAATGGCCCATTTAGTTTTGATAGCCTTTTTGCTCAGCAGGTGAGATCTATCCTGCTAGGTTTACAGTTTCAGAGCAAACATTTTTTACAGATGTAAAGCAAAGCTTAAATATAACCTTATAGCTTGCGATACAGATATTACCAGTGAGATTATGGCATGTAGCAATTTACAGGCATCTCATAAAGTCTAAACATTAAACACAGTGTTATAAATCCAATATTTATCTTAACCACCCTAACACGCAAGTGAAACAGACAGGTTTCCAGCAATGAATTTGTCAGTGTTTGGCTGAGGCCTAAAGCCTTGGCAAGAGCTGGCACCTGGGTGGCCAGCATCACACCACCAATGCAAAACTGGTGTAGGAAGAGTGTCACTGATGATCCTGAATACTATTTCCATGTCAAATTCCTGTAGAACTGGGTTCCAATTTAATAATCTATCATTGGTTCCCACAGATTGGTGCATCCATATTAAAGGGGGATGACCTATTAAAACCTTAAATTTTTCATTATGCAAATAAGATTTAAGTTGCTTAACAGTCCAAATGATGGCATGGGATTCCCACTCAATGACAGCATAGTTCTCTGCAGTGAGGGTCAGTTTTTGACTCCAGAAGGCAGGAGGGTACCTCTTGTTTCCCACCCTATCCAGCATTAGCACTGCATCTAACCCAACATTACAAACATCAGTACATAGCACAAAGGGTTTGCTGAAGTCAGGGCTGGCTAAAACTGGCTCTTTAGACAAAGCCTCTTGTATGTTCTGGAAACCTTTCTCCCAGGCCTCTGTCCCTACCACCCAGTCTGGTTTCCCCTTTTTGGTAAGGTCTGTTATGTCACTAAACCCCTTTGCAAACCTTCAGCAATAGTTGGCCAAACTGATAAAGGATTGGACCTGCTTCTGGGTTTGTGGGGCAGGCCAATTCTGAATAGCTTCTACTTTTAAAGGATCAGGGAAAACAGCCCACTGCCCACTCTGTGTCCTAGATAAGATACCTCTGCAGCCCCCATCTTGCATTTGGACACGTTGGACACTGTGAGGCTGGCATCCCAAAGGCTTTGTAACAGAATTCCCACATGGTTCAACTGGTCTAGTCAGGAGTTACTGAAAATAGCCAAATCCTCTATATAGGCCCTGGCAAAGGCTTGTAACCCCTGCAGCACTTCATTGAAAAGCCTCTGAAGGTAGCCCCTGCATTAATCAAGCCAAAAGGCATAACCTTAAATTCACATAGGCCACATTCCACTACAAAAGTGGATTTTTCTTGAGCGTCAGTGTCTCAGGGAATTCACCAATACCCACAAGTTAAATCCAGTATGCTTATGAATTTTGCACTCCCCAATAGATCCAGTAGGTCCAGTAGGGATATGAGTCAGGTTGTGATAGCATTTAACCTCCTAAAGTCTTCACAAGACCTCACGATATTATCTGTTTTAGGTACCAACACAATAGGAAATTCCCAGAGGCTTTTTGACTTAGTAATCATCCCCAATTACAGCATGCTTTCCACTTCCTCCTGAATTTGCTTCTGCACTTCTCCAGTAGCATAATATGTTTTGCTAGGAGTGGGGCAGGGCCCTGTAGTTTCAATGCGATGCACAGTCTTGTCACTCAAACAAGGCTGGTTGGAAAAGATCTGCCTCTCGTGTTTCAAAAGGGCCAGCATCTCCTGCTTTAAACTTTCCCATATCTCAGTTCTCTCCAGAGAAGTCTCTTCCTTACTGGCTTTTGTTTATTTAGTAAGATAATCTGCTTTTTTCTGTTTGCTATCCCTTGAACCATTTAAAATCTGCCTTTTGTAGTTAATAACATTTGTTTTGTTTATAATATAACCCAGTTTCTGTAATTTCTAATGGGAGTGAGGGAACGGACAAGGAGGTATACATACCTTCCTTCCTCCACATTGAGGGAGGAGGCAGATTTCGTAATATACCTTTGGGTCTGCGCTCCAAGGGAGGTGGACACCAGAGAGCTGAAGCAAGTCCCTTAAATTGAGTCTTATCAGAGCTGATCTGCAGCTAGGTGTGGCGCTGCCTGTGTATGTGTTAGGGGAGGCTTTAATAGCCTGGCTCAGCAAGAAAGGTTAAAGGGGGCCCATGTGGGCAGAACAAGCAGACTCAGTGGTATCTCAGCACATCAGATGGCATCCCAAGGGGTCCAACCCATTACACTGTGCCCATCTATGAAAAGGGGAATACGGAGAACCCGGGGAATTACAGATCAGTCAGCTTAACTTCAATACTGGGAAAGATAATAGAGCAAACAAGTAATCAATTTGCAAACACATAGAAGATAATAAGGTGATAAGCAACAGTCAGCATGGATTTATCAAGAAGAAATCATGTCTAACCAACCTAATAACTTTCTTTGACAGGGTAACAAGCCTTGTGGAATGGGGGGGGGGAAGCAGTAGATGTGGTGTATATGGACTTTAGTAAGGCTTTTGATAATCTTTCTCATGACCTTCTCATCAACAAACTTGAGAAATACAACCTAGATGGAGCTGCTATAAGGTGGGTGCATAATTGGTTGGAAAACTATTCCCAGAGAGTAGTTATCAGTGGTTCACAATCAAGCTGGAAAGGCATGACAGGTGGGGTCCTACAGGGATCAGTTCTGGTTCTGTTCAATATCTTCATCAATAATTTAGATAATGGCATAGAGAGTACACTTTATAAAGTCTGTATAAGGTCCAATCTTGTAGGTAAACATCGCAAGTGAACTGTAGTGGGGCAGCTGCCCCACTCCAGTAGGCAAAGGCTAAAAGCAGCCCTGGAGAGGGCTGTGGCTGGGAAAAGCAGTGAGAGCAGCTGAGTGAGTAGCTGACCACAGGTGTGGCCAGTTCAATCAGGGCCCACCTGGCCCTGATAAGAGGGCTGGGGGCCAGGAGCTGGAGCTGTCTCACTCTAGCCCTAGAATGGGAAGGGCTAGCTGCCTGGGAGCAAGGTACCTGAAGTGGAGCAGTGCTGGGGAAGGGCAAGAGGAGCTGGGGAGCTTCAGCCTGGTAAACCCCCAGGCTGCAGGCCTTGTTGAAGGCCTACGAAAGTACTGGGACTACAGAGGTGCAGCCTGGGGTTAGGTAGAGGCAGCTGGTCCAACCCCCTTGCCAATGATGAGTGGCCTTTCTTGACTGCAGTTTGCCCCGGTGAGAGGGGGCTAGATGATGACTGGCAGTAGCCACTGAGGCAAGGTGGGTGTGGAGGGTTGGGGGTTCCCTGGGAGGGGAGACCCAATGTATGGGGGTACTACAGGGTAAGGGGCACTGGGGTCTGGGCAGGTGAGCCACTGGCCAGCAGAGGGCGCTCCAAGGCTGGAAAAAAGCTAATTCCCAGGACGACCAGCAGGAGGTGCCACACCGGTGAGTCTCGACCTCGTTACATGACCCTTCAAATGACCAAAGGCACATTCAACTGTCAGTCTGCACCTGCTGCGCCTGTAGTGGAATCTCTCCTTGGTGCTGTCCAGGTAGCTGATGTACAGATTCATGAACCAAGGGAGCAAGGAATAGACTGGGTCACCCAGGATCATTACTAGCATTTCAACATTCTCAGTGGTAATCTGCCGGTTGGGGGGGAAAAAGTCCCTGCTTGCAGCTTTCTGAACAGTCCTGTATTCTTAAATATGTGAGCATCATGCACCTTTCCTGACCAGCCCATGTTAATATCAGTAAAGCATCCCCTATGATCCACTGGTGCTTACATTATCACAGCAAAATAGTCCTTTCTGTTGATGCACTCTGTGGCAAGGTGGTCTGGTGCTAAAATAGGGATGCATGTGCCATCTATTGGCCCACTGCGTTTCGGGAATCCTATTGCTGCAAAACTATCCACTATGTCCTGCACTTTGCCCAGAATCACAGTCCTGTGTAGCAGGTGGCGATTAATGGCCCTGCACACTTGTGTGACAATGGCCCCTGTGATGGATTTCCCAACTCCAACATGATTCCTGGCTGACTGGTAGCAATCCAGCATTGCAAGCTTCCACAGCACGATCATCACTTGCTTCTCTACTGTTAGTGAAGCTCTCATTTTGGTGTCCCTATGCTGGAGGGCAGAGGCGAGCTCTGCACACAGATCGAGGCCTTGTGCATCCAAAATTTCTGCAGTTACTGCTCCTCATCCCAAACCCGCATTACGATGTGTTCCCACCACTCAGTACTTGTTTCTCAGGCCCAGAACCAGCACTCCATCATCTCCAGCTGCTCCGTGAACACCACCAATGACTGAATTGTTTCTTTCTATGTCCCACAGCAATCCAGGCCCCATGGAATCAGCATGTTCCCCACGGCTCCTCTGGCAGCTTGGCAGATATTGCGGGATCATGCACCATGTGCTTGCAATGCTCACGACAGCAGTTCAGTGCAGGCTCCATGCTTCTGTCACAGATGGCTGACAGCGAGGAGGGATGCGCAGGTGTGTGGGGATTTTGAAAAGAAGGGTGTGAGATATTATGATGCAGATGAAATTATGGGATAGAGAACAGTATCATGGGAAGTTGACCCCATGCTCCCAGTTACCCCGCGACTCGTTTTGGACCCATCAGACATTGCAAAAACTTCCCAGAACACCCTGGGCTGGATGGTGGCAAATTCCAGCGTGGGATACCTATCCATGGTGTACTGCACTCTGCCTTGTTACAGGCTCTCCTGGTGGGGACGTGCACTGCCAGCACAAGGAGCCAAGTGAGAACACATACAAATGATTTAATAACCGTGGTGGCTGTATGCTGACGAAAGTTAGGTTGACATCATTTTGTAGTGTAGACATGGCCTAATTGTCACTATTAATCTGACATCCCATTAGCACGATCCATATTAATAAGTGTGAAAGATGCATCCATGTAATTTTCTAAAGGGTTTCTGCTGGCTGGAATTCAGCCTTGGGGTGATGCTGCAGAAAGGGACAGTTCTTGGTATTGACAGAGCAAAGCGCACAATCATTACCAAGTACTCGGTGGCTGTCAAAAGGGAGTGAAAGATATTCCTCTCCAGGCGGCTTGGCGCTCAGGCAATGGGTGTGATCTAGCTGTGGGTGATGAGGGACCCCTTGCTCTGCCTTCAGTAAAGCCAGTGGAACTTCAATTTCCCACGCTGCAATTAGCCACAAAATTCACTTGTCTGGAATGAGGGGGGTGTATTAAGGCCCAGACTTTCAAAGGTTTTTAGGCACTTGACTGATTTCATTGAGAGCCGGGCACCTAAATACATGTGAAGATCTGGGCCTGAGAGCCTAATCCTCAGCCTCAGTGTCCCACTTGAGTACTGAGCTGGGTGCTTTGGAGATGCATGGGTGATGTGTTAATCTCCCCTGTAAGGGGCATGGAGAAAAATGGGAGCATCTATATAGCAGTGTATCATCCAGCCTCACCCCCAACTGTACCTTGTTTTGCCCTAGTTCTTCCCCTGCTGTTTTGTGTGTGAGACCCCTCTGGGTGAACTCCACGCTCAGAGGGCCTAGGCACTTCTGCGCTGCCCCTTCTCATTATGCCCACTGTGACGCTGGCAAATCAGGTGCCCCCTCTTGTCAAGGCTTTAGGCCTCAGCCAAGCACTGACTAATTCATTACCAGAAACCAGACTTTCACCTGTGTGTGTCACTAAGATAAGTACTGGACTTATAACGCTGTGTTTAGACTTTGAGATGCTTGAAAATTGCTGCATGCCGTAATCTCACTGGTTAATATCTGTATCCCACGCTATAAGGTTATATTTAAGCTTTGCTTTACATCTGTAAAAAATGTTTGCTCTGAAACTGTAAACCTAGCAGGAGAGATCTCACCTGCCCAGCAAGAAGGCTATCAAAACTAAATGGGCCATTGTGGAACATCACAATAAAAAGACTTTGTTAATTGCTCCTTCGTACTCACAAAGAGGCTACATGCAAAAGGGCTCATCCCATCCGCTTGAATTCTGGAAGAGGGAAATAAAAACAGTTCATAAGGAAAATTTTTCTCTCTCTGCTCTTTGGACTCTCTCACAGGGCTGGAGCTATGAAACAGAAGCAGAGATCCCCACTGTCAACCTGGCTTAGCCCTAAAAGACATTCAGACCTGACAGACTCTGTCACCTTTTGGGAACCATAAGCTGTAACTCATTTGTGTGTACATATTACCTGTCTTAACCTTGCAAATAACTCATTTCTTTTCTTAACCGATAAATCTTTAGTTAATTTATTATAGGATTGGCTACAAATGTTGTCTTTGGTGTAGGAGCTAAAGTTTAGATGACCTAGGGTAAGTGACTGGTCCTTTGGGACTGGGAGCAACCTGAATATTTTGTGATTGTTGGTGTATAACAGCCACCTATCACTAAGTCCAACTTGCCTGGGTTACAAGATAGACGGGAAAGCTGAAGGGGACTGTCCGTGATTCCATGGTAAGGCTGTTATAGTGCTTTAGGAGTTCACACTTGTTATTGAGTCAGTGTAATCTAATCATGGAACATGCAATCAATTTGGGGTCTCTGCCCTGCTTCTTGACAGTCTGCCCCGAGGTTGGCACTCACAGTCATGAACCACTCCAGGCAGCATGACAATTGGCATAGTCTTGGCAGGATTCACATGCCACAGGTCATGATATAGAGAGTTTTAAAGGTAAAAGATTTGACACAAAGAGTAAATTAGTCATATGATGGCCTTGACATAAAAGACCTTGAAAATTATGTAAGGAAAGGGAAATATCCCATAAAAAGAAAATTTCAGTTCAGGAGCAATTGTTGTTGGTAGTTACAGATGAGGTGAAGGCAGCCATCTGTGACAAAAACCTTCCCCACTTTTAGAGGCTGCAGAAATTGCTGATGAATATGTTAAATCAAGGGCTCATGGGGGACACTATCTAGAATAGCTCACAACCATGAGTTTCTATATCAGGGCAGAGTCTCAAAAAGAGGGAAGACACCCCAAACTGTCCGGGGTGCGTTCTAGAATTAAATTTTACCAACCCAGTAACAAATGTGAGCTCCTGGATCACTGTAACAGTCTTACCATGGAGTCACAGACAGCCTCGCCAGTCTATCTTGCTACCCAGACAAATTGGACTTAGTGATAAATGGTCACTTACACTAAAAATCACACCATGTTCAGGTTGCTTCCAGTCCCAAGAGACCAGTCACTTGCCTCTAGATCAGTTGGTACCCTAGATCTTACACCAAGGACAATGCCTGTAGCCAATCCTGTAATAAACTATCTAAAGGTTTATTAACTAGGAAGAAGGAAGAAGAGCGCTATTTACAGATTGAAGCAAGCAAACATATACACACAAATGAGTTACCATCCTAATCCTAAGAGTGGGAGAATTGTAATCATCTGTCAATTCAAATTTTCTTTCAGGGCAGACCCAGGAGGCAGCCCCTGGGGATCTCTAGCTTCAGTTTAGAGTGTCTGGCTCTTCAGAGTTCAAACATTCAAAAGATAGTAAAAGTTCCTGTGGCTTTATTTTATTTCCTGCATTTATCTTTCAATCCCACAGGATGAGTTTTCTTGCACATAGCATTTCCCAAGTGTGATAGGACCATTAACCAATCCTTCGTATTGTGATGTTCCTTGATGGCCCATCTGATTTTGATAGATCTTCCTGGGGGGTGGGATGGGGTCAGGTGGAAGGGAAGGGATGATTCCTGAGCCTGAATTCACAAGTTCAGGGCAAACATTTTCAAAGTTAGAAAGCAAAATTTACATATTTTCTTATAGCATGTGTGATGGGGCAAGGCCAGATGGCTTTAGTAAAGTAGTGAGGAACAGGTATGTTAGCACCAGGCTAAACAAATCCCTGGTACCATGGTAACCAAATGGCAGTTGCTCCAGGTTAATCAAGATACCTGGGGCCAATTAAGATCCTTCTAGAAAGCAGTGGAGATAGCTAGGTTGATTGGGACACCTGAAGCCAATCAGGGGTTGGCTGGAACTAGTTAAAAGCCTCCCAGTTAGTCAGTGAGGTGTGCATGTCAGGAGCTGTAGGAGGAAGCAGTGCTGTTGGAGGAACTAAGCAGTACAAATCCATATCAGGCTCAAGGAAGGAGGCCCTGAGGTAATGGTGAATGAGATATTGAGTGGGGGCTGCTGTGGGGAAGTGGCCCGGGGAATTGTACATGTCCTATTTCCAAAAAGTCAGCTACCATAGCTGCTACTATTAGGGTCTCTGGGCTGGAGCCCGGAATAGAAGGTGGGCTCGGGCTCCCCACTCCCTTCCCTGATTAATCACTGAGACTGGGAGACAACAGAAACCGTTTGAGGGAGGGTTGCTTTTCCTCATCTCCCTTGCTGGCTTATGATGAAAATGGCTCAGTAAGCTGACACTTCTCTCTAGAGAGAGAAGGGCTATGTGGAGGGCCACAGTGAGCCTCTGAGGCTAGTGTAATCCGCCAGGAAATGCGGGACCCACGGAGACAAGGACAGAGCATTGTGACACATGGAACACTGACATTTCAAGTGAATGCATGCAGCCACTTACAAGCCTTTCATGGAGTCTAAACACTGAGTACATTGTTATAAGACTAATACCTATTTTGAGCAAAACTAACACAAAGGTGACCTAGTCTGGTCTCCAGCCACAAGGCTATCAGCTCTTAAGGCTAGTCTACACTAGAAGCGCTACAGCGGTGCAACATGCATTTTGGCAGTACCCACAAGTCAAATCCAGTGTGCTTATGAATTTTGCACCCCTCCAGTAGATCCAACAAGGCTTCTATTTGGGGTGTGGGGTATGGGTCAGGCTGGGTGATTTAGCTTTCTGTAACCTACACAAAATCTCATGGTTTTGTCCTTTTAGTACCATTATAATAGGAGACGCCAAGGGGTTTTTTGAACTTGGTAATTACCTCCTTTTCAAGCATGCTTTCAACCTCTTCCTGGATTTGTTTCTGCATTTCCCCTTTAGCCCAGTATGCTCTGCTAGGAGCAGGGCAAGACTCTGAGGTTTCAATGGAGTGTACAATCTTGTCAGTTACACCTGGCCAGTTGGAAAATAGCTGTTTGGTGCTTTAAAAGGGCCAGCATCTCCTGCTTTTGGGTTAGATTTAAACCGGCCCTGAACTCAATGCTTTCCTGGGGATTCTCTTCCCTGCTTCCCCTGAGCAAATCCATTAAAGGGATGGAAAATGTTTCCTCATCAACACAACAAATCATGTTCGCTGCCCTCTCCCTTTCATGGTAAACTTTTAATTTATTGATATGCACGGTTTGCACAACTCCTCTGCCATTGGGCTTACTTACATCATATGTGACTTTATTCACTCTCTGTCATCTCAGAAGGGCCTTCCCAATAATCCTGGCTTTTGTTTTTCCTCACTGGGATCAGCACTAACACCAAATGACCAATATCAAACTATTTTTCTCCAGTTTGCTGATCATACCAAACTGAGTTTCCTGAATTTTTTTCAAGGTTCCGTTGCACTAAATTTATCATAATCTGTAAATTCTCCTTAAAATGGGTGACATACTCCCCTACAGTCTGTTCTGTCTCCTCTGTACGGCCTTCCCAAGAGCCTCGAATCAAATCTAGGCCTCCCGTACAGGAGATCAAAGGGGAAAAAGCCAATAGATTCTTGGGGAACACTTCTGCATGCATACAGCAAATAATGAAGTAACTCATCACAGTCCTCATGCCTGGAGACATACATTCGTAGCAGAGCTTTTAAAGTCCCATTAAATCTTTCCACAAGTTCATTAGTTTCTGGGTGATAAGGGAGCAGCCTTTATATGCGTCATGGCACATACCTCCCATAAGTTTTTGAAAACTACAGACATGAAATTTTCACCACGGTCTGTCAAGATTTCTCTGGGAAAACCTACTCTGCTAAAAACTTTGAATAATGCTATAGTCATTGTCTCAGTTTTAATATCAGACAAGGCCTTGTTTTCAGGGTATCTGGTGTCAGAATTCACCACAACAAATACATATCTCTTTTCATTCCTGGAAAGTTTAGTGAGAGGTCCCACAGTGTCTACAGACTCCTGGAAAATGCCTCTTCAATAATGGGCAAAGACTGCTGCCTGCAATGGTGCTTTGCAGGGTCCCTTTAATACCTTACACTTCTGACATAAGTCACAACAGTAGTCTTTCATTCTCTTAAACACATGAGGCCAAGAGAAATTCTCTTTCAGCCTGTCACAGGTTTTTGCCACTCCTAAATGTCCTGTGAATGGACAAGCATGAGCTACTTGAAGCAATTCTCTCTTGTATTTCTCAGGCACTGCTTCCTGCTTGCAAACCTCACTGATGCCCCTTTTTCCCTGTAGGAGTCTCCTTATACAATAAATAATCTACAACAAACAAAAACAAAAAACACACCTACCTTTTCCATCCCCAGCTGGGGCATCATTCTGAGCTGCGATCCTCTCATGTTCCAGGAAAGGGTCATCCTACTGGACATCACAAACTCCTTACAAGTTTCACTTAAGCCCAGAGCAGACCCTGGGACAACAGAAGAATTTTCAAATTCCTTCTCAGAAGGCAAGCTGCTACTGAAGGCATTTCCTTCCCCTTCGCGGTCTTCCCTACTGGCCACAGACAAAGCAGGTAAATCAGATCCATACTCTCTCTGGTTATAATGTTAGGCTACTTAGACATGGCTGAAATGTTATTACCTATTAACATTAACAGCTGGCAGCAAAGTTCTGATGGCTATGATATCACCCTTAAAATTCTCCCACTCAGGGAGGACTTTAGCTAGGGGCACAATCACAGAAAATTCAGCCAAAGCTAAAATATTTAGACTTTTGCCAGGAACTCTGTCCTTTTCCCTTACCAAACTTTCCTTAATCAAAGGGTCTTGTGATGCAGTATCACTTCACCCTGTACATTCAATGCTATTCACTCGACCACTCTTAAAAAAGTTTTCATTAAGCCTTCCCAAGACTCAGTCCAAATATAACAAGGAGTCCGGTGGCACCTTAAAGACTAACAGATTTATTTGGGCATAAGCTTTTGTGGGTAAAAAAACCCACTTCTTCATCTGCTGCATCTGAAGAAATGGTTTTTTACCCATGAAAGCTTATGCCCAAATAAATCTGTTAGTCTTTAATGTGCCACCAGACTCCTTGTTGTTTTTGTGGACACAGACTAACACAGCTACCCCCTGATACTTGACACCATGCAAAGTCCTAATATAGTTTCAGAGTAGCAGCTGTGTTAGTCTGTATTAGCAAAAAGAAAAGGAGTACTTGTGGCACCTTAGAGACTAACAAATTTATTAGAGCATAAGCTTTCGTGAGCTACAGCTCACTTCATCGGATGCATCCGATGAAGTGAGCTGTAGCTCACGAAAGCTTATGCTCTAATAAATTTGTTAGTCTCTAAGGTGCCACAAGTACTCCTTTTCTTTTTGCTAATATAGTTTGAGGCCATTCTCCTCCTCTACAACTTCCTCTGGGTTCAAGGTGATAGCATAGGCACTCATGGTGGGGGAAGTGGGTGCAGATTATGGGGTGACCTTAAGTTTAGGGAAATTTGGTTTTATTTGGCCAGGACCCCACAGTGATGGCAGACTGTTAGGGCAAGGGGTTTTACAATCTGGGGTCCCTTGAGGTTTTTTTTAACAAAGTTAGGTGTTGGGATATAGATATTTAGGCCTATCTGTAAAGGCCTATACTTCAATAATGTAGGTATATGTTTATCATTACCTGTTTATAGAGGTATAAAAGAATCAAAATCACTGTCCGCTTGTGTAAGGGCCTTCTCTCACTGTGACAGTCGGAGGCCCTGTTCTTAAGCTAAGGCCTTTAGCTAAGCAGTGGGAGAAGCCATAAGCTGGGAAGCGTATGGTCACATCCTCACATTCCAAACTAGTCATATTGAAATAAGGCAATCTGGGGCTGTTAGGAAGGTGATCCAATCTATCACCTCCAGAGAAAGGGAAGAGCCTAGAAGATGTAAAAGGAAATTTAGTTTGATAGTTTTCTGTTTGGTAAGAACTCACTTATCGATAGACACAGCTGTGAAACCCTTATGTCTTTATAGATGTAGTTGTAAAATCCTCACTTCTGTATTGTTTTGTCATTATAGTTCCCACTTTGTTATTGTTTGTTTGCATGGTTTCTGTCTGGTTCTATGATTGTTTCTGTCTGCTGTATAATTAATTTTGCTGGGTGTAAACTAATTAAGGTGGTGGTTGGTTAGCTAATCATGTTTCAATTTGTTAGGATTGGTTAGGTACATTTCAGTAAAATGATTGGTTAAGATATAGCTGAGAATATTACTTTATAAATTAGGGGCAAACAGGAAGTAAATTGGGATTCGAAAATAAGGAAAAGAACTTGGATTTTAAGCTTGCTGGAAGTTCACCCCAATAAACATCAAATTGTTTGAACCTTCCGACTTCGGGTATTGTTGCTCTCTGTTCATGCGAGAAGGACCAGGGAAGTGAGAGGGTGAAGGAATAAGCCCCCTTACATTGGGGTTAGGTTTATTCCTAGGCTACTCATCCCTCTTAACCTGTGGAACAGAAGAATTACGCTTCGCCTGGGGTTTGCACCCCTTATGAACCCTTGACTCAATATATTCATCAGCAATTTCTGCTGCCTTTAAAACTGTGAAAGGTTTTTTGGTCACAGATGGCCGATTTACCGTATCAGTGACTGTGTACAATAATGGCTCTTGTATCATCAAATCAAACAGCTTGCCATAGCTACTGTCAGCTCCTGCCCCTACTACCCAGTTTTCATATAATTACACCATCTGATGCATCTACTCCACATGAATGACAATTGTCAAACATTTTAGATTTCTATACTTCAATCAACAGGACTCTGAAAGCTTTTTGATACATTTTCTTTACATTTCTTAAACTCCATAGCCTCACTCACCTCCATATCATTAAAATCTTGTCCGGCTTTCCCAGACAGCCTGGTTAAGAGGTTGGGCATCCATTTATCCTCTGGGATCTTGTGGATCCCACACATTCTCGCAAAGGTGGATAGGAACTCCTCAATGCAGTCAGTCTCTTGATAAATTGGGCAAACTTTCTCCCACTCCTGAGCGGGGATGTACTCACAGCCTGAGGCTGCAACTTTTGCTGCTCCAGTACTTTGAGCTGCAATTTGTGAGTTCTTTCCTCAGCTGCTAGCTGCTCCATGCATGTTTGGTGAGTTCTCGCCTCCATTTCAGCATTGGCTTTGACGGCTACCAGATGTTGCATGCATCTTTGGAAGGTGCCCTCCTCAGCCTCAGTTTCCTAGATCCACAGCTCTGCCATCATTGGATGCCTGATCATAGTGAATGGGCAAAGCTCTCAGTTCCTGATCTGAGGTTTTCCTCTTCAAGGCTAATCCCCTTGCAAGCACAAATGCTCAAGGTCTTTTGTCCCAAGACCTTCGTATGACTGTGGTTCACTCATTGTGACTACTCTTTAACCTTTAGAAACTGTCAATATCGAAATAAATTTAACAGCATTGGGTTTTGATCTTTAAGCCCATTTGACCAGTGGCATGTGAATCTTGCCAAGACTACGCCAGTTGTCACACCATCTGGAGTGTCTGACAACCGAGAGTGTCTACAGCAGGCCAGACTGTCAAAATGAGGGCAGGCACCACAAACTGGTGGTATGTTCTATAATTAGATTTCACCAAATCAATAACAAATGTGAGTTCCTGGATCACTGTAACAGTCATACTGTGGAGTCACAAACAATCTTGCCACCCAGACAAACTGGACTTAGTGACAAATGGTCACTTACACCAAAAATCACACAGTGTTCAGGTTGTTTCCAGTCCCAAGAGACCAGTCACTTGCCCCCAGATCAGTTAGTACCCTAAATCTTACACCAACGACAACACCTGTAACAATCCTGTAATAAACTATCTAAAGGTTTATTAACTAGGAAAAAGGAATAAGAGAATTATTTACAGATTAAAGCAAGCAAACATATAAACACAAATGAGTTACCCTCTAAATCGTAAGAATGGGAGAGTTGTAATCATCTGTCAATTCAAAGTTTTCTTTCAGGGCAGACCCAGGAGGCAGCCCCTTCGACTCCCTGCCCAAAAGATGGAAAATGTTCCTATGGCTCTGTTTTATTTCCTTCATTTAGCTTCCAAGCCCCCAGGAGGAGCTTCCGAGCAGGTAGCATTTCTCACCTCGATGGGGCCATTAACCAATTTTCTGTACTGTGATGTTCCTTGATGGCCCAATCTGATTTTGATTGTTCTTCCAGATTCGGGGATGGAGGGCGGGAGTGGGGGGAGGGTGGGAAATTCTTGTGCCTGAGTTCACAAGTTCATGGCAAACATTTTCAAAGTTTGAAAGCACAACGTACATGTTTTCTTATAGTGTGGAATACTGACATTACACATGATATTAACGTATGCAACAATTTACAAGCCTTTCAGAGAGTCTAAATACTAAATACATTGGTATAACACTAATACCTATTTTGAGCAAAACTAAAATAGAGGTGACCTGGTCTGGGCTCCAGCTACAAGGTTTCAGCTCTTTAGCTAAAGCCTGCAGCCTGGGCAAGAGCTGGCTTTTGGTGGGCCAGTGTCACACCCCTACCCCCCAGGTTAAGAGGGAGGAAGGGACTGGAGATAAACCTAACCCCAACTTTGACATGAAACCCTAAGGAAGCCCAGGTTTTAAAACTCTCTATCCTAAGAGAAGACAGGCAGCCTGTCATCACTGTGGCGGTATTGCCAACTTCAAGAGATAAAAAATCATTAGTCATACCCCCAAAATCATGATATTTAAAAAAAAGACGATATTGTGATTTTTAAAAAGAAAAGGAGTACTTGTGGCACCTTAGAGACTAACAAATTTATTAGAGCATAAGCTTTCGTGAGCTACAGCTCACTTCATCGGATGCATTTGGTGGAAAAAACAGAGGAGAGATTTATATACACACACACACACACAGAGAACATGAAACAATGGGTTTATCATACACACTGTAAGGAGAGTGATCACTTAAGATAAGCCAACACCAACAGCAGGGGGGGGAAAGGAGGAAAACCTTTCATGGTGACAAGCAGGTAGGCTAATTCCAGCAGTTAACAAGAATATCAGAGGAACAGTGGGGGGGGGGGTGGGAGGGAGAAATACCATGGGGAAATAGTTTTACTTTGTGTAATGACTCATCCATTCCCAGTCTCTATTCAAGCCTAAGTTAATTGTATCCAGTTTGCAAATTAATTGGAGTCTGTTTTTGAAGCTTTTTTGTTGAAGTATAGCCACCCTTAGGTCTGTGATCGAGTGACCAGAGAGATTGAAGTGTTCTCCAACTGGTTTTTGAATGTTATAATTCTTGACGTCTGATTTGTGTCCATTCATTCTTTTACGTAGAGACTGTCCAGTTTGGCCAATGTACATGGCAGAGGGGCATTGCTGGCACATGATGGCATATATCACATTGGTAGATGCGCAGGTGAACGAGCCTCTGATAGTGTGGCTGATGTGATTAGGCCCTATGATGGTATCCCCTGAATAGATATGTGGACAGAGTTGGCAACGGGCTTTGTTGCAAGGATAGGTTCCTGGGTTAGTGGTTCTGTTGTGTGGTGTGTGCTTGCTGGTGAGTATTTGCTTCAGATTGGGGGGCTGTCTGTAAGCAAGGACTGGTCTGTCTCCCAAGATCTGAGAGAGCGATGGCTCGTCCTTCAGGATAGGTTGTAGATCCTTGGTGATGCGTTGGAGAGGTTTTAGTTGGGGGCTGAAGGTGATGGCTAGTGGCGTTCTGTTATTTTCTCTGTTGGGCCTGTCCTGGAGTAGGTGACTTCTGGGTACTCTTCTGGCTCTGTCAATCTGTTTCTTCACTTCAGCAGGTGGGTATTGTAGTTGTAGGAATGCATGATAGAGATCTTGTAGGTGTTTGTCTCTGTCTGAGGGGTTGGAGCAAATGCGGTTATATCGTAGCGCTTGGCTGTAGACAATGGATCGAGTGGTATGATCTGGATGAAAGCTAGAGGCATGTAGGTAGGAATAGCGGTCAGTAGGTTTCCGATATAGGGTGGTGGTTATGTGACCATCGCTTATTAGCACCGTAGTGTCCAGGAAGTGGATCTCTTGTGTGGACTGGTCCAGGCTGAGGTTGATGGTGGGATGGAAACTGTTGAAATCATGGTGGAATTCCTCAAGAGCTTCTTTTCCATGGGTCCAGATGATGAAGATGTCATCAATGTAGCGCAAGTAGAGTAGGGGCATTAGGGGACGAGAGCTGAGGAAGCGTTGTTCTAAGTCAGCCATAAAAATGTTGGCATACTGTGGGGCCATGCGGGTACCCATCGCAGTGCCGCTGATTTGAAGGTATACATTGTCACCAAATGTGAAATAGTTATGGGTCAGGACAAAGTCACAAAGTTCTGCCACCAGGTTAGCCGTGACAGTATCGGGGATACTGTTCCTGACGGCTTGTAGTCCATCTTTGTGTGGAATGTTGGTGTAGAGGGCTTCTACATCCATAGTGGCTAGGATGGTGTTTTTAGGAAGATCACCAATGGACTGTAGTTTCCTCAGGAAATCGGTGGTGTCTCGAAGATAGCTGGGAGTGCTGGTAACGAAGGGCCTGAGGAGGGAGTCTACATAGCCAGACAATCCTGCTGTCAGGGTGCCAATGCCTGAGATGATGGGGCGTCCAGGATTTCCAGGTTTATGGATCTTGGGTAGCAGATAGAATATCCCAGGTCGGGGTTCTAGACACCACCGATTTCCTGAGGAAACTCTGTCCACATATCTATTCAGGGTATACCATCATAGGGCCTAATCACATCAGCCACACTATCAGAGGCTCGTTCACCTGCGCATCTACCAATGTGATATATGCCATCATGTGCCAGCAATGCCCCTCTGCCATGTACATTGGCCAAACTGGACAGTCTCTACGTAAAAGAATGAATGGACACAAATCAGACGTCAAGAATTATAACATTCAAAAACCAGTTGGAGAACACTTCAATCTCTCTGGTCACTCGATCACAGACCTAAGGGTGGCTATACTTCAACAAAAAAGCTTCAAAAACAGACTCCAATTAATTTGCAAACTGGATACAATTAACTTAGGCTTGAATAGAGACTGGGAATGGATGAGTCATTACACAAAGTAAAACTATTTCCCCATGGTATTTCTCCCTCCCACCCCACCCCCCACTGTTCCTCTGATATTCTTGTTAACTGCTGGAATTAGCCTACCTGCTTGTCACCATGAAAGGTTTTCCTCCTTTCCCCCCCCTGCTGTTGGTGATGGCTTATCTTAAGTGATCACTCTCCTTACAGTGTGTATGATAAACCCATTGTTTCATGTTCTCTGTGTGTGTGTATATAAATCTCTCCTCTGTTTTTTCCACCAAATGCATCCGATGAAGTGAGCTGTAGCTCACGAAAGCTTATGCTCTAATAAATTTGTTAGTCTCTAAGGTGCCACAAGTACTCCTTTTCTTTTTGCGAATACAGACTAACACGGCTGCTACTCTGAAACCTGTGATTGTGATTTTTAGTCAGTCTCTTGATTTTTAACTCCCCCTGCCCATCCCCAGGGTGTGTGCGTGTGACAATTACTGTTGCCCACCCCCCCACATGTACTGGATAAGGGCCTTTTGGCTCCTGCTGCAGGAGCTCTCACCCCACATCTGCCCCTCTCCTGTCCAGCAATTAATTCTGTCTCCCAGTCCCTCCATCCCACCCCCCCAATTCAGCTGCCCATCCCATTGACCCCACCACCACCCCATCAGCCCCCATCCTCCTCACTTCAGCCTTCCTGCAGCTCTCCCAGCCTCACCTCAGCTCCTCTTAGGGCTCTTCACCGCCCCAGGCCTGGGGGGTTACAATGGGGTCCCCTCTCCCACTTTCCAGGCTTTCAGGGGAACCCCAGTTGCCCGGGGCTGACAGCAGGTGCCCCAGGGGCTGACAGTGGGTGCCTCCAGCCATCCCAGGGGCCGACAGCGATTTCTAAGTAAAATTAAGCCTCACTTACGATCTCAGGATAGAACTCTCAAATGTCAGGATGTTTTTTTCAGCCACGTTTGAGGGCTCTATCATGAAATCGTGACTGAGGCTTAATTTTACTTAGAAATTGCATCTCTCACAAAGGTGCTGGAAACTGCCACACCCCCTGGCTTGAAGTGGTTTCTACCACATACAGGGTTTACAGTTTGGTTCAATGGATCTCAGCACCCCCACTATACAAATTGTTCCAGCGCCCCTGATTTCCCGTGATAAATTTGCGAGAGTTGGCATGTCTGCTGTCAGGCTCCTGGCCATATAAAACCAAATTGCCGAAAATTTAAGGTAACCCCACGATCAGAGGCGGATTAAGGTTTCCTGGGGCCCTGGGCCAGAGCCAGTGGGGGTCCCCTCTCCACCCCCTCTGCCTGTGGCTCCACCCCCATTCTGCTCCTTCCTCCTGCAGCCCTGCTCACACCCCACCCTGTTCTGCCCCTTCCCCAGACTGCCCCTGTTCTACCCAGGCCCCCCCCATTCCGCCCCCCAACTCTGTAGCCCCAAGGCAGGAGAAGCTCTGTCCCCGTGCCATGGGCCCGGGGCTGCAGCAGGGAGAGAGAGATCCTCCAGTCCCAAGGCTGCAGTTGGGGTCTGAGTGCTGGGGCTTCCCCCACCACTCCCTGCGCTTCTGCGAGGGACCAGAGTTGGGGCTCTGGGGCCAGGGGCGGCTCTACCAATTTTGCCGCCCCAAGCAGTTGCTGCCAAATTGCCGCCGCTGCAACTGTGGCAGAGCTGCTGCTGAATTGCCGCCGCGGGACATGGACTGCCGCCCCATTCTGAATGCCGCCCCAAGCACCTGCTTGGAAAGCTGGTGTCTGGAGCCAGCCCTGTCTGGGGCTTCTCCCTGCCTGCCTGCCTGGCGCTTCTGCCAGAGAGCGAGTCGGGTGTGGGGGATTGCCCTGCCACCCACGGCTTCTGTCGGGGTCGGGGCTTGGGAGCTTCCCCCATCTGGCCGTGCTGCCATGCAGCATGGTCAGGACTGAAGCGCGGGGCTTGCCCTGCCCTGGCTGCCTGGTGTCCAGGACTCTGGGCTTCCGCTGACTGGGGGCCGATTTTTTTCTACTGTCCATGATCCATAGCCACAACCCACAATGTTAGTGCTGCTACTGTGGCCCCAAAGGTAGAGGTGGAGGAGAAAGACCAGTGAACTATGTTAGGACTGAGTCTTGGGAAGGCAGTAAAGGGTTTATTAAGGATGTTAAGGTTAATGGTATAGATTGGAAGGGCTGGAGGGACACAGTGTTCCAAGTCATCTTGGTTAAAGAAAGCATGCTAAGGGAGGAAGACAAACTTCCTGGTAAAAGTTTAAATAATTTAAAAGTTTAAATAGTTTCACTTTGGCTGAATTCTCTGTAACTGTACTTCTGACTAAGGTCCACCTTGAATGGAAAGCTTTCAAGGGAGGCGTGGTGGTAGGCATTAGGAATCTCCTTCGTCCTGATATTTTAATAGGTAATAATATTTTTGCCATGTCTAAGTAGGTTCACTTCATAACTTGTCGCCAGAAAGAGTGTGGCTCTCCCTCACCTGCTTTGTATGCAGACAGCCAGGTGGGTTCTGAGGGGAGAGAAATGTTTCAGTCCTTTGTCTGTCAGGAGTAGTAGTGTCTCTTCAGAGAAGCCATTTGAAGATTCCAGTGCTTAGCTAAAGTCTGCTCCAAACTTAAAAAAGAAAAGGAGTACTTGTGGCATCTTAGAGCCTAACAAATTTATTTGAGCATAAGCTTTCGTGAGCTACAGCTCACTTCATCGGATGCATTCAGTGGAAAATACAGTGGGGAGATTTATATACACACACAGAGAACATGAAACAATGGATTTTATCATATACACTGTAAGGAGAGTGATCACTTAAGATGAGCTATTACCTGCAGGAAGGAGGGGGGGAAGGAGGAAAAACTTTTGTGGTGATAATCAAGGTGGGCCATTTCCAGCAGTTAACAAGAACGTCTGAGGAACAGTGGGGGTGGGGTGGGGGGAGAAATAACATGGGGAAATAGTTTTACTTTATGTAATGACTCATCCACTCCCAGTCTCTATTCAAGCCTAAGTTAATTGTATCCAGTTTGCAAATTAATTCCAATTCAGCAGTCTCTTGTTGAAGTCTGTTTTTGAAGTTTTTTTGTTGAAGGATAGCCACTCTCAGGTCTGTAATCATGTGACCGGAGAGATTGAAGTGTTCTCCGACTGGTTTTTTAATGTTATAATTCTTGACGTCTGATTTGTGTCCATTTATTCTTTTACGTCGAGACTGTCCAGTTTGACCAATGTATGTGGCAGAGGGGCATTGCTGGCACATGATGGTATATATCACATTGGTAGATGCACAGGTGAACGAGCCTCTGAGAGTGTGGCTGATGTGATTAGGCCCTATGATGGTGTCCCCTGAATAGATATGTGGACAGAGTTGGCAACGGGCTTTGTTGCAAGGATAGGTTCCTGGGTTAGTGGTTCTGTTGTGTGGTTGCTGGTGAGTATTTGCTTCAGGTTGGGGGGCTGTCTGTAAGCAAGGACTGGCCTGTCTCCCAAGATCTGTGAGAGTGATGGGTTATCTTTCAGGGTAGGTTGTAGATCCTTGATGATGTGTTGGAGAGGTTTTAGTTCGGGGCTGCAGGTGATGGCTCGTGGCGTTCTGTTGTTTTCTTTGTTGGGCCTGTCCTGTAGTAGGTGACTTCTGGGTACTCTTCTGGCTCATTTGCAAGATACTTGAAATCCAGACCCAGAAGTGTAGAGTGCAAATAGTGCCCATCTCTGTGACTGAACCAAATGGATCCAACTCCCCCAAATTTGGATGGACCTTTGAAAATGTGACTAGAACCTTGCAGGATGAAGATGCAGTAGAGATGAAAAATAGGGGAGAAAGGGACTTATTGGAGCTTTTTTTTCTTACCTGCAGAAGGAATCTAGTTTAGCATGAGTTTGGGTGAAAGTTTGTGGGTTCTGAACACTGAGCCTGAACCAAAACCTTGGATCTGAACATCTGGAATTTTGTGAGGAGTCAGGATCCAGATCAGGATCCAAACTTTGATGGCTCAGGACACTCTCTAGGTCTTATGTTTAACAGAACTGGTTTGCTCAGCCCTAGTTAAAATGGCAGCACATAGGCACTGCTGCCAATATCTACAACAGACTGGCTTCCCCCGGGCAATGTCAGTTGATCCATTCAGTTCATTTACGTGAAGCCCCAGCCAGCCAGATGAAAGAGGGGACGTGAAAATTATTTTGGTAAAGAAGGCTTCAGACAAATACAGTGTTTTTAATGTATACGGGGTAAATCCTATCCCTCCACCTGAACAGTCCATGGGGCTCAATCACCAATGGAACTGGTGCAGTTCCACCATATGTGGGGGGTGTCACGGTGTCTGGAGTGGCTCGCACCATGAGTGCCAACTTTAAGGCAGACTATCAAAAAGCAAGGCAGAGACCCCAAACTAATTGTATGATCTATAATTAGATTACACAACCCAGTATCAAATGTGAACTCCTAAAGCACTATAGCAGCCACACCATGGAGTCACAGATCATTCCCTTGGGCATTCCAGTTTATCTTACCACCCAGGGAAGCTGGATTTAGTGATAGGTGGTTGCTATACACCAAAGATCACAAAATATTCAGGTTGCTCCCAATCCCAAAGGACCAGTCGCTTACCCCAGGTCAGTTGCACTTTAACTCCTTCACAAAAGGCAATGTTTGTAGCCAATCCTATAATAAATTAACTAAAGATTTATTAATTAAGAAAAAATGAGTTATTTATGTAATATATATACATACAAATGAGTTACAGTCTATGGTGACAGAGTTGTAGTAATCTGTCAGGTCTGAATGTCTTCTAGGGTTAAGTGGGGATCTCTGCTTCTGTTTCATAGCTCCAGCCCTGTGAGAGTCCAAAGAGAGAGAAATGTTCCTTATCAACTGTTTTTATTTCCCTCTTCCAGAATTCAAGCGGATGGGATGAGCCCTTTTGCACGTAGCCTCTTTGTGAGTATGAAGGAGCAATTAACAAATTCTTTTTATTGTGATGTTCCACAATGGCCCATTTAGTTTTGATAGCCTTTTTGCTCAGCAGGTGAGATCTATCCTGCTAGGTTTACAGTTTCAGAGCAAACATTTTTTACAGATGTAAAGCAAAGCTTAAATATAACCTTATAGCTTGCGATACAGATATTACCAGTGAGATTATGGCATGTAGCAATTTACAGGCATCTCATAAAGTCTAAACATTAAACACAGTGTTATAAATCCAATATTTATCTTAACCACCCTAACACGCAAGTGAAACAGACAGGTTTCCAGCAATGAATTTGTCAGTGTTTGGCTGAGGCCTAAAGCCTTGGCAAGAGCTGGCACCTGGGTGGCCAGCATCACACCACCAATGCAAAACTGGTGTAGGAAGAGTGTCACTGATGATCCTGAATACTATTTCCATGTCAAATTCCTGTAGAACTGGGTTCCAATTTAATAATCTATCATTGGTTCCCACAGATTGGTGCATCCATATTAAAGGGGGATGACCTATTAAAACCTTAAATTTTTCATTATGCAAATAAGATTTAAGTTGCTTAACAGTCCAAATGATGGCATGGGATTCCCACTCAATGACAGCATAGTTCTCTGCAGTGAGGGTCAGTTTTTGACTCCAGAAGGCAGGAGGGTACCTCTTGTTTCCCACCCTATCCAGCATTAGCACTGCATCTAACCCAACATTACAAACATCAGTACATAGCACAAAGGGTTTGCTGAAGTCAGGGCTGGCTAAAACTGGCTCTTTAGACAAAGCCTCTTGTATGTTCTGGAAACCTTTCTCCCAGGCCTCTGTCCCTACCACCCAGTCTGGTTTCCCCTTTTTGGTAAGGTCTGTTATGTCACTAAACCCCTTTGCAAACCTTCAGCAATAGTTGGCCAAACTGATAAAGGATTGGACCTGCTTCTGGGTTTGTGGGGCAGGCCAATTCTGAATAGCTTCTACTTTTAAAGGATCAGGGAAAACAGCCCACTGCCCACTCTGTGTCCTAGATAAGATACCTCTGCAGCCCCCATCTTGCATTTGGACACGTTGGACACTGTGAGGCTGGCATCCCAAAGGCTTTGTAACAGAATTCCCACATGGTTCAACTGGTCTAGTCAGGAGTTACTGAAAATAGCCAAATCCTCTATATAGGCCCTGGCAAAGGCTTGTAACCCCTGCAGCACTTCATTGAAAAGCCTCTGAAGGTAGCCCCTGCATTAATCAAGCCAAAAGGCATAACCTTAAATTCACATAGGCCACATTCCACTACAAAAGTGGATTTTTCTTGAGCGTCAGTGTCTCAGGGAATTCACCAATACCCACAAGTTAAATCCAGTATGCTTATGAATTTTGCACTCCCCAATAGATCCAGTAGGTCCAGTAGGGATATGAGTCAGGTTGTGATAGCATTTAACCTCCTAAAGTCTTCACAAGACCTCACGATATTATCTGTTTTAGGTACCAACACAATAGGAAATTCCCAGAGGCTTTTTGACTTAGTAATCATCCCCAATTACAGCATGCTTTCCACTTCCTCCTGAATTTGCTTCTGCACTTCTCCAGTAGCATAATATGTTTTGCTAGGAGTGGGGCAGGGCCCTGTAGTTTCAATGCGATGCACAGTCTTGTCACTCAAACAAGGCTGGTTGGAAAAGATCTGCCTCTCGTGTTTCAAAAGGGCCAGCATCTCCTGCTTTAAACTTTCCCATATCTCAGTTCTCTCCAGAGAAGTCTCTTCCTTACTGGCTTTTGTTTATTTAGTAAGATAATCTGCTTTTTTCTGTTTGCTATCCCTTGAACCATTTAAAATCTGCCTTTTGTAGTTAATAACATTTGTTTTGTTTATAATATAACCCAGTTTCTGTAATTTCTAATGGGAGTGAGGGAACGGACAAGGAGGTATACATACCTTCCTTCCTCCACATTGAGGGAGGAGGCAGATTTCGTAATATACCTTTGGGTCTGCGCTCCAAGGGAGGTGGACACCAGAGAGCTGAAGCAAGTCCCTTAAATTGAGTCTTATCAGAGCTGATCTGCAGCTAGGTGTGGCGCTGCCTGTGTATGTGTTAGGGGAGGCTTTAATAGCCTGGCTCAGCAAGAAAGGTTAAAGGGGGCCCATGTGGGCAGAACAAGCAGACTCAGTGGTATCTCAGCACATCAGATGGCATCCCAAGGGGTCCAACCCATTACACTGTGCCCATCTATGAAAAGGGGAATACGGAGAACCCGGGGAATTACAGATCAGTCAGCTTAACTTCAATACTGGGAAAGATAATAGAGCAAACAAGTAATCAATTTGCAAACACATAGAAGATAATAAGGTGATAAGCAACAGTCAGTATGGATTTATCAAGAAGAAATCATGTCTAACCAACCTAATAACTTTCTTTGACAGGGTAACAAGCCTTGTGGAATGGGGGGGGGAAGCAGTAGATGTGGTGTATATGGACTTTAGTAAGGCTTTTGATGATCTTTCTCATGACCTTCTCATCAACAAACTTGAGAAATACAACCTAGATGGAGCTGCTATAAGGTGGGTGCATAATTGGTTGGAAAACTATTCCCAGAGAGTAGTTATCAGTGGTTCACAATCAAGCTGGAAAGGCATGACAGGTGGGGTCTTACAGGGATCAGTTCTGGTTCTGTTCAATATCTTCATCAATAATTTAGATAATGGCATAGAGAGTACACTTTATAAAGTCTGTAGACAATACCAAGCTGGGAGGGGTTGCAAGTGCTTTGAAGGATAGAATTAAGATTCAAAATGATCTGGACAGACTGGAGAAATGGTCTGAAGTAAATAGGATGAAATTCAATAAGTACTCCAATAAGTAAGCAAAGTACTCCACTTAGGAAGGAACAATCATTTGCACACATACAAAATGGGAAATGACTGCCTAGGAAGGAGTACGCTGGAAAGGGATCTGGGGGTCATAGTGGATCACAGGCTAAATATGAGTCAACAGTGTAATACTGTTGCAAAAAAAGCAAACACATTCTGTGATGTGTTAGCATGAGTGTTGTAACCAAGACACGAGAAAGATGTGGACAAATTGGAGAAAGTCCAGAGAAGAGCAATAAAAATGATTAAAGGTCTAGAAAATATTACTTATGAAGGAAGACTGAAAAAATTGGGTTTGTTTAGTCTGGAGAAGAGAAGACTGAGACAGGACATAACAGTTTTCAAGTACATAAAAGGTCGTTACAAGGAGGAGGGAGCTAAATTATTCTGCTTAACCTGTGAGGATAGTACAAGAAGCAATGGGTTTAAATTGCAGCAAGGGAGGTTTAGGTTGGAAAAACTTCTTAACTGTCAGAGTGGTTACGCATTGGAATAAATTGGCTAGGAAGGTTGTAGAATCTCTGTCATTGGAGATTTTTAAGAGCAGGTAAGACAAACACCTGTCAGGGATGGTCTAGATAATATTTAGCCCTGCCTTGAGTGCAGGGGATTGGACTAGATGACCTCTCTAAGTCTCTTCCAGTCTTACACTGCTATGATTCTATCTCTCGCCCAAACACACCTCGCTTCTGCCAGGGAGTGACTGCAGACTACTTCCCCTGCTGCAGTCCCCTCCTGCTCTCTGCTCCTGAGCTTTATACAAGCCCCTACTGTTCCTACCCAGCTGAGCCTCATTTAATCAGTCCCTGCTCCCTGGCTCCTCCTCCAGGTGCAGCCTGGGGAGTTAATTGGCCTACCTGGCCACCTTAACCCTTTCAAGCCTTGTGTGGGGTGCACGCCCCATCACAGATATTTTGAAAAGGCATTGTGAGTTTAACCACACACTGTATCCTCCATGCACCCTTTTAGATTTGTGCTATGGCAGCCCCCTCTGTCCTGCTCCTTTGTATTCTGTGTGGAGGGGGTCACTGTGGTATCAGAGGACTTCATCATACCCCTCTTGCCCCCACCCTTACAGTTTGGTTTTGTCCATGTCTCAGGGAAGAGCAATTATAATCTTCATCCAAGAATATTAAAGGAATTGGCACCAGAAATTGCAAGCCCATTATCAAGAATTTTTAATGAATCTGTAAACTCAGGAGTTGTACCGTTATGATTGGAGAATTGCTAATATAGTTCCTATTTTTAAGAAAGGAAAAAAAAGTGATCTGGGTAACTAAAGGCCTGTTAGTTTGACATCTGTAGTATGCAAGGTCTTGGAAAAAATTTTGAAGGAGAAAGTAGTTAAGGACATTGAAGTCAATGGTAAATGGGACAAAACACAACATGGTTTTACAAAAGGTAGATCATGCCAAACCAACCTGATCTCCTTCTTTGAGAAAGTAACAGATTTTTAGACAAAGGACATGCAGTGGATCTAATTTACCTAGATTTCAGTAAGGTGTTTGATACCGTGCCACATGGGGAATTATTAGTTAAATTGGAAAAGATGGGGATCAATATGAAAATTGAAAGGTGGATAAGTAATTGGTTAAAGGGGAGACTACAACGGGTCCTACTGAAAGGTGAACTGTCAGGCTGGAGGGAGGTTACCAGTGGAGTTCCTCTGGGATCAGTTTTGGGACCAATTTTATTTAATCTTTTTATTACTGACCTCGGCACAAAAAGTGGGTGTGTGCTAATAAAGTTTGCAGATGATACAAAGCTGGGAGGTATTGCCAATTTAGAGAAGGACCGGGATATCATACAGGAGGATCTGGATGACCTTGTAAACTGGAGTAATAGTAATAGGATGAAATTTAATAGTGAGAAGTGTAAGGTTATGCATTTAGGGATTAATAACAATAATTTTAGTTATAAGCTGGGGACGTATCAATTAGAAGTAACGGAGGAGGAGAAGGACCTTGGAGTATTGGTTGATCATAGGATGACTGAGCTGCCAATGTGATATGACTGTGAAAAAAGCTAATGCGGTCTTGGGATGCATCAGAAGAGGTATTTCCAGTAGGGATAAGGAGGTTTTAGTACCGCTATACAAGGCACTGGTGAGACCTCACCTGGAATACTGTGTGCAGTTCTGGTCTCCCATGTTTAAGAAGGATGAATTCAAACTGGAACAGGTACAGAAAAGGTTTATTAGGATGATCCAAGGAATGGAAAACTTGTCTTATGAAAGGAGACTCAAGGAGCTTGGCTTGTTTAGCCTAACCAAAAAAAGGTTGAGGGGCGATATGATTGTTCTCTATAAATATATCAGAGGGATAAATACCGGAGAGGGAGAGGAATTATTTAAACTCAGTACCAATGTGGACACAAGAACAAATGGGTATAAACTGTCCACCAGGACGTTTAGACTTGAAATTAGATGAAGGTTTCTAACCATCAGAGCAGTGAAGTTTTGGAATCTTCCAAGGGAAGCAGTGGGGGCAAAAGATCTATCTGGGTTTAAGATTAAACTCGATAAGCTTATGGAGGAGATGGTATGATGGGATAACGTGATTTTGGTAATTAATTGATCTTTAAATATTCATGGTAAATAGGCCTAATGGCCTGTGATGGGATATTAGATGGGTGGGATCTGAGTTATCCAGGAAAGAATTTTCTGTAGTATCTGGCTGGTGAATCTTGCCCATATGCTCAGGGTTTAGCTGATCGCCATATTTGGGGTCAGGAAGGAATTTTCCTCCAGGACAGATTGGAAGAGGCCCTGGAGGTTTTTCGCCTTGCTCTGTAGCATGGGGCATGGGTCACTTGATGGAGGATTCTCTGCTCCTTGAAGTCTTTAAACCACAATTTGAGGCCTTCAATAGCTCAGACATAAGTGAGGTTTTTCACAGGAGTGGGTGGGTGAGATTCTGTGGCCTGCGTTATGCAGGAGGTCAGACTAGATGATTGAAATGGTCCCTTCTGACCGTAGTATCTATGAATCTATGTGAGAATGCCTAGCTGGGTCAGTCCTGCCCTGTGCCTTATGCCAGGGCCCAGCAGAGCATGTATCTCTCTGCTTGACAACAATAAGCATTGGTAGGGACTTTGTGTTACAGAGCCCAGAGGGGCTGAAGGGGAAGCCAGGAGCTGAGTTTATGTATAACCAGCACAGGAGGCTCCCCACTCATTTAGAGGCACAGGGGAACTGTCGAATGATGTGGTGGGGTGGAAACTGAGAAGGGTTAAATAGGCGAAAGAGGTATCACTGAACAGTTGTGGGAGGACCAGAGAGTGCAATGAAGGTGTGACAGGCCCAAGTCCTGTAGGACACTGGAATTTTTTTATCCTGGACCCTGTCACATGACAAAAGGGTATATCCATTGCATGGCAGGGGTCAACCTCCACTGACTCTAATGGCTATTGTAACATAGTGGAGGTGAAGAGAGAAAGATGGGAGGTGAGTTAAGTTACATCCTCTCCCTCACCTAAGAATCCCACTTGTCACAAGGGCTCTAAAGAGTTAAGTGTCCCAGGCCATGGGGTTTGCATCTCTTCCCATGGGAGATTGTTCCACAGCCTGACATACCTCATGATCGGGTAGTTTTCCTGATACTGAGGTTAATATGCCCCCTCTTGATTTCATCCCATTACTCCTAGTTATGCCCCCTTCCATCATTCATGAACAGAGAACTGTTCTCATGGGATGGACTCCACCTGAGTAGGGAGGGAAATAGACCTCTGGGTTGGAGGTTGGCACAACTCAATAAAAGAGCTTTAAAATAGGAACTCGGGGGAGATGGTTGGGAGAAGCTCATGTAATCTCCATGCCTGATTCTAACATTGAGAGGGAGGAAAATCAAGTAAGGAAGGATACAACAATGGGGAAAGAAACAGCAGTGGGTAGGAGAATGGACATTAAGAGGAAGGATAGTGTTGATACCAGTCAGATAGATGATAGTGGCAGTAGAAAGACCATACCCAGTGGGGTGAGGAATATGGGGCAAGCCAAACAATAACATCTGTACACCAACCCAAGGAGCCTGGGTAACACAATGGAGGAATTAGAACTACTGGTGCAGAAAGTGAAATCAGGTATTATAGGGAAAACAGAGACATGGTGGAATAGTGGTCATGCCTGGAGTACAGGGATTGAAGGGTATGTGCTGGTCAGGAAAGACAGAAATAAAGGCAAAGGTGGTGGAGCATCATTGTATATTAATGATGAGGTGGACTGTAAAGAAATTATAAGTGATGGAATGGATAAGTCTGTTTGGGCCAAAATCACTTTGGCTAATGGCAACAAGGATATGGAGGTAGAAATTACCACATCCGAGGTGCAAATCAAACTCAAACATCGTAATGGGACTAACCTGGGGGCCCTGGATAATTTCCATCCAAGGTGTCAAGGTTCCTTCCCCACTCTGAACTCTAGGGTACAGATGTGGGGACCTGAATGAAAAACCCCCTAAGCTTATTTTTACCAGCTTAGGTTAAAACTTCCCCAAGGTATAAACTATTTTACCTTTTGTCCCTGGACCTTATTGCTGCCACCACCAAGTGTCTAACAAAAATAACAGGGAAAGAGCCCACATGGAAACGTCTTTCCCCCCAAGCCCTACACCCCCTTTCCTGGGGAAGGCTTGATAAAAATCCTCACCAATTTGCATAGGTGAACACAGACCCAAACCCTTGGATCTTAAGAACAATGAAAAAGTGATCAGATTCTTAAAAGAATTTTAATTAAAGAAAAAGTAAAAGAATCACCTTACATGGTAATCGGATTCAAAACTTAGAGAATCCCTCTAGGCAAAACTTTAAGTTACAAAAAGATACAAAAACAGGAATATACATTTCATTCAGCACAACCCATTTTATCAGCCATTTAAACAAAACAGAATCTAACGCATATCTAACTAGATTGATTATTAACTCTTTACAGGAGTTCTGACTTGGATTCCTGCTCTGGTCCCGGCAAAAGCAACACACAGACAGACAAGTCCTTTGTTTCTCCCCCACCCACTTTGAAAGTATCTTGTCTCCTCATTGGTCATTTTGGTCAGGTGCCAGCGAGGTTATCTTAGCTTCTTAACCCTTTACAGGTGAAAGGGTTTTTCCTCTGGGAAAGGTCCCTTCACAGATAGGGTGAAACGCTGGCTGGGATTTCTTCCTGGAGCTCTAGGAGAAAACAGAGTTAATAAGACACATACACCTCCTAAATATACTACCAAGTATATAAAGACTAACAATATTTTCCACATCTCAAGGACTATTTTAACCAGTTGATTCTGGGAAACTTTCATGGGAGAGCACATCAGCCACTTTGTTAGAAGCTCCTGAGATGTGTTGGATGTCGAAATCAAAATCTTGGAGAGTTAAACTCTACCGAATAAGATTTTTGTTATTTCCCGTGGCGGTATGAAGTCACTGTAGCGCAGCATGGTCGGTTTGCAGGTGGAAACGCCGTCCCCAAAAGTATGGGCGTAGCTTTTCCAGAGCATAGACAATGGCGTAACATTCTATTCTACTGACTGACCAGTTGCTTTCCCTCTCAGACAGCTTCTTGCTGAGAAACACTACAGGGTGGAATTCTTGATCCGGTCCTTCCTGCATTAAAACTGCTCCCACACCATGCTCAGACGCATCTGTGGTTACTAGGAACGGTTTGTCAAAGTCTGGGGCCCTTAGCACAGGGTCAGACATGAGTGTCGCTTTAAGCTGGTTAAAGGCCTTTTGACATTCTTCGGTCCACTGAATGGCATTTGGCTGTTTTTTTGGTTAGGTCTGTCAGTGAGGCGGCGATTTGGCTGTATTGCGGTACAAATCGCCTGTAATATCCGGCTAAGCCTAAGAAGGATTGGACCTGTTTCTTTGACTTTGGGACAAGCCACTTTTGGATAGCATACACTGTGGCCTGTAGGGGGTTGATAGTTCCTTGACCCACCTGGTGTCCAAGGTAAGTCACTCTGTTTAGGCCTATTTGACACTTCTTAACCTTAACAGTTAGTCCTGCCTCCCTTATGCGCTTGAAGACTTTTTGTAGATGTTCCAGGTGTTCTGCCCAGGAATCCGAAAATATGGCCACATCGTCAAGGTAGGTGACTGCATATTCTCCCAATCCTGCTAGGAGACCATCTACAAGTCTTTGGAAGGTAGCGGGTGCATTCTGCTGCCCAAAAGGGAGTACATTAAATTCATACAGCCTGACGTGTGGTGAAGGCTGACCTTTCCTTGGCGGATTCATCTAGTGGCACCTGCCAGTACCCCTTGGTTAAGTCCAAGGTAGAGATGAACTGGGCCTGTCCCAGTTTCTCTAATAGTTCATCTGTGCGTGGCATTGGATAGTTGTCTGGGTGAGTTACAGCATTTAGCTTACGGTAGTCCATGCAAAAACGTATCTCCCCATCTGGTTTGGGAACTAGAACCACTGGAGATGCCCAGGCACTGCCAGAGGGGCGGATTACACCCATCTGTAGCATATCCTGGATCTCCCGTTCTACAGCTGTTTTAGCTTGAGGAGACGCCCGGTAAGGTTGGACTTTAATTGGGTGAGCATTACCTGTGTCAGTGGAGTGTCAGGACCTGTTCAGACAGTCCTGGGGTGGCTAAGAAGTTGGCGCATAGCTAGTGCACAGCTCCTGGATCTGCTGTCGCTGCATATGCCCAAGGGTCATGGAGAAGTTCACCTCTTCCATGCCACCAGCATTTTTCCCTTCGTAGTAGACACCTTCAGGCCACTCAGCATCATTTCCTCCCTGGGCTGTAAACTGACAAACCTTTAATTCTCTGGAATAAAAGGGCTTTAGAGAATTAATATGGTACACCTTAGGCTTTCGGTTGGAGGTGGGGAATGCTATGAGATAATTAACAGCTCCCAAGGGCTCCTGGACTGTGAATGGCCCTTTCCACGACCCCTCCATTTTATGGGCCTGGAGCACCTTTAAGACCATGACCTGGTCCCCTACTTTGAAGGAACGCTCTCTGGCATGTTTATCATACCAGGCTTTTTGCTCTTTTTGAGCATCCTTTAGGTTTTCTTTAGCAAGGGCTAAAGAGGTTGGGAGGGTATTTTGTAGGTTGGTTACAAAGTCTAGAATGTTCGTTCCTGTAGAAGGTGTAAACTCCTCCCATTGCTGCTTCACCAATTGTAATGGCCCCTTAACCTCACAGCCATATACAAGTTCAAATGGTGAAAACCCTAAACTGAGATGTGGTACAGCTCCGTAGGCAAAGAGCAACTGCTGCAACACTAGGTCCCAATCATTGGAGTGATCATTTATGAATTTACTTATTATGGTCCCCAAAATCCCATTACATTTCTCCACCAGGCCATTTGTTTGATGATGGTAAGAGATGGCAACCAAGTTATTCACCCCATGAGCTTCCCAAAGGCTTTCCATAGTTGCTGCCAGGAAATTAGTTCCTGCATGTGTGAGGATGTTGGAGGGCCAACCTACCCTGGCAAAAATGTCTGCTAGTGCCTGGCACACACTTTTAGCCCTGGTGTTGCTTAGAGCTACTGCTTCCGGCCATCGGGTGGCAAAATCCACGAAAGTCAGTATGTACTGCTTTCCTCTGGTGTCCTTTTTCAGAAAAGGACCCAGAATATTCTCAGCTACTCGCTGAAATGAAACTTCAATGATGGGGAGTGGCTGGAGAGAGGCTTTGACCTGGTTTTGGGGTTTTCCCACTCTTTGGCATACCTCACAAGACTGAACATAGGTAGAAACATCCTTGCCCATTCCCTCCCAGTGGAATGACCTCCCCAAAAGGTCTTTGTTCCTGTTCACCCCAGCATGGCCACTAGGATGATCGTGGGCTAAGCTCAAGAGCTTTACCTGGTACTTAGTTGGAACTACCAACTGTCTCTGTGGATGCCAGTATTCCTGGTGTCCACCAGAAAGAGTTTCCTTATATAAAAGTTCTCTTTCTACAAGAAACCTGGATCGATTAGAAGAGCTGAGAGGTGGTGGGTTGCTCCATGCTCCCGTCCAAGCTCTCTGGAGGCTTTCATGTGCTTCCTGTTTGGTCTGGAACTGTTCTCTTGATGCTGGAGACATCAGTTCCTCATTGGATTGTGGACCTAGGCTTGGTCCCTCTGGAAGCGATGTAGGGGATGGGGCTGTTTCCGCTAACTGTGAACCGCTCTTCGCTCGTGCACTATGTTGGGGTTCAGGCTCCGGCCGAGCCTCTTGTGTAGGATTATTGGCTGCTGCTGGTTCAGGTTCGGTGAGGCCCTCTGGTGCTGGGGTTGCAAGTACTGGATTCAGTGCTGGCAAAGGGTCTGGTGCTGGTTGTTCCGCCAGTTCCAGTTCTGGGACTGGCTCTGTCTGGGTCTCTGGGACTGGATCCAGTACTGCTGTTGCAGACATTGGTATGGGGTCCAGTTCCATCACCTCTGACCGGGTCCTGGTAGAAGTTTCCAGAACAGAGCTAGGTGTGACGGCTTGCTTAACCTGGCTGCGGGTGACCATTCCCACCCTCTTGGCTAGCTTCACATGATGGCCAAGTCTTCCCCCAACAGCATGGGGATGGGATAATCATCATAGACTGCAAAATTCCATGTTCCTGACCAGCTCTTGTACTGGACAGGCAACTTGGCTGTAGGCAAATTTAAAGAGTTGGACTTGAAGGGTTGAATTGTCACTTGGATCTCTGGGTTGATTAAATTGGGGTCCACTAAGGAAGCATGGATAGCAGACACTTGTGCTCCGGTGTCCCTCCACCTGATGACCTTCTTCCCACCCACACTCAGTTTCCCTCTGCTCTGAGGGTATCTGGGAGGTATCTGGGCCTGAGGACCTCTGGTGTGATTCCGGTGCTATGAACTGTACTCTGTTGGGGTTCTTGGGGCAGTTGGCCTTCACATGCCCAGACTCATTACATTTAAAACATCGTCCAGCTGACGGGTCACTGGGGTGAGGTGGGTTGCTAGAAAACGGTGTGGCAGGATGATAAGGTGTTTGGAGTATTCCTTGGTGTGTAGTTGGGGCCTTGGTGTACCCCCACTAGTTGGGTGTGGTCTGAGGGTGTCCCTTCTGGTATCCGCTCCAACTGCGACCAGCCCTCTCTCCTCCCTCCACCCATTTTGTTCTGGCTTGCTGCGCCTCTCTAGTGGTCTGGGACTGCTCATATTGATCAGCATAAGAAGAAAGACTTTCTGCTGAATCCATTTCCTTATCCCATAAACACTGTTTTATTTCCTCCTTGCACATATTCAGGAATTGCTCCTGAGCTATCAAATCACACATTCCATCAAAGCTAGTGACACCCCTTCCTTGGACCCATTTATCTAACAGATCCTTCATCTGGTTTATATAAGCCACATGACTTAGTCCAGGTCCTCTCTTAAGGGTTCGAAATTTTACTCTGTACGTTTCAGATGTAATTTGAAATTGCTTTAAAACCAAATCCTTGAACTTATTATAGTCAGAAGCCTCATCAATAGGCATCTTATTGAATATGTCCAGAGCTCTTCCAGTTAATTTTGTGACCAATGTGGTCATCTTGTGAGCTTCAGAAATTTTATGGAGAGTGCACAGTCTCTCAAAGGTGAGAAAATATTCAGCAATATCACTGGATTCATCATACTGTGGACATAGTTGCTCCTATTTGTGGATTGTTGGGGAAAGATGGTTAGGGTTATCCAGTAGATTCCACTCAGCCCTTACCTTCTCCAACTCCAGTTCATGCTTCCTCTCTTTTTCCCCTCTCCTCCATTTCTTTTTCCTTTGCCTCCATTTCTTTATCCTTTGCCTCCATAGCTCTCCTGTGAGCAGCCTCTTGGCTTTTTTTCTACTTCTATAGCTCTCCTGTGGGCAGCCTCTTGGTGTTTTTCTGCCTCTATAGCTCTCTTGGGGGTAGCCTCTTTGTTTTTTTTTTTCTGCCTCTTTTGCTGCCTCCAGTTCTCTCCTGTGGGCAGCCTCTTTGGATGTTTCTGCCTTGGACTCTGTCGTGTTTGCCTCTCTGTTTTTAACTAACTTTACACCTGAGAGTTAGAAATAAAATGAACAAACAAAAAAAAAACTTGGCTTGTCAAAAATAAATAGGTTGTGCTGTAACTGGATACCTATGTTCTCTGATAGTGATTGTCAGCCTACAGAAAAATCCTTTAAAAAAAAAAAACAACTAACACCTTTGTCTCCAGGCAAATGGACAGAAAAACCCTCTAGTTGCTCTTAGGGGAAAAAAAAACAACAACCCCCCACCTCTTCATGTCTGTGAAGACTTGTGAATTTCCCTGCAGGAGGTTAACTACCCTGCCTTTAGGTAGAGAAAACTCCAGCTCACAAAAGACAATTCCCTTTTGTCCCTGCTCTGGCCCCCAAGCAGAGACAAAAAAAACTAACTGCTTTCAGCTTAAAACCTGCTTTCCAGCAGCCCAAAGAAAAAAAAATCCTTTTAAAATCTGTGCTTCTGGTTCAAAAAATCTCAAATTGATCTCAAAATGATTTCAAGTTAATTCCACCTCTCTGCCACTATGTCAAGGTTCCTTCCCCACTCTGAACTCTAGGGTACAGATGTGGGGACCTGCATGAAAAACCCCCTAAGCTTATTTTTACCAGCTTAGGTTAAAACTTCCCCAAGGTACAAACTATTTTACCTTTTGTCCCTGGACTTTATTGCTGCCACCACCAAGCGTCTAACAACAATAACAGGGAAAGAGCCCACATGGAAACGTCTTTCCCCCCAAAATCCCCCCAAGCCCTACACCCCCTTTCCTGGGGAAGGCTTGATAAAAATCCTCACCAATTTGCATAGGTGAACTCAGACCCAACCCTTGGATCTTAAGAACAATGAAAAAGCAATCAGGTTCTTAAAGAAAGAATTTTAATTAAAGAAAAAGTAAAAGAATCACCTCTGTAAAATCAGGATGGTAAAATACCTTACAGGGTAATCAGATTCAAAACATAGAGAATCCCTCTAGGCAAAACCTTAAGTTACAAAAAGACACAAAAACAGGAATATACATTCCATTCAGCACAAATTATTTTATCAGCCATTTAAACAAAACAGAATCTAACGCATATCTAACTAGATTGATTATTAACTCTTTACAGCAGTTCTGACCTGCATTCCTGCTCTGGTCCCGGCAAAAGCAACACACAGACAGACAAGTCCTTTGTTTCTCCCCCACCCACTTTGAAAGTATCTTGTCTCCTCTTTGGTCATTTTGGTCAGGTGCCAGCAAGGTTATTTTAGCTTCTTAACCCGTTACAGGTGAAAGGGTTTTTCCTCTGGCCAGGAGGGATTTAAAGGTGTTTACCCTTCCCTTTATATTTATGACACAAGGATATTAACGGAACTGGCACATGAAATTACAAATACAATAGCAAGGATATTTAATGAATCTGTAAACTGGGGTGTGTGTGTGTGTGTGTGTGTGTGTGTGTGTGTGTGTGTGTGTGTGTGTGTGTGTTTATAACCTATGATTTGAGAATTTCTCATATAGTTCCTATTTTTTTAAGAAAGGGGAAAAAGTGATCTGTGAAACTACAGGTGTGTTAGTTTGACCTCAATTGTATGCAAGGTCTTGGAACAACTTTTGAAAGAGAATGTAGTTAAGGACATAGAGATGAATGGTAATTGGGATAAAATACAACATCGTTTTACAAAAGGTAGATCGTACCAGAGCAATCCGATCTTCTTTGAGAAGGTAACTGATTTTTTAAACAAAGGAAATGCAGTCTATCTAATCTACCTGGATTTAAGGAGGCACATGATACAGTTCCACATGGGAAATTGTTAATTAAATTGGAGAAGATGGGGTTTAATATAAGGATTGAAAGATAGATAAGGAACTGGTTAAACGAGAGACTGCAACAGGTCATGCTGAAAGGTGAACAATCAGGTTGGAGGGAAATTACTAATGGAGTTCCTCAAGGACTGGTCTTGGGACCAATATTATTTAACATTTTTATTAGTGACCTTGGCACAAAACATGGAAGTGTGCTAATAAAATTTGTGGATTACACAAAGTAAGGAGGTATAGCCAATATGGAGGAGGACTGGAATATCATACAAGATCTGGATGACCTTGTAAACTGGAAGAATAGACATGGGATGAAATTTAATAATGCAAAGTGCAAGGTCATGCATTTAGGGACTAACAACAAGAATTTTTGCTTGACAGAGGAGGAGAAAGACTTGGGTGTATTAGCTGATCACCAGATGACTATGAGCTGCCAATGTGATGTGGCCGTGAAAAAGGCTAATGCAGTACTAAGATGCATCAGGCAAGGTATTTCCAGTAGAGACAGGGAAGTGTTAGCACCATTATACAAGGCACTGGTGAGACCTCACCTGGAATACTCTGGCAGTTCTGGTCTCCCATGTTTAACAAAGATGTATTCAAACTGGAACAGGTGCAGAGAAGGGCTACTAGGATGATCAGAGCAATGACAAACCTACCTTACAAGAGGAAACTCAAAGAGCTTGGGGTGTTTAGCCTAACCAAAAGGCTGAAGGGAGATGATATTGTTCTCTATAAATACATCAATGGGATAAATACCAGGAATGGAGAGGAGTTATTTAAGTTAAATGCCAATGTGGACACAAAAACAAATGGATATAAACTGTCCATCAACAAGTTTAGGCTTGAAATTAGGTTTCTAACCAACAGAGGAATGAAATTCTAGAACAGCCTTCCAAGGGGAGCAGTGGGGGTAAAAAACCTAACAGGCTTCAAGACTGAACTTGATAAATTTATAGATGGGCTGGTATGATGAGACTGCCTACAATGGCATGAAGCCAATCTGTGACTACGAGCAGCAAATATCTCCAACAACCGGTGATTGGACACTAGATGAGGAGGGCTCTGAGTTACTACAGAGAATTCTTTGCCAGGTGTCTGACTGGTGAGTCTTGCCCACGTGCTCAGGTCTAACTGATTGCCATATTTGGGGTTGGGAAGGAATTTTGCCCCAGGTCAGATTGGCAGAGACCCTGGGGGGTTTCACCTTCCTCTGCAGCATGAGGCTTGGGTCCCTTGCAGGTCTGAACTCAAGTAAATGGTGGATTCTCTGTACCTTTAAGTCTCTAAACCATGATGTGAGGACTTCAGTAACTCAGCCAGAGGTTAGGGATCTGTTACAGGAGTGGATGGGTGAGGTTCTGTGGCCTGCAATGTGCAGGGGATCAGGCTAGATGATCGTGATAGTCCCTTCTGACCTTGAAATCTAAATATTGGGCCTAACTATTGAAACCCCCAAGATGCCCTTTAAGTCTTCATGTTCCTTTCCAAATCTGAAAGCACCAAAACCAAAGAGGAGATTTTCTTCCCCCTCTTTTGTAAACACAATTGTCTGAACCTGACTGAACCCAGTTGATGGCTGTACTATAATAGGTAGCTGCAGACACTGTTGAAATTAAATCTATGGTTTGCACCCCACAGACCACCATGCCCAAGACTGAGAGGGCACTACAAGTGCTATCCAGACTGATGGGTGAAGCCAGCTCCAGAAAGTTGACCTAGAGCATTGATTGTGAAATTCCTGAACTTTACCACCAAGGAGCTTATACTGCAGAAATCCAGAATAAAAAAGGAGCTGTTATGGCAGAACCAGCAATTAAAATATTGCTCTTTCAAGATTATGTCCTTGATGTGGTTGCAATGAAAGGAGCTTTTAACCAAGCAAAACGATTGGCCAGGATGATGAACTTGAAGAATTTTATTAAATAACTGGCAACGCTCCTTATTAAAAATGGCAAGAAGAAAGTGTGATTCAGTTCCCCTCAGGAAGCAGAAAAATACCTCAAAAATCTGCAAACTCCTCCTGCGCAATGGGAGACATCTATAGAATAACTCAGCCATATGGAATTTATGTAATGCTCTCTGACATCTGATATGGCTGCTCTAAACCAGCTGATGGATGCTAGTTGACATTGATATATTAGTTCCTTTTCTTTTTTCCCCCCTCTCTCATTAGGGTTAAAGCGTTATTAATTTACTTCCTATTGTCTTAACTCATGGGAAAGGAGCATCAATGTAAAATCTATCATATATTAGTGTATATATATATATGGGGGAGTGCTTCCTTATGGACTAATATATCAAGATTCTACCAGTAATAGGTGATTACTCTACTTATAATGTTTGCGGTCCCAGGAGCTATGAAGATCTCCAAGTTTCACCTGATTTGGGCAAACTCTCTGGGTGTCAAGTGTGTATTTTTAAACTATTTAAACAGATTCTTCTTTTTGATTGTATAGTATTAATGTGCATTTCTCTCTCCACTATCTTTTCTCTTTTGTTTTTCCACTTATTTCATTCCTCTTTCTGCCCCTCTCCTGTTACTCACCCAAGCTGGAAAGTGACACCCTACCTCTGTATTATATAACTCTTGCTGCTTAGATATGCAAGAACTGTATGCTGCTCGGTAAAATTTGCAATTTCTCATTTATTCACAAAGCAACTTTATATTTTATCTGGTATATTTTAACAATGATGGCTCTGATAATTAAATGTGTCTCCTGGAATATAAAGGGTTTTAATAACCTTATTAAAAGAAAAAAAATATACTCAGTGCTTAAAAAAGAGAACATTGACATTCCATTGCCATGCTCAAGGAGACACATCTGGCACAACTTGAAGCTAGAGAATAGAGACTGGTTAGTCCTCTCAATTTCTAGTTGTTTTAATTCTAAAGCGAGGGGCGTTGGTATACTAATACATAAAAAAGTTGAATGTTAATATTCTGAGCATGAGGTCTGACAGTGAGGGCAGATTTACTGTCCTCGAGCCTGAAATTGGCAATTCTATAATCATTTTTATCAATCTCTATGGGCCAAACTAAGATGATTGTAATTTTTTGATGAGTATAAATGACTTGGGCCATCCTATTATTATAGCTGGAGACTTTAACTAAACTCTAGGCCCAGTCTTTGAAAAATCTTCTCCCTCTCCATATAAAAACACAAATAGTCACCAGGTACTTCATATATCCATGGCTGATTTAAGCTTACACGACGTGTGGACATTGAATAATCCTATGGCCAGAGGCTATTTTTTTTTTCTGCAGCTCCTTCAACATATTCAAGATTGGACTCTTTCTTAGTGTCACAAGACTTGATCAATTCTGTCACTGACTGTGGCATTGGCACTATTCTTATATCTGACCATGCTCCTATACGTATGTCTTTTAGGCCTCTCTGCTGCTTGATACATCACTTGTTAACTCTATCAGCAGAAGTTAGAACTTTATTTTTTAAAACAAATGCCGCCACTGCTTCATCAGCAGCAAGGCTTTGAGAAGCCTTTAAAGTCTTCTTCAGAGGTTTTCTCATTTCTTATGGTACCTTTAAAAAGAAATGGAGAGAACAAATAATTGATACCCTTGTGAAGGAAATGAAGGCTTTGGATGTAGATTATGCTTCTTTCCCCTCTCCAGAGAAATTCAGAACCCTCATCAGTCTTAGATATGAAATCAACAAACTTCTGACCCATAAAGCTGAGTTTGGTTTATTCTGTTTGGAGCAAAACTACAGGGAATCTGGTAAAAGAGCTGGCAAGCTGTTGGCAGATGGACTTAAGCAAAAGGCTAACAAAACTATATTGCTGCTATTTGCAATAGTAGCAATAAATGATATACAACCCAGTCAGATATTAATAAACAGTTTCAACAGTTTTATTCAAAACTATATTTAGCTGAAAAGGGAATCAGTAAAAATGCCCTAGATAACTGTTTTAGTGGATTGTCTCTGCCACAGATCTATGACTCTCAGAAGGAACTTTTAGATGCTCCTCTAGAAATTGCGGAACTGATGCAGGCTATAAAAGAAATGAAGGTTGGAAAGACTACTGGTGCAGCCAGATTCCCAGCTGAATTTTACAAAAAGTTCGCTGAAACTTTAACACCTAGATGACTGAATATGTTCAATGAGGCCAAGAATGAAGAAACTCTCCCCCCTACTGTAAGAGAAGCAGAAATTTCAATGATTCCTAAACCTGGAAAAGATCTTGGAATATGCAGTAATTACAGGTCAAATTCTTTACTCAATTGTGATGCTAAGATTTTAGCTAAAGCTCTCGCTATGTGACTGGACAAAGTTCTCTCACACGTTATACATATAAATCAAGCAAGCTTCCTTCATAAAAGACATGGCATGGATAATTTGTGTCAACTGATTGCTACTTTTGAGAGATTCTAAGGAATCCTTAGCTGTGTGACCCAAGGGTCTAGGGTAGCCCACACTGAAAATACCAAGGTCAGGGCAGGCTGCAAAAGGAGAGCAGATCCCCCCCAAACAGACGGTTAACATGGTAGTTAGATTCACCAACCAATCACAACCTGTGCTCCTAATCCCCCCCAGGACTGGCTCCAGGCCCCAGCAAACCAAGCAGGTGCCTGGAGTGGCAAATGTAAAGGGGCGGCAGGACGTTGGGCTCTGGGGCGGCAATCTACCCTCAGCGGTGGTGGGAATTTGGCAGCCACTCCGTCAGACTGCGTTTCGTGCTCGGTGGCAATTCGGCGGCAGGGACGTGACTCTTCTTTGATTGCCAGCGGCAATTTGGTGGCCGCACCATCACTCCGCCTCCATGTTCGGCGGCAAGGTTTTTTGTTTTGTTTTTCTTGCCGCTTGGGGCAGCAAAAATGCTGGAGCTGGCCCTGGATCCCCCTCCCCCCATAGATTATCAAGAAGCTGAAAAAAAAGAAATCACACGGCCCCCTTTATTGCATTCCAGTCTCTGGCTCCCAATCAGCAAATAGGTCCAGTAAAGCGAGGAGTTACTTTAAAACTCTATTCACTATACAAAATGTTTCTTCTGATCCCCCAAAGGGCCAGTCACATTACCATATGAATACTAATTTGGATCTTACACTAAATACCATGCTGCCAACCAATCCTTTAGTACCTAAAACCAAAGGTTTATTAGAAAAAAAAAGAAGAACAAGAAGAGAGTTGTTAAATCGTCAAAGCAATCAGATACATACATATGACTTCAGAGAGCATATATCAGGTTCTTAGCAGCATTGGTGAGTTTGCTGGATTGTAAAGTCCCTCTGGAACACATCCAAATCTTGGATGGGTCTATCAATCCTTTGTTCAAAGCTTCAGTTTGAAGAGAAGTTATTCCAGAGGTGAGAAGCAGGATTGGAGGTGATGCAGTTGCCTTTTTATATTCTCTGCCATGTGGCTTGTACATCCTTTGTCCCAAACACAAGTTCACAGAGCATGAGCATGGAAAAGTATTTGGAGTCCCCTGTTCATATGCATGTCCTGGCTTTTTTCAATAGGTTCATTGTACAGCTGATTGCTCTTGATGGGCCATCAAGCAGGTTGGGTAGGGCTGATGCCAATCTGTCTGGGGGTGTCACCCAGATACATAGCCCATGTTCAGATATCAATATACCACACATATTTATAGCTCACGATACAAAGATGATACATACCTATAAACAAGCTTATCATATTTAGAAAAAAAATCTTTATTCCACTGATACTGTACATGCCATATCTGGTATAAGATTAATTGCAAGTTTGTAATATTGGTGTCAATAACATTATAAATGGTCACCCATAGTCTATACAGTGTCACAAGCTGTCATTTCTTTAGATACTTAAAAGGCCTTTGACTGCATAGTTTGGGACTATCTTGTCCATGTGTTAGGAAAATTTGGACTTGGTAAACAAGGTATTGCTTGGATTAAGATTTTATACCCTAACCCAACTTCCAGGGTAGTTACCAATGGTATTATTTTCACTCTGTTCCCATTACAGATGCCTCCTTTCTCCTCTTCTGTTTGATTTAGATCTAGAATCTTTAGCAATTGCTATATGAGCAAATCAACCTATCTATAGTATCAGGGTAGGCCAAACAAAACACAAAATTATGCTCTGTGTGGATGATGCTCTTGTATTTGAATCTAAAGCCTAGGTTACCATTCCTAACGTTCTTACCACTATTAATAAGTCTGGACTCCCCACAGCGTATAAAATTAATTGGGGGTACATCAGAAATCTTAAGTATTAACAGATACACTTGTGATGGGGTCCCTGGGTGCAACCTGGACTGTGGGATTACTGAGCCCTCTATCCCACCAACCTAGGGTATCCCTCTCACGCTGTAGCTCACGAAAGCTTATGCTCTAATAAATTTGTTAGTCTCTAAGGTGCCACCAGTACTCCTCTCACACTGTGATGCTGTGTCAAGCCACAAACCTCTGGCAGGTACTGCATTTACACAGCCATCCACAGGCAGGGACACATCCCTCTGAGTTACATGAATGCTTTCCTAGCCACTCATGAACCAACAACAGAGAAGCCCCAGCCAATTCCCCCCAACTCATCAGTCTTGCACCCCAGAACTGTACCATCTTGCACTGGTCAAAAGCCTGGTCAACATAAGTTCATTACCCAGTGTGCCTATCTCTTGATTTGCAGAAGACACACACTAGCCTTTGCAAACTGAGCGGAGATTTCCCAAGTACTTCACCTAAAACACACTGTTTTAGGTAAAATATAAAATTGGTTTATAAACTACAGAAAGCTAGATTTTAAGTGTTTATAAGAGGCAAGCGTAGAGATCAAAGTTGGTTACCTAAGAAATAAAAATATGTTCTACACACTAAACAGGATTTGAATCAAGCAGTGGTTTACCCTGATAGATGGTACAAAAAGGTCATAGATCCTCAATAGACAATCTGAGACTTTTTTCCAGCTTGGGACCACCCTCCCCCAATTCAAAATCTTTTTTCTCCAGACTTGTTTCCAGGTGTTGAGTTCTGGGGGGAGTGAGGCCAAGTGATATTGTTACTTCCCCTCTTTTATAGTTTCTTCAATCTTGCTGGAAAAATCTATGCTGTGACATGGGGGTCTTCCCCACTGGTTAAGCAATCTCCATTGTTTACCTGCTGTCTATGTGAAATCTTCTGAGATGTCTCTTGGACGAGTGGGTTCCCTTTAATGGGCCATCAGCACATCTGGCTATTCCATTGTTGTACCTGAAAGGTTGATTATGGGTGTTCCCAACCTCACAACATACATCAGTATCACATACCGCAATACATCATAACCTCACATATAATGATAGCACATACAATCCAACAGGATATTAATGTTCAACAGATCAAGACTTTTAAAATGATACCTCACAAGGCATACTTTGTACAAAACCCATGATAATTATATGACAGTGGTGAATATACAGTGCTGCTTTGAGGTACAGTATCACAATGCTCCCAAAGGACTTTTCTCAAATTTACTCCTGTGGGAATTCTGCGCCACTGTGTGTGCATAGAATTCATATCCCCTGCAGATTTCTTTGCTGCCTCACAGAAAAATGACTTTCTGAGAGGGAAGCTGCAAGAGCAGTCACACACCACTCTCCAGCAGCACAGGTACATTGTTTCAGGCACCCGGCGCAGCCGGCAGAGAGGTAAATCACTGCGGGGCTGGGGACGCCTCAGCCAGTTGCTCCTATCCTGAACCAGGATCAGCTGCTAGTCCTGGCTGGGCTGGCGAGGACAGGACTTCCTCTTCCTCTGCAAGGAGTGGCTGGGGCTGTGTCAGACCCACCCCAGAAACCTCTCCCAGTTGCAGGAAGCTCAGCATCCTCCCCTGCTTCCTACCCCCATCACTCCTCCGCTGTGGGGGGAGGGGTCACTGTACAGGGAGCTGCTCCCCCATCCACCCACCCCCCATGCTTCCAGACCTCCCATACCCAGACATCCCTGCTGAATCTCATCCAGTACATCCAGAACCCCGCTATCCAAACTCCATACCCAAACCCCACCACACTGAACCTCAACCCCTGCATTTGGAGCAACCCTGCACCCAGACCCCCTACCTCTGGACCCCCACCCCTGCACTCAGATCATACCCCACTGAGCTCCCTGCACTCAATCCCCCACCCTCACAGGGCTGGATTAACCTTTTGTGGGCCTGGTGCCAAAAATATTTGTGGGCTCCCATGGAGGCAATGGAGCATGGCATGGGGAGGTCAGTCCCCAGAGCACGGGGCCAGCCAGGGGCAATGGGGCATGGCATGGCATGGCAGGGGTGGCCCACTTTGGCCCAACCCAATGCAAGGGCACTATTTACAAACTGGCAGTTGCCGACATACAGTAGGCTGCCCAGTCCTGTGCTGCCAGCCTGCCCCTTCCCCTCAGGGGTAGGCCCATGCCACACCACACAGCCCCCCCCCCTCCACCCAATACCCCTCCCAACTTCCTATGTCCAGAGCCCCCTGGACCCACTATGCCCAGCGCCCCCTCCCTGCCCAAGACCCGCTAAGTCCCCCACACAGTCCTGTTCCCCTCACCTGTCTGAGACTGGCCAGCCTTCTGCACCAGTCCCAGGTGGCTCAGCTCCAGGGAGACAGGCAAGGTCCAACAGATGGTAGGAAGCAGAGACTGCCCAGAGCCGGAGGTACACTGGGGTCTGGCCAGAGGGCAGAGAGGAGCAGGGGGGTGGGGTGAGGGGGCAGAGGGGAGCCCTTGGCCAGCTGGTGGGCAGACCAAGAGGAGCAAGTGGTGGTGGTGGGGGGAACCAGCGGGGTCTCGGGGTGCAGTGTAAGTGGAGTAGGCCGGGTCCCTTCTGAGCATGGGCCCAGCTCCCTGGAGCCACTGGCACCATTGTACCTTGATGCTCCACCCCCTGCACCATCGAGTCCCCACATCCAGACCCCCACACCACCAACCCCCAACTAGCTGCACCCAAACCTCCACCCCACCAACACCCACTCCCCCAGCATCCAGACCCCCCTCCCGCTGAGACCCCCCACACCCAGACTCCTCCGCTGAGCCCCAACCACTTTCATCTGGAAGCCCCTGCAGAGTCCCATTGCCCCTGCACCTAAAACCCTCCCAACGAGCCTCTGTGCGTCCAGATCCCCCCACAACTAGACCCCCCACTGAGCTGCCTGCACTCAGATTGTCCCACACAGAATCCTCTCACTCCACAACTGGCTCTCCCCACACTGAGCCCCTCCACACTTGGATCCTGCCTGGTTGAACCTGCCTGCTCCACACCTGGTGCACCTGGCAAAGAAGGGCAGGGCCCCAGCGTGTTTCTGGAACAGGCCCAGACCTTGTCCTGCGTCAGGGTCATGTGCAGCCTCACCACTGAGTCCATGTCCCCGGGTGGGGTGGGGGTGGGGGCCGCAGGGTGATCTCTCACCTTTGTGCAACCAGTGGCCTGTGCTCCCCACCCCATACGGGAGCTTCTGCATTTATTGACAAATGAAACCTGCAGAATTTTAAAATATTGTGCACAGAATTTTTCATTATTTGGTGCAGAATTTTTAATTTTTTGGCACAGAATGCCCTCAGGAGTACAAATTGGAACTTTCAACGGCAATCCTCTTATAAGAAATATTTAGGAATACTGATTCCCAAAAATATTCAGGACATCCCTAAGATAAATATAGAACCAATTATTGCCCAAGTGGCTAATGATTTGGGGAGATGGAGTTTGTTAACCCTCAGTTTGTGTGGTAAATTAATATCCTGAAAAGGAATGTCCTTCCCAGAATTTTGTATTCCTGAGGGGGTCTCCCTATATCTATTCCTCACACTTATTTTAAGATTATTTAATAATATTTTCAGAACATTGCTTGTGGTACAGGTAAGAAACTTAGACTAGTTCTGAACACATTACAGCTCCCTCTATCTTTGGGAGGATTTTGTTTTCCCAACTTGGCAAATTATCATATTTCCTTTTTGTGAAGCTAGACTTCAATTTGATGGTGGTGTGGCTTAACAGCTGGTCAGTGTGTTGTGGGAGGATCCCCACTGACCAAGTGGTGGGACACTGCGAGGGCCCTGGGCTAGGATGCAGTGGAGTGGGATGGGCTTGTGTCCCCTACCCCTGCCACCCCACCCCTGGGGTAGCAGCTTCCCCACCATAGGCCACAAAGCCTGTGTTTGTCTGTTGCCCACCAGAGCCAGGATGACAGCTTGCTTGTTAGCTCTCCCCTGCCTCAGGATTAGAGCTCATAGATTGCTTACCAGCTCTCCCCTGCCTCAGGGTTGGAACCTATAGACTGCTTTACTGTACTACCTGATTACAGGCCTGAGCCTACAGACTGCTTGTTAGCTCAGCCCTGCCTGAGGGCCTATAGACAGTTTGGGGTTACACCCTGTTATGAAGGCCAGGACAATAACGCCTACTCTGCTAATTCCCCTGACACTAGGCCGTGATCCCGGTGACATAGAGAGGTGGTGTGGCCTCCCTCTGCCCCAGAGGGGAGGGACAACTACAACACCATTACAAGGTGGATCAAAGGACAAATTTGATATTGGTTGCCAAGTTGGAGCCCTCTCCGTTAAGCTTCATTCTTGGATATATTCCTGATACTTGAAGATTACCTGGTAACAAGGCAGCATGGTTCCCATGTGCACATGGGTCACTAAAAAATTCATCCTGCAAAAGTGGAAAAATCGATAGCCATATTGACACCTGGCTCAGTGGCTGAACTCACAGTTAACGAATGAATGGCATTGTGCAGGAGGGGAATGCCCCAAAAATTCCAAGCAATTTGGGCTGACTTTTTAGACTTCTATGATTAACAAAGACCCTGAAGGTAGATATGTCACGTTCCCGCCCTTTCATTTATCCTGATCTTCTGTATTTGTGTATTGTGATGACTCTGGTATTTCGGTGTATTTGTAAAAATTAATAAAATAATAAATAATAAAATAATAATAATAATAATAAGGCAGTGTCAGCCATCATCCTGGGAGGCTGGGACACTGAAACAAATGGCAGAAGCAACTGGAGGACATGAATCCTTTCAACGAAAGAATGCAGCAGTAAATCTGATGAAGGGGTGGTAAAGTCTGATGTACGAAGACAGTTTATAACAACTAAATATGAACACTGTAGCTTGGCTAAGTGATTCACACCTGCCAAGTGACACCCACACATCCTACTGTGCTGTCACTCTGCCCAAGACACATAATGAAGAAGCATGGCTTCCCCTACAGTTCTTCTCTCCGGCTTCTTGGGATATTCTTAGCAACCTCTTTCCACCCTGCTTCTCTGTCACTGCTCCAGCTACTGAAATGTTCCTGATACTGGGATCTAATAGGCTGTGAAATTAAATCCTCAATGGGCAGGGATGGAGTCCAATCATGGGGGTCATTTAAAACTTGGCTGGACAGAACTTTAGCTGATGTTCAATGAGGAATTATTGTGTGTTGTCTCCTTAGGGGATGGGCTAGCTAGGAGCTGTTGTTTCTCTGAAAGGGCACAAGAAGCTCATCAGCTCCTTATCGTGCATTATGGGAGCATTATTCCAAGCCATGACCTCCTGAGATCCAAATGTTGGTCCATAAGCTGCGCTGCCAGCTCTCCCTGAGCTACCTGATTTTGGCTGGGGCTGGAGCCAGTCTGTCTAAGCCAGCCCAGTTGGGAATTTCAGCTGTGCCCAGCGAGGGGGGAAACGCCCTCCGATTGGATGCTTTCACTACTTCCCTGCCTCCTAGGTAAGAGAAGCCAATCAGGGCTGCTGCAGGAGGCAGGTTGAGCTCTCCCACCTCCCTTCAGGAGCTGAGTTTTGGGTGGCAGGAGGAGATGGAGCAGTGGCACTGTTCTTACAGGAGAGGAGGAGGCAGCAGAAAGATCCAAGCAGCTCAATGGGGCTCCACTCCCTCCTAACCCCCTCATGAACAATGGATCAGGCTGCTGCTTGTTAGGGGCTTATTCCTTCACCCGCTCACTTCCCTGGTCTTTCTTGCATGAACAGAGAAAGCAACAATACCCAAAATCCAAAGGTGCAAACAATTCAATGTTTATTGGGGTGAACTTCCAACAAGCAGTGATTCCAATTTCCTTCCTTAGTGTCCCCCTTCCCAGCTCTGACACCACAGAGCCTTACACCTGTGTCCCTGTTCCCATTCCCTGTCCCCATTCCCCCCTTTAGCAAAACATGATTCCAATTCCCCCACCCCCATTCCCCTTTCCCATTCCCCCCTTTCTTCCTGATTGACTGCAGTAAATATATATAGTAAAACTTGAGTTCTGCGTAGCTATACCTTAACCAATCATTTTACTGAAATTTAACTAACCAATCCTAACATAGTGTAACATGATTATTTAACCAATCATATCCCACCACCTTAATTAATTTAAAACCCAGCAAAATTAATTATACAGCAGACAGAAACAATCACAGAACCAGACAGAGATTATACAGACAACAATAGGGAACTGGGGACTACAGTGACAGAACAACAAAGAAGTGAGGATTTCACATCCCAGCTATTGATAAGTGAGTTTTTGCCAGACAGGATGCTATCAAACTAAGTTTCCTTTTACATCTTCTAGGCACTTCCCTTTCTCTGGAGGCGATAGGCATTATCAGGACAGGATTGTGTTCCTAACGGCCCAATAGCAATTATTTCAATGTGACTAGTTTGGAATGTGAGGAGGTGACCGGTCGCTTCCCAGCTCATGGCTGCCTCTGCTGCTTAGCCAAAGGCCTTAGCCTAAGCACAGGGCCTCAGACTGTCACAGTGAGAGAAGGCCTTATACAGTCAGACAGCGATTCTGATTCTTTCTTTTATACCTCTATAACTAGCTAAATGATAAACGTATACCTAAATTCTTAAAGTATAGGCCTTTGCAGACAGGCCTGAATATCTATATCCTAACACTGCTCACCACTTTATCCCTCCCACACAGGCCTGGCCTGGAGCAGGACAATGAAGAGTCCCTTGAGCTGTTCCCCACCCAGGCTTGGGGAGGGGGAGACGGAGATCCAGACCTGCGGGAGGGGGGTGAACAACCCCAGGAGGTGCAGGAGAGGAGAAGCCGATGGGCAGAACTGATGTGGGGGCTGGGGGTGCATAATTACTTGCTGGGCTGGGGAAGAAGGGGCAGGGGTGTGTGTGTGTGGGTGTGGAAAGACTAATGAGACTGTTGGGGCATCGGGAGAAGGTGGCAGCTTTGCTCCATCAGCAGCTGCGAGAGCTCCTGCAGCAGGGCTAGAATCACCTCACGCTATACAGCTGGGAGAGTTGGCAACACTAAGCAACCCACATGCCGGGGTGGGCAGGAGGAACCAGACAGCCAAAGGCAGACCAGAAACACTGTATAAACTTAAAAGAAAATCTCATGATTTTTGGCCAATCATGTGGGTTTTGGGGTGGGCCTGACTCATAACTATTGAACTTTTGGGGCTGGCAGCACAGAACAAGGACAAACAGCTCAAAGCAATAGGGGCGTGGAAACAGAATGCTGCAGGGAATTCTACTGCAAGAGTTCATTTCTGTAGCATAAATCTCCTCCTCTAGGTCCTCAGATTCGCGACAGAACATTTTCGGATGTTAATAATTTATAAGGGGCTTAAATTTGTGGGGGACAGGGGTAACATTAGGTCTAAAATGGAGGCTGTCAAGAGAAGTCTGGCAGCAAAGGAACAGGGGATCTCGCAGCAGCCTGATGTGGTGGTTTATTATTTAACTGAGTGTTGTGTTTGCTCCTTCCCCATAGATTTCATGCATCTGATTTAGCATCCTAAATAAGATATCAAATATTAATACAAAATATTACTTCTTCCTCAGGGACTTACAAGCCATTCTTGCAGTGTACTCCAGGTTGCCATTAAACAGCTTGGGGCTACAATTCTGTTATTTTCCAGGAAAAGGTTGCTTTTTCTGTGTCAGGGCACTCAGTGCTGCAGAGAAAGAGGAGGAGAGCGAATGTGTGTGGTGTGTGTGAGTGTGTGAGAGAGAGGGCAGGATGGAGCAAGGGAGATGGGAAGGGAGAAAAGGAAAAAGATAGACAAGGAGGGAAGGGAGGGAGAGCTACAGGGAGCAGGATGAAAGGAGACAGGCAGGCAAAAAAGGAGAGAGAAAGAGGGAAGGTGGGAGAGAGGACTGGAGCTAGAGAGAATGATAGGCCAGGAGAAAGGCAATGGGAGGAGGGAGGGCAAGAAAAAGAAAGAGAAGGAGTGAAGAGAGGGTTGGAAGACTAGAGGAACTGGGAGACAGGAACTGAAGAGAAAGAAAGAGATTAGAGAGAGGCAGGATGGTGTGGAGAAAGAGAGGCAGGGAAAAAGAGGGGGGAAGGGAGGCAAAGGCAGAGAGAAACGGGGGCGAGTGAGAAAAGTATGTTGCTGATTCATAAGGCTGGGGCATTGTCCTGAGGGGACCCTGTAACCTCACTGGAAATGCTGAGACACCAAGTTTGATTTATAATCAACCGCAGAATAGAGTTGTTTTTCCTCTGGCTTTCCCCCCTTTCTTTTTTTTACAACTTTACCCAGAATGTAGCGAGAAGGTGGCAAGCTCACTCTGTGGAGCCCAGTTCCTGCCAGGCTTACTGATAGGCATTAGATCTTTTGTTAGATCCCTGGACCCCTGGGGATCTGCTGTGGGTTATGTGGGGGTTTGTCCCTTCAGCCATGGCTGGAGCACACTGGCATGTTTTCTGGCACTTTTGCCGCATGGAGGACACCATTTTGTTTTCAAAATGGCTTCCTCCACACAGTGTGACCTCTCACTCACCATTCGTGAGAGATCACACTGGTGGGGGCACAGGGGTGTTCTGGTAGTACCAGAAATGACTGGGGTCCAGGACATCTAGTCTGATGCAAAAGCGGTCCTCAAGGAAAAAGGGTTTGGAACACTCCATTAATCTTACCTCACCCTGCATCTGAGACATAGCATCCCTCACCTGCTGGATTCCAGGATGTGAGATGATGTGATTTGGAACTACGAGAGAGAGTGAAATGTGTGCTTGGGATTCCACTATACTAGATGATACATATCTTGAACAATTGGTTTAAATCAGTGTATGAAATCCAATGGCCTGTGTGAGGTAGGAGGTCAGACTAGATGACTGGAACCACAGGTGCTGACTTCCTCCAGGCCCCAGGGGTGCTTAACCCTCCCCACTCCACCCCAGGCCCTGCCCCCACCTCCCCTCTTCCCCCAATCCCCACCCTGCCTATTCCCGTGCCCACTCCGCCCCAGGCCCTGCCCCCATCCCCACCCCTACCTCTTCTCCCAAGCCAGCACTCCCACCCCGCCTCTTCCCACCTCTGCTCCACCCCCGCTCCTTCCCGCCCACTTCCGCCCCCCGCCCCGTGCCTCCTGCATGCCGCGGAACAGCTGACTGAAGTGGCTGGGAGGCGCTGGGAGGAGTTGATCGGTGGGGCTGCCAGCAGGGGAGCACCCAAATTTGCTGGAGCACCCATGGAGTCATCATCTATGATTGGAATGGTCCCTTCTGGCCTCAAAGTTCATGAATATGTGGAACTGTCATCAAGGATTGCAGTGCAGTTCTGTTTGACCTTGAGTAAAAGACCTCTCTTTCACAGGCAGCTGATTTTTGGTCCCATACTGAATATACATGCCCCCACTCCACCAGCTATAGAATGTAACCTGCAGAAGAGAAGGCTGAGTAGTAGGAGAGGAAGGATTGTGCAGTAGTTAGGATGCTAGGCTGGGAATTGGGGACTGGGTTCAATTCCTTGCTGTGCCACAGACTTCCTGTGTGATGTCGGGCAAGTCACTTAGCCTCTCCGTGCTGCAGTTTTGCCTGTTTTTCAGTGGTTTCTGCCCAGACCTTAACGGAAACTAAATGAAGCCCACATGGAACAGGAACACGGTGTCATGTCTACTTTCTCGGTTTTAGCTTTGCCAGGTTAAAGAGCTCTTTAGTACCTGGTATTTTCACCCTGTGAAGGTACTTACCAAGGCACCTCTCAACCTTCTTTCTGAAAAGCTAAAGAGATTGATCTATTTCAGACCCTCACTGTAAGGCATTTTCTCCCACCCTCAAATCATTTTTGTGTCTCTTTTGGCTCCCTCTCCAGTTTTCAACATCCTTTTAAAAACTGTATGCTGTGTTCTAGTATTGGTCTCACCAGTGTGGTATATGGAGATAAAGTCACCTCTCTACTCCTATTCCCCTGTTTATACATCCAAGGATCGCATTAGCCCTTTTTGCCACAGCATTGCACTGTGCTGCTCACGTTCAGTAGCTTGTCCACTATGACCCCTGTCAAGCTGTCAACAAAGTCTTTGTCCGTTGATTTTTCACAATGGCTCATTTCGTTTCAATGGGCCTTCTTGTGTGAAGGACCAGCTCATTACATAAATTAATGCTTCTTTCCTGTTTGATGAATTACAACAGTTTGCAAACACACAGTATAAGTTTATACCATGGGATACAGCTGTTATAAGTGAGATCAATGCATGCAGCAACTCTCAAGCATTTCATAAAGTCCAAACACTAAACACATTCTTATAAACTTAGCAACTTTTTTATCAATGCTAACACACAGGTGAGCCAGGCTGTTTTCTAGCTGTTTTTGAGAGTGTTCAGTGAGCTGACACTTGATCTGCCAGCATCACAACCCCTAAGTCATTTTCAGAGTCACTGCTGCCCCGGATGAGATCCCCCATTCTGTAGGTGTGACATGCATTCCTTGTTCCTAGAGGTATAACTTTGCATTTGGCTGTATTAAAACATGTTTTGTTGGAATAGGCCCAGTTTACCAAGCAATCCAGATTGCTTTGTATGATTGCCCTCTAACCATCATTATTTACCACTCTGCCCATAGGCACTGGCTTCTAATTTTCCCTGGGGGTGCTCAACCCCCACTCAGCCCCAGACCCAACCCCAACTCCACCCCTTCTCCCAAACGCCCACCCCACCTCTTCCTGGCCCCACTCCACCCCATCCCCATCCCCACCCCCTCTCTACTCCTTCCCCCAAGGCTCTACCTGTCCCACCTATTCCCACCCCTGCTCTGCCGCACCCCACCTCTTTCCTGCCTCTTCCCTGCCCTGTTCTGCCCCTTCCCCTGAGCATACCCTGACCCCGCTCCTCCCCTCCCTCCCAGTGCCTCCTGTATGATGCTGAACAGCTGTTCTGTGGTGTGCAGGAGGGACTGGGAGGGAGAGGGAGAAGTTGATCAGTGGGGGCCGCAGGCTAGCAGGAGGGGAGGAGAGAGGAGGGAGGGAGCTTGGTTGCCTTTGGTGCTAAGCACCCACTAATTTTTTTCCATGGGTGCTCGAGCCCTGGAGCACCCACAGAGTCAGCACCTATGAGTTCGCCAATCTTTGTGTCATCTGAAAATATTATCAGCAGTGATTTTATATTTTCTTCCAGATTATTGATGAAAATGTTGAAAATTGTTGGTCTTAGTACTGATCCCTGTGGAACCTTCCGAGCAACACCCTCATTCAATGATGATTCCCAACGGACAACTACTTCTTGAGATCTGTCAGTTAACTAATTCTTAATCCATTTAACAAGTACTTTACTGATACTGTATAGTGCTCATTTTTAATTAAAATGTTTTGCAGTAGTAAGTCAAATACTTTACAAAAGGCTAAGTATATTACATCTCTACACAGTTACTTTTAGCAACCAAACATGTATACTCATCAAAGAATGAAGTCAGGTTTGTTCGACAAAATCTAACCATATATGATACTTTTCAGGGGTAGTCAAGGTGTCTGGGGTGAATCATTACCACCTACTCACAGTGGGAAGCAGCCCTGTCACTGCCCACCAGGGGAAATTCTCCCCAGCCACTGGCTGCTGCCAACACAGGTGCTCTGCTCTGGGCTCTGTACTCTGTGAGCCCTGCTTTTTCCCTATGCAATCTAAGAATTTACCCCCCACTCCCCTGACTTTGTTATACTTTGAGTGCCCAGTACCTTATCATCTAGACACCTGCAATGTACACTGATCCACTTTGTCTGTGGAAGCAGTGCACCCCAGTTCACCACTCTTAGTAGAGGGCACAATAATAAAACCAAATTGAAGTTTATTGCACAGGACTTGAGATAGAGATTCAAATAAAAGCAAGTGTAAGGATTTGGAAACATTAGGTTACAAGCTAAAGAAAAACATAAAATGAAATCTATAGACTATACTTATTAACAAGTTACTTTCCTGTCTCATAAAGTATTTCTCACTTACTGGTCAATCCTGATCGCACTTGTCCAACTTAGTAAACTGCGATCCATCTTTCAGGAGAAACTCCCACTGACAGAATCTTACCCCTGAAATGGACAACAATTTTTGCTCTTTCTTCATCCCTTTTACAGTTACAGACTATTGCCTCTTATCGCAAGGGGGCCCCTATTCAGGGACTTTTTGGGGGTTCTTCTGTCTTTGTAAATCCTCAAGCCTGCACCTGATCCAGACTATCAAAGGGGTAGCCATGTTAGTCTGTATTCACAAAAACAACGAGGAGTCCGGTGGCACCTTAAAGACTAACAGTTTTATTTGGGCATAAACTTTCGTGGGTAAAAAACGCACTTCTTCAGATGCATAGAGTGAAAATTACAGATACAGGCATAAATATATTGGCACATGATGAGAAGGGAGTTACCTTACAAGTGGAGAACCAGTGTTGACAAGGCCAATTCAGTCAGGGTGGATGTGGGCCACTCCCAATAACTGATGAGGAGGTGTCAATACCAAGAGAGGGAAAATTGCTTTTTTAGTGAGCCAGCCACTCCCAGTCCTTATTCAAGCCCAAATTAATGGTGTTAAGTTTGCAAATGAATTGTAGCTCTGCAGTTTCTCTTTGAAGTCTGTTTTTGAAGTTTTTTTGTTGAAGGATGGCTACTTTTAAAACAGTTATGAATGTCTAAGGAGATTGAAGTGTTCTCCTACTGGCTTTTGTATGTTACCATTCCTGATGTCTGATTTGTGTTCATTTATTCTTTTACGTAGAGACTGTCTGGTTTGGCCAATGTACATGGCAGAGGAGCATTGCTGGCACATGATGGCATATATCACATTGGTAGATGTGCAGGTGAATGAGCCTCTGATGGTGTGGCTGATGTGGTTGGGTCCTTTGATGGTGTCGCTAGAGTAGATATGGGGACAGAGTAGGCAACAGGGTTTGTTACAGGGATTGGTTCCTGGGTTAGTGTTTCTGTGGTGTGTTTCTGATTTAGAACAATGCTTCCTCAGCTCTCATCCCCTAGTGCCCCTCCTCTACTTGTGCTACATTGATGACATCATCATATGGACCCATGGGAAAGAGGCCCTTGAAAAATTCCACCTGGATTTTCAACAATTTCCACCCCACCATCAACCTCAGCATGGACCGAGTCCACACAAGAGATCCACTTCCTGGACACTACAGTGCAAATAAGTGATGGTCACATAAACACCACCCTGTACTGGAAACCTACTGACCGCTATAGTTACCTACATACCTACAGCTTCCATCCAAGACACATCACATGATCCACTGTCTACAGCCAAGCCCTAAGATACAACTGCATTTGCTCCAATCCTTCAGACATATACAAACAAACACTTACAAGATCTTTATCAAGCATTCTTAAAACTTCAGTTCCCACCTGGGGAAGTGAGGAAACAGATTGACAGAGTGAGATGGGTACTGAGAAGCCACCTACTAGAGGACAGGCCCAACAAGGAAAATAACAGAACACCACTGGCCGTCACGTACAGCCCCCAGCTAAAACCTCTCCAGCGCATCATCAATGATCTTCAACCTATCCTGGAAAACAATCCCTCACTCTCCCAGACTTTGTGAGGCAGGCCAGTCCTCACTTACAGACAGCCCCCCAACCTGAAGCAAATACTCACCAGCAACTACACACCACATCACAGAAACACTTGAAAACCTTTAAGGATGGAGATTCCACCATCTCCCTTGGTAACCCATTCCAGTGCTTCACCACACTCCTAGTGAAATAGTTTTTCTTAATATCCAACCTAAACCTCCCCCACTGCAACTTGAAACCATTGCTCCTTGTTCTGTCACCTGCCACCACTGAGAACAGCCGAGCTCCATCCTCTTTGGAACCCCCCTTCAGGTAGTTGAAGGCTTCTATCAAATCCCCCCTCACTCTTCTCTTCCGCAGACTAAGTAAGCCTAGTTCCCTCAGCCTCTCCTCATAAGTCATGTGCCCCAACTCGCTAATCGTTTTCGTTGCCCTCTGCTAGACTCTCTCCAATTTGTCCACATCCCTTCTGTAGTGAGGGCAGGGCTGACTCTAGGTTTTTTCCCACCCCAAGCTCCGAGAGCTCAACTGCCCCAAGCAAGAAAAGGGTGGCTGGAATGCCTCGCAAGCTGGTGCCTAGAGTCGGTTCTGAATGAGGAGCCCAAACTGTACTCAATAATCCAGATGTGGCCTCACCAGTGCTGAATAGAGGGGAATAATCACTTCCCTCGATCGGTTGGCAATGCTCTTACTAACGCAACCCAATATGCCGTTAGCCTTCTTGGGCACACTGTTGATTCATATCCAGCTTCTTGTCCACTGTTATCCCCAGGTCCTTTGCTGCAGAACTGCCACTTAGCCAGTTGGTTCCCAGACTGTAGCAGTGCATGGGATTCTTCCTTCCTAAGTTCAGGACTCTGCACTTGTCCTTGTTGAACCTCATCAGATTTCTTTTGGCCCAATCCTCCAATTTATCTAGAATTTCTTTGGTTCCTAATATACTTTAAAAACTCTTTATTGTTCTTTTGCCTGTCACCCATGAATTTTTCCCTGATGTCTTCAGCTTCCCATATCAATTTTCTGCATTTCATAACTTCCAAATTATATTGATTGCTCTCTATTTTCTTTTTTTCCCATTTGCTATACATTGCTTTTTTATTTCTAATAAAAAATTAGATTAGATTTCACGAATGAATCAAGATGGGGTTTTAGCCAAAGTTGTCCTCTTTCTTGATTGTGGAATTGTGCCTTTTTGGCCATCTGATAAATACTTCTTAAAGAACATCCAATTTTCATTCACATTTTTCTGTCTACATTTTTCTTCCAAATCAACTTTGCTCATAATTTTCCTCATCTTTGAGAAATTAGTCCTTTGAAGCACCAAGTATATATATATACTTGGTCTATATAAATATATATATATAAATACTGGTTGGGACTGTCCTCTGTTTGCCCATAATGAATGTAATCAAGTAATGATCACTGGTCCCTAGGCAACCATCAACTTCCAGTCCAGTGATTAACTCATCTTTATCCATTATAATGAGGTCTAAAATAGTTACCTCCTGCTGGTTGCAATACCTTTGGTGTTAGAAAATTATCACCTGTAATTTTTTTGAAACTCTATTGATGGTTTTTCCACACATTACAGACAGGTATTTAAGGAATCACTCACCCTCTTCTCTGGTTTGTTTTGGTGATATGTAACAGACCCTCCCCAGCACCCCTGCTGGGTTTTGTTAGTTACCACATCTATCCATATGCATTCAAGATCCTGCTGTTCTACGTTATCAATAACTCTAAACCAGCTAATGGCATCTCTAATGTAGAGTGCCACCCCGCTCCTCTTGTACCCTCTCTGTCCTTCCTAAACAGGTTATACCCTGTGGTTTTAACATTCCTGTTATTCCACCAGGTTTCAGGAATGTCAGTTATATCAAACTTCTTCGTATCAATGAGAATTTCCAATTTCTCTTGCTTGTTTATCCAGACTCCTAGAACTGGAACATATGCAACTGAAACAGTTCCTCACTTCATATTCTTTGCCACAGTAGTTCAGTTTGTTTGTGACATGCTGAATTTGAAACCACTCGTTTGTCTCCCATGCTGTGAGGATGGGGTCTCGGAATGAGGCCTTTGTGATCATGTTATATCAGAGTTGGGGGCCAGGTTTGGTTTGCCAGATCTTCTGGCGAAATCCTGACCATGACCCCAAACATCTGTGTATTGACTGATTTCTACTGATGGTGATGAAACTCTTACAATTGAGCTTAGCCTACAAGTGACACTTAGCTACTTAGAGCGCTCATAATTCCAGTAATATTCCACAATCCTCTCCCGCTTCATTTGCTCATTTACACGAGAGCATGAGAACTGCTGTATCAGAACAGATCCATACCTGATTGGTCAGTGTGTCTATCTTTAACAAGCCCATGAGCGTGGTAAATAACCTCAAATCACACCAAAACGCATGCAGCAAATATGGTTTGTTTTTGTTTCTCAGTTTGCCATCATCAGCGAGGTATTTGTCAGAAGTTAATGTGAAGGGATAGGATTGTATTTCAATCTAAAAATGGTAAGATAAAGATTCCAGAAGGAGGTTGAATCTGTGTGGTGCCTTCAAGAGCAGAGAGCAGAAGTCTTGGGCAGGCGATGTTATGGTTTTGGTTTTGACTAGCTTTCCTGCCATACATGAACAGACCGATTGTTCATCTAGATCAATATCCTCTCTCCCTGCAATATTGGAAGAGATCTGTTGTCCATCCTGTGTGGCAGAGTGTCTCCAGCTGTGGCCAATGGGGAGTGATTCAAAGGAAGGTGCAAAATTCCTACAATGCAACACATCGTTATGTATCCCTTGGGGGGCATTTCTTCTTAACCTACATTGATGATTGGTTTAGATCTTCAACCATGGGGGTAGATGGTCCTTGTCATTTTTATCCCAGCTAGTGTAATGGTAGATGGTGACTCATTCACCCAAAAGTGGTGGTTAGTTTTGTACCATTTACTATATATATATATATGTTGTGACAAAGCTCTGTCCTGGCCTCCGTGGGTCCAGTGTTCCCTGGCGGATTTCGCTAGCCTCAGAGGCTCACTGTGACCCTCCACATAACCCTTCTTTCTCTAGAGATAAGGGTCACAGTCTACTGAGCCATTTTCATCATAAGCCAGCGAGGGAGGTGAGGAGAAGTTATTCTTCCTTGCACAGTCTCTATTGTCTCGCAGTCTCAGTGATTAATCAGGGACAAAGGTGGGGGTAGGGGGAGCCCAGGCCCACCCTCTATTCCCGGCTCCAGCCCAGGGATCCTAACAGTATCAGCTATGGTAGCTGACCTTTTAGAAACATGACATGTACAATTCCCTGGGCTATTTCCCCCACAGCAGCCCTCACTTCCTCAAGCTCCACTTCACCCTTACCTCAGAGCCTCCTTCCTTGTGCCTGATATGGTGTGTACTACTCAGCCTCTCCAACAGCACAACTTCCTCCCACAGCTCCTGACATGCACCCCACCTGACTGACTGGGAGGCTTTTAACTAGTTTCAACCAGCCCCTGATTGGCTTCAGGTGTCCCAATCAACCTAGCCTTCTCTCTGCCATCTGGAAAGTTCTTAATTGGCCCCAGATGTCTTAATTGACCTGGAGCAGCTTCCATTTCACTTGTCCTGGTACCAGGGACTTGTTTAGCCTGGAGCGAATCTCTCCCTCCCACTGCTCTTCCATAGCCTTCTAGCTTGGAGGGAGGTGGAAAGCTGCTACTCCTGCTGCTGCTAGGCCCTAAGCTCTCCCTGCTGCTCTAGCTGCTCCCCTGGCTGGGCCAGACACCCCCCATTCTCTGCTACTTGGCTGCTAGACTTCCCACTCTCGGGGGCTGCTACTGCTCCAACTGCAGCCCCGGGGGGGGGAGCTGCTAGCCCACTCCCCAGAGAGGAAGAGTGAGGGACCCCAGCACCTGCTGTTGTGGACACCACCACCACCACCTGAGGAGGGTCCTTTCTGCCTGCCTGGACCACCACCTGGAGTTCCTGGAGATGCTGCTGCTGCTGTGGAGTCTGCTACCTGGAGCTGCTGAAGCCGGAGGAGGAGCAGAAGAGGACCATCTACCAGTGGGGGAGCACCTAGAGACTTTGCAGACCACCGTGAGGGGGCCCTAAGACTCAGTAATTTTCAAACTGTGCTCTTGTGGTGGGGGTCTTGACTGTGTTTCCAGGGACACAGGGGGTGTGGCGTGGAGCTGCCCCCCGATTCATCTGTGTATCCCCCCCCAACCCCTACCACTGCTACCACCACTGCTGCCCCCTCCACCACCCCCACTGGCTCTATACCATCTGCCTCAGCTCCTGCCTCTGGACTCAGCTGCTTGCTTGGCTTGCCATGCCCTATTTCCACCCTTTGGGCCAGAAGCATCAGCCAGCTTAAAAAAGACTTGTGCAAGTGCACATGGGCACATGTGCCCCCCCCCGACTGCCTACCCACCAGCTTTGCCCTTTACTACCTGCCCCATTTACCACTTGTAGCTTTGCCCTCCCTTTTCTCCCAGCCCCCCTAACTAGCTTCAGTTTGTTTGCCTGCCCCGCCCATTTCCTTCTGCAGCCTTTGTTTGTTTGCCCCACCCCAGCCTCTGAAGCTAGCCCCTTGGTTTCCCTGTTGTACCTCCAGACCGCTTAGCCCCTCGCTCCGTGTGCCCATGCCCCCTCCCACGCGCTTGTGCAATTCCCCATTTTAGTTGCAACCCTCTTCACTGCACCCGCAATGTTGTTATATCCCCACCTCCACTAGTGCACCAAGAGGAGCCAGAATTCCACCTTGTGTCGGTGACTGACCCCTAACCCCTGATTGCCCCCCGTCCAGCCCACCCCTTTGGGCACCCTCCTCCCCTGCCTGCAGCCTAGCGGGGAGGAGTGGTCGACCTGCTTCCCCACTCCCCTCCTCCTTCTGGTGTCCCCCCTTCCCTCCTTGCTCATGATGGCGGGGGATGAGACGGGTGGGACCCTTCCAGCAGCCCGAGCTCCCCCTCCCCCGCCTACCCCTACGTCACCCCCACAAGCTTCTACCTCCGCTGCCGAACCATCTGCCATCGCCTCCGCTGGGGCACCAGCAGCGACGGGCATTGGGGTGACCTCCACTGCTGCCACGTCTCTCAGATTCAGGGGGAGCCCCCACATCCGGCGGGAAGGGCCAGGGGAAGAAGAAGGGGAAGAAGAAGGGGAAGGGCCCCGCTAAGAAGACCAGGCCCTCCATGGCAGGGGCTAGCCCCAATGCCCTGGCCCCATCTCCAGCTGGGGCGCCCCTCCCCGCTGTTCCCTCCACCAGCTCTGCAGGTGTCCCTCCCCCGGCCCCCAGAGCATACGCCCAGGTGGCAGCAGCCCCCCCGCCTGCCACTACGTCATTTCTCCAGCCCACCGCCTCCGCTACCATCTATAGCGGCCTGGGCCCCTTTCCCACCATGACCAGGAAGCATGGCGTTCGTTGCCTCCTGGTGCCCGCCTCGCCCTACGTGGAGACCTATGTGTGGTTGTTGGCGAGGGTGGTGGGGCCCAAGGCCATTGTGGCAGCCTCCAAAATGTATGGCAAGGTCGTTTTCTTGTTAACATCGGAGGCCGCCGCCCAGGAGGCGGTGGAGAAGGGCCTGGCGGTAGGGGGCATTTTTGTCCCCTTACAGCCGCTAGAGGACCTGGGCGTCCGCCTGGTCCTGACCTCCGTCCCTCCCTTTCTCCCCAATGCCGCCCTGTTACCCGCCCTTTCTACCTTGGGGAAGCCCATCTCTGTCATCAGCCCTCTCCCGTTGGGCTGCAAAGACCCCGCCCTCCGTCATGTCCTCTCGTTCTGCCGGCAAGTGCAGCTTCAACTGCCGCCGGCGGCGCGTGACGGAGAGGCCCTGGAGGGGTCCTTCCTAGTTCCCTACCAGGGGGCCCATTACCGGGTGCATTATTCCACGGGGGAGGCCCGGTGCTACCTCTGCCAGGCGATGGGGCACGTCCGGAGGGACTGCCCCCTGGCCTGGGAAGGAGGGGCATGCAGGACCCCCGAGCCCCGGCAGGGCACCGGCCCCATCATCGCCGACACCCGTGGCTGCCCGGCGCCCAAAACCACCCCTCCTCCTTCTCAGTCCACCATTGCTCCTGCTCAGGCCCAAGGGGCACCTCCCCATCTATGCCCAGACGAGCGGGAGAGCCCCGCCCCCACTGTTTGCAATCTGGCGGGGCCTGTGGAGGAGGGTGTGGCAGGGACACCGCCAAGCATGGGAGAGGGCCCGCCCCAAGGGGAATCTTCCCTCCCTTGTGCTGCCCCACCATTATCCCCTCGAGTCCCAGAGCCATCGCCTCTGCCCCCTGACACAACCCCTGCTAGACAGCCCCTGGATGATGCCATGGAGGGCTGGGCCCTAGTCCAGGGGTAGCGGGGCAAGCGGAAGGCTCGAGCTCCACTCCTCCCATCTGATGCGGAGGCCCCCCGGAAGACCAGGAAGGGGGGCACCGATGCCGAGCCTTCCGCTCTACCCACGGGTGTGTTCCACCCACCAGAGCCGGCTGGGGAAGACGTGGCAGCACTGGAAGGCAGTATCTCCCCTCCACGGGAGTCCCTCCCCTCCAAGACCCCCGAGGCACCATCTGAAACCCCAGTGTGCCCCGAAGTAACCGTCATGTCAGGTGCCGGGGGGGAGAATCCCGGGGTAGCGGAAAACAATTTCCCATCTATATATGAGGAGATCGAGGCCCTGGGTCTGACCCCAGTCACCCAGGGGGAGGACGATCCTATGCCAGCGGGCCTCGATCTGGGCGACTTCACTCCAGCCCCCCTTTCCCCATGTTCCCTCCCCCTAACCGTTGCTTCTGCTCCCACCTCCAAGCAGCCCCTGGACTCCTCCATCAACCCGGCTGCAGAGGGCACCCCGCTGAGAGCCGCCGAGCTAGTTGAGGCGATGGCCAGTGCCACGCGGCTGGAACCTGAGCCACCAGAGGCATCCCTCGCTGGTGAGGAGCATTCGACCTCCTTCCCGGGAGAGGACCCTACAGAAGAAAGTCCACCTCCTGATGCCGTGGCTGCCAAATCCACCAGAGAGCTTGCGCCCGGCATCAGTGAGAGCCCTCTCCCGACCCAGACTCTCACCTCTACCCCTGCCCCTGCCCTTATCCCGCCCACCTCCCGAGATATTATTGCCACCACTGGGACTGTCTCCTTCCCCTTTCCGACAGATGACTCCCAGGGAGTGGCCTTTGTGTTTACCCGTCCCAACCCACCAGGGGCTGCTGTCCTCCCTCCGCCGCCCCTATCGCCCCAGCATTGAGGTCAACCCATCAGGAGCCCCGTCGGGGGTCCGCATCCTGTCTGCCCGTCTCGCTGGGCCACGGGGCTGTACCAAGGGCCCCGTCGGGGAGTAACCAGACCATAACCCCAGCCCCCCATGCGTTGCGAGAGGAGTTGCGGGAGTTTCTAGAAGACGTCCGTGGCTCCCGCAACAAAGTCCAGCTTGCCCTCCAGCGATGGGGGGGACTTTAAACAAATCCTCCGGGCCGCAAGGGCCCTCAAGGGGGAGGGTAAAAGGACTGGGAGGCAGGGCGCTGCAGCCTACCAGCGGGTCCGCCACTTCCGTGACTCCTTACTCACCTACGGGGTGGGTCACGGACTGCTGCGCGGCCCGCCGGGAGCCACGAGCATCCCTGCCGGCGAAGATCCCCCCCAGCCCTCCTCATGGCACCCTTTACCATCGCAACATTGAACACCCGTGGCTGTAGTATGGGTCTCTGCAGGTCCCAGGTGCTCTCCTTCCTTCGAGAGGGGAGGTACTCTGTGGTTTTCCTGCAGGAGACCCATACGGATCCGACCGCCGAAGACAGCTGGCGGCTGGATTGGGGGGACAGGGTCTACTTTACCCACCTCACAGTTTGTACGGCTGGAGTGGCGACCCTGTTCTCCCCCGACCTATGGCCCGAGGTGCTGGGGGTCGCCGAGGCTGTGCCTGGTCGCCTGCTGCACCTCCGGGTCCGCATGGAGGGGCTCGTAGTCAACCTCGTCAACATCTATGCCCCAGCAGCGAGCCCGGAGCGGCTGCAATTCTATCAGCAGGCATCCGCCTTCCTCGGCACCTTGGATCCTCAGGAGTGCCTGGTCCTGGGAGGGGACTTTAACATCACCCTTAAGGAGCGGGACCGCTCGGGGACCGAGCAGAGCCCGGCCGCCATCGCCGTCCTCCAGGAGATAGTCGAAGACCACTCCTTGGTGGACGTCTGGCGCGACCACCACCCAGATGACACTTCCATGTTCACCTTTGCCGGGTCGAGGCCCATCGGTCGCGCCACTCCCGGTTGGACCACATTTATTTATGACGCTTTCATCTTTCACGAGCCCACTCCTCCAGCATCCGGCCGGCCCCATTTTCTGACCATCATATAGCCACCGTGACAGCCTCCCTCTGCACGGAGAGGCCGGGGCCGGTCTATTGGCATTTTAACAACAGCTTGCTGGAGGATGTGGGCTTCGTGGCGTCCTTCCGGGAGTTCTGGCTGCCCTGGCAAGGGCAGCGGCGTGCCTTTCCCTCGGCGCGGCGGTGGTGGGACTTAGGGAAGGTGTGCACCCGGCTCTTCTGCCGTGACTACACCCGGGGCGCCAGCCGACGGAGGGATGCGGCGATAGAGCAGTTGGAACGGGAAGTCTTAGAGCTGGAGAGGCGTCTGGCCACCAGCCCCGAGGATCCATCCCTCTGCGGTGCGTGCCGGGAGAAGCGGGAGGAGCTCTGGACCCTCAAGGACCATCGGGCCCGGGGTGCCTTTGATCGATCCTACATCCGTCTCCTTTGGGAGATGGATTGCGCCTCCCGCTTCTTCTACGCCCTGGATAAAAAGAGGGGGGCTAAGAAACATATCATCTGCCTACTGGCAGAAGATGGCACCCCCCTCACGGATCCGGTGGAGATGTGTGGGAGTGCGAGAGCCTTCTACGCAAGCCTATTCTCCCTGGATCCGACCGATCCTAATGCTTGCAGAGTGCTTTGGGAGGAGCTCCCGACAGTCAGCGTGGGCGACCGAGACCGGCTAGAGCTGCCTCTCACTCTGACTGAGTTCTCGGAAGCCCTCCCTCGCATGCCCACCAATAAATCTCCGGGCATGGACGGGCTGACCGTGGAGTTCTACCGCGTGTTCTGGGACGTCCTGGGCCCAGACCTAGTCACCGTCTGGGCCGAGTCTTTGCAGAGCGGGGTCCTCCCTCTTTCGTGCAGGCGAGCCGTGCTGGCCTTATTGCTGAAGAAGGGGGACCTCCGCGATTTACGAAATTGTCGTCCCGTCTCGCTCCTCAGCACGGACTACAAAGTCGTGGCAAAAGCCATCTCCCTGAGGCTAGGGTTTGTGCTGGCGGACGTGGTCCACCCAGACCAGACCTACGCCGTCCCGGGCCGCAGCATCTTCGACAACCTATATCTGGTCCGGGACCTATTGGAACTTGGGTGTAGGGATGGTCTGTCGTTAGCCCTCCTGTCCTTAGATCAGGAGAAGGCGTTCGACAGGGTGGATCACGGGTATCTCCTGAGCACTCTGCAGGCGTTAGGATTCGGACCGAGGTTTGTGAATTTTCTCCGGGTGCTGTACGCTTCCGCAGAGTGTCTGGTAAGGCTCAACTGGACCCTGACCGAACCGGTCAGCTTTGGGCGAGGAGTACGGCAGGGGTGCCCCCTCTCAGGCCAGCTGTACGCTCTGGCGATCGTGCCCTTCCTCTGTCTCCTCCGAAGGAGGTTGACAGGGTTGGTGCTGCGGGAGCCGGAGCTGCGGCTGGTCCTGTCGGCGTACGCTGATGACGTGCTCCTCGTGGTCCAGGACCCGGGCGACTTGGTGCGGGTGGAAGCTTGCCAGGCCATCTCTTCGGCAGCCTCCTCTGCGCGGGTCAACTGGGTCAAGAGCTCTGGCTTGGTGGTAGGGGACTGGCGGCAGGCGAGCTCCCTCCCACCCGCGCTTCAGGCCATCCGGTGGAGCACGGGTCCGCTGCTCTATCTGGGCGTTTATCTTTCTACCACGCCTCCCTCTCCGCCGGAGAACTGGCAGAATTTAGAGGGCGGGGTAATAGAGCGGCTTCGGAAATGGACAGGACTGCTCCGGTGCCTCTCCCTTCGAGGGAGAGTGCTCGTGCTTAATCAACTAGTCCTGTCCATGCTCTGGTACCGGCTCAACACCCTGGTCCCGGCCCTAGCTTTCCTGGCCAACCTCCGGACATCGATTCTGGAGTTCTCTTGGTCAGGACTGCACTGGGTCCCTGCAGGGGTTCTCCATCTACCTCTGGAGGAGGGAGGGCAGGGCCTAAAATGTCTGCTTACTCAGGTCCATGTCTTCCACCTCCAGACCCTGCAGAGGCTCCTTTATGGTGCAGGTAGTCCGGCGTGGAGCATACTGGCGCACGCCTTCCTGCGCCGCTTCCGAGGGCTCCAATATGACCGACAGCTCCTTTATCTCCATCCGAGAGGTCTTCCGTGAGACCTCTCTGGGCTGCCGGTCTTCTACCAGGACCTCCTCCGGACCTGGAAACTCTTTTCAACGACCTGGTCCGTGGCAGCCACCGAGGGGGCAGATCTCGCGGAGCCCCTGTTACACAACCCCCAGCTCCGTGTGCAGGTGGCGGAGTCCCGCTCGGTGCGCCAGAGTTTGGTCCTGGCAGAGGTCACAAGAGTTGGAGACCTCCTGGACTATGACCGGGTAGACTGGCTGGATCCCCTCACCTTCGCTCAGCGCATGGGGCTTTCCAGACCTTGTACTCCCCGGTGCATACTTCAGGAGGTGAAGACCGCTTTGCCGCCCGCTGTTCTGGTTTATCTCGACCGGGTCCTGCACGAGGGCACGCCCCGCCCACCCGTTACCCCAAGCCCGCCGGACCTATTAATTGGACCCCTGCCCCGTGGACCCAACTGATCCCTTCACCCCTTCACTAGAAGCTGACTGCATGATATGCAGCCGGTCTGCTTTCAAACCGCGCCAAGAAAACATCTCTACACGCTCGTGCTCCACACGCTTCACGCCCACACCCTCGTGTCCCGCCCCCATACAAAATGACGAGACCTCCTGCTTCCTTTGGAGGGTGAGGAGCCCTGGTGGGCCAGCCTACATTCCACCTTAGTCCCAAGACTCGCCGGGGATGTCAGTTGGCGGCTCCTTCACGGAGCCGTGAGCACGGGCGTGTACTTGGCACGGTTCACTTCAATCCCAGACACCTGCCCCTTTTGCGGTGTGAGGGATACCCTGGCACATGTCTACCTGGAGTGTGCCAGGCTGCAGCCCCTATTCCGGCTCCTCACCAATAGTTTATTACATTTTTGGTTGCACTTCTCCCGTCACCTTCTCATTTATGCACTCCCTATCCGTGGCCCCAAAAAGTCACGGGATCTCCTGGTCAGCCTCCTCCTGGCCCTAACTAAAATAGCCATCTACAAAACCAGAGTGAGGAGGTTGGCCGATGGAGTCTCCTGTGACTGTGGGGCCTATTTCCGATCCTCGGTCCATTCACATATCCGGGCAGAGTTCCTCTGGGCGGCGTCCTCTGACTCCCTTGACGCCTTTGAGGAGCAGTAGGCGCTGTCCGGGGTTCTCTGCTCAGTGTCCCCGTCCGATTCCCTTCATTTGACCCTTTGACCGCACTCCTATCCCTGTTATTTTATTAGTTGTCCCCTGGAAATTTTTGGGCATCTAGGTCCTGTGGATCCCCCTTTTAGGCTGGGGGGGATCCTTTAGCAGTGGACGGGCTTCGCCTGCCCACTTCCCGGATCTCAATAAGACAGCTCTTCCATAGCCTTCTAGCGTGGAGGGAGGTGGGAAGCTGCTACTCCTGCTGCTGCTAGGACCTAAGCTCTCCCTGCTGCTCCAGCTGCTCCCCTGGCTGGGCTAGACACCCACCCCCCCGTTTTCTGCTACTTGGCTGCTGGACCCCCCACTCTTAGGTGCTGCTACTGCTCCAACTGCAGCCCTGGGGTGGGGAGGGGGCTGCTAGCCCACTCCCCAGAGAGGAGGAGTGAGGGACCCCAGCCACTGCTGTTGTGGATACCACCACCACCTGAGAGGGGTCCATTCTGCCTGTCTGGACCACCACCTGGAGTTCCTGGAGATGCTGCTCGTGCAGAGGCCGCTGCCTGGAGCTGCTGAAGCCCGAGGAGGAGAAGAAGAGGATCATCTGCCAGTGGGGCAGCACCTAGAGACTTTGCAGACCACCGTGGAGGGGGCCCTAAGACTCAGTAATTTTCAAACTGTGCTCTTTGTGGTGGGGGTTTTGACTGTGTTTGTAGGGACACAGGGGGTGTGGCGTGGAGCTGCCCCCCGATCCATCTGTGTGTTCCCCCCAACCCCCACCACTATTACCACCACCGCTGCCCCCTCCACCACCCCCACTGACTGTACACCATCTGCCTCAGCTCCTGCCTCTGGACTCAGCTGCTTGCTTGGCTTGCCATGCCCTATTTCCACCCTTTGGGCCAGAAGCAGCAGCTAGCTAAAAAAGACTTGTGCAAGTGCACATGGGCACATGTGCCCCCTCCGGACTGCCTACCCCCCAGCTTTGCCCTTTACTACCTGCCCCATTTGCCACTTGCTTTGCCTCCTCTTTTGCTCCAGCCCCCCTTACTAGCTTCAGTTTGTTTGCCTGCCCCGCCCATTTCCTTCTGCAGCCTTTGTTTGTTTGCCCCACCCAAGCCTCTGAAGCTAGCCCCTTGGTTTCCCTGTTCTACCTCCAGACCGCTTAGCCCCTCGCTCCGTGTGCTCATGCCCCCTCCCATGCGCTTGTGCAATTCCCCATTTAAGTTGCAACCCTCTGCACTGCACCCCCAAAGTTGTTGTATCCCCCCCTCCCCTAGTGCACCAAGAGGAGCTGGAATTCCACCTTTTGTCGGTGACTGACCCTAACCCCTGATTGCCCCCCGTCCAGCCCACCCCTTTTGGCGCCCTCCTCCCCTGCCTGCAGCCTAGCGGGGAGGAGTGGTCAACCTGCTTCCCCTCTCCCCTCCTCCTTTTGGTGTCCTCCCTTCCCTCCTTGCTCATGATGGCGGGGGATGAGACAGGTGGGACACCTCCAGCAGCCCGAACTCCCCCTCTTCCGCCTACCCGTTCGTTACCCACCCAAGCTTCTACCTCCGCTGCCGAACCATCTGCCACCATCCCCGCTGGGGCACCAGCAGCGACGGGCACCGGGGTGACCTCCACTGCTGCCACGTCTCTCACCCCCTCAAATTCGGGGGGAGCCCCCCCAGCCGGTGGCAAGGGCCAGGGGAAGAAGAAAGGGAAGGGCCCCGCTAAGAAGACCTGGCCCTCCATGGCAGGGGCTGCCCCCAATACCCTGGCCCAACGCTGGCTGGGGCGTCCCTCCCCGCTGTTCCCTCCACCAGCTCTGCAGGTGTCCCACCCCGGTCCCCAGGGCGTACGCCCAGGTGGCGGCAGCCCCCCCGCCTGCTGCTATGTCATCTCTCCTACCCACCAACTCGACTACCATCTATAGTGGCCGGGGCCCCTGTCTCACCATGACCAGAAAGCATGGCATCTGTCGCCTCCTGGTGCCCGCCTCGCCCCACTTGGAGACCTTTGTGCGGGCGTTGGCGAGAGTGGTGGGGCCCACGGCCATTGTGGCGGCCTCCAAAAAAAAAAAAGGAAAGTTCTTAATTGGCCCCAGGTGTCTTAATTGACCTGGAGCAGCTGCCATTTCACTGATCCTGGTACCAGGGATTTGTTTAGCCTGGAGCGAATCTCTCTCCCTCCCACTGCTCTCCCATAGCTTTCTAGCTTGGAGGGAGGTGGAAAGCTGCTACTCCTGCTGCTACTAGGCCCTAAGCTCTTCCTCGAGGACCATCGGGCCCGGGGTGCCTTATTCGTTCCCTCATCCGTCTCCTTCGGGAGGTGGATTGCGGCTCCTGCTTCTTCTACGCCCTGGAGAAAAAGAGGGGGGCTAAGAAACATATCATCTGCCTACTGGCAGAAGATGGCACCCCCCTCACGGATCCAGTGGAGATGTGCGGGAGGGCGAGAGCCTTCTACGCAAGCCTATTCTCTCCGGATCCAACCGATCCTAACGCTTGCAGAGTGCTTTGGGAGGAGCTCCCGACGGTCAGCGTGGGCGAGCGAGACCAGCGAGAGCTGCCTCTCACTCTGGCCGAGTTCTCAGAAGCCCTCCGTCGCATGCCCACCAATAAATCTCCGGGCATGGACGGGCTGACCGTGGAGTTCTACCGCGTGTTCTGGGACGTCCTGGGCCCAGACCTAGTCACCGTCTGGGCCGAGTCTTTGCAGAGCGGGGTCCTCCCTGTTTCGTGCAGGCGAGGCGTGCTGGCCTTATTGCCGAAGAAGGGGGACCTCCGCGATTTACGAAATTGTCGTCCCGTCTCGCTCCTCAGCACGGACTACAAAGTCGTGGCAAAAGCCATCTCCCTGCGGCTAGGGTCCGTGCTGGCGGACGTGGTCCACCCAGACCAGACCTACGCCGTCCTGGGCCGCAGCATCTTCGACAACCTATATCTGGTCCGGGACCTATTGGAACTTGGGTGTAGGGATGGTCTGTCGTTCACCCTCCTGTCCTTAGATCAGGAGAAGGCGTTCGACAGGGTGGATCACGGGTATCTCCTGAGCACTCTGCAGGCGTTTGGCTTCGGACCGAGGTTTGTGAATTTTCTCCGGGTGCTGTACGCTTCCGCAGAGTATCTGGTCAGGCTCAACTGGACCCTGACCGAACCGGTCAGCTTCGGGCGAGGAGTACGGCAGGGGTGCCCCCTCTCAGGCCAGCTGTACGCTCTGACGATCGAGCCCTTCCTCTGTCTCCTCCGAAGGAGGTTGACAGGGTTGGTGCTGCGGCTGGTCCTGTCGGCATACGCTGATGACGTGCTCCTCGTGGTCCAGGACCCGGGTGACTTGGTGCGAGTGGAGGCTTGCCAGGCCATCTATTCAGCAGCCTCCTCTGCGCGGGTCAACTGGGTCAAGAGCTCTGGCTTGGTGGTAGGGGACTGGTGGCAGGCGAGCTCCCTCCCACCCGTGCTTCAGGCCATCCGGTGGAGCACGGGTCCGCTGCTCTATCTGGGCGTTTACCTTTCTGCCACGCATCCCTCTCCGCCGGAGAACTGGCAGAATTTAGAGGGTGGGGTGATAGAGCGGCTCCGGAAATGGACAGGACTACTCCGGTGCCTCTCCCTTCGAGGGAGAGCGCTAGAGCTTAATCAACTAGTCCTGTCCATGCTCTGGTACCGGCTCAACACCCTGGTCCCGGCCCCGGCTTTCCTGGCCAACTTCCGGACATCGATTCTGGAGTTCTTTTGGTCAGGACTGCACTGGGTCCCTGCAGGGGTTCTCCATCTACCTCTGGAGGAGGGAGGGCAGGGCCTAAAATGTCTGCTTATTCAGGTCCATGTCTTGCGCCTCCAGACCCTGCAGAGGCTCCTTTATGGTGCAGGTAGTCCGGCGTGGAGCATACTGGCGCTCGCCTTCCTGCGCTGCTTCCGAGGGCTCCGATACGACCGGCAGCTCCTTTATCTCCATCCGAGAGGTCTTCCGCGAGACCTCTCCGGGCTGCCGGTCTTCTACCAGGACCTCCTCCGGACCTGGAAACTCTTTACAACGAGCAGGTCCGTGGCAGCCACCGAGGGAGCAGATCTCCTCGCGGAGCCCCTGCTACACAACCCCCAGCTCCGTGTGCAGGGGCGGAGTCCCACTCGGTGCACCAGAGTTTGGTCCTGGCAGAGGTCACAAGAGTTGGAGACCTCCTGGACTATGATCGGGGAGACTGGCTGGATCCCCTAACCTTCGCTCAGTGCATGGGGCTTTCCAGACCTTGTACTCCCCGGTGCATACTTCAGGAGGTGAAGGCCGCTTTGCCGTCCGCTGCTCGGGTTTATCTCGACCGGGTCCTGCACGAGGGCACGCCCCGCCTACCCGCTACCCCAAGCCCGCCGGACCTTTTAATTGGACCCCTGCCCCCATGGACCCAACCGACCCCTTCTCAACTTCACTAGAAGCCGGCTGCACGAGATGCAGCCGGTCTGCTTTCAAACCACGCCAAGAAAACATCTCTAAATGCTCTTGCTCCACACCCTTCACGCCCCCACCCTCGTGTCCCACCCCGATACAAAATGGCGGGACCTCCTGCCACCTTTGGAGGGTGAGGAGCCCCGGTGGGCCAGCCTATATTCCACCTTAGTCCCAAGGCCTGCCGGGGATGTCAGTTGACGGCTCCTTCACGGAGCCGTGAGCACGGGCGTGTACTTGGCGCGGTTCACTTCAATCCCAGACACCTGCCCCTTTTGCGGTATGAAGGATACCCTGGCACATGTCTACCTGGAGTGTGCCAGGCTGCAGCCCCTATTCCGGCTCCTTACCAATATTTTATTACGTTTTTGGTTGCACTTCTCCCCTCACCTTCTCATTTATGCACTCCCTATCCGTGGTTCCTCAAAATCACGGGATCTCTTGGTCAACCTCCTCCTGGCCCTAGCTAAAATGGCCATCTACAAAACCAGAGTGAGGAGGTTGGCCGATGGAGTCTCCTGTGACTGTGGGGCCTATTTTCGATCCTCGGTCCGTTCATGTATCCGGGCAGAGTTCCTCTGGGCGGCGTCCTCTGACTCCCTTGAGGCCTTTGAGGAGCAGTGGGCGCTGTCCGGGGTTCTCTGCTCAGTGTACCCATCCGGTTCCCTTTGTTTGACCCTTTGACCGCACTCCTATCCCTGTTATTTCATTAGTTGTCCCCCGGAATTTTTTGGGCATCTAGGTCCTGTGGATCCCCCTTTTAGGCTGGGGGGGATCCTTTAGCAGTGGACGGGCTTTGCCCGCCCACTTCCCGGATCCCAATAAGACTGCTCTCGCATAGCTTTCTAGCTTGGAGGGAGGTAGGAAGCTGCTACTCCTGCTGCTGCTAGGTTCTAAGTTCTCCTTGCTGCTCCAGTTGTTCCCCTGGCTGGGCCAGACACCCCGCCCCCCCATTCTCTGCTACCTGGTTGCTGGACCCCCCACTCTCGGGTGGTGCCACTGCTCCAATTGCAGCCCCGAGTGGGGGCTGCTAGCCCACTCCCCAGAGAGGAGGAGTGAGGGACCCCAACCACTGCTGTTGTGGACACCACCACCACCAACACCTGGGAGGGGTCCTTTCTCCCTGCCTGGACCACCACCTGGAGTTCCTGGAGCTGCTGCTGCTGCTCTGGAGTCTGTTGCCTGGAGCCCGAGGAGAAGAAGAAGAGGACCATCTGCCAGTCGGGGAGCAACTAGAGACTTTGCAGACCACCGTGGAGGGGGCCCTAAGACTCAGTAATTTTCAAACTGTGATCTTGTGCTGGGGGCTCTTGACTGTGTTTCCAGGGACACAAGGTGTGTGGCGTGGAGCTGCCCCCCGATCCATCTGTGTGTCCCCCCTCAACCCCCACCACTGCCACCACCACCAGCACTGCCCCCTCCACCACCCCCACAGGCTGTATACCATCTGCCTCAGCTCCTGCCTCTGGACTCAGCTGCTTGCTTGGCTTGCGATGCCCTATTTGTACCCTTTGGGCCAGAAGCAGCAGCCAGCTTAAAAAAGACTTGTGCAAGTGCACGTGGGCACATGTGCCCCCCTCCGGACTGCCTACCCCCCAGCTTTGCCCTTTACTACCTGCCCCATTTGCCACTTGTAGCTTTGCCCCCTCTTTTGCCCCAGCTCCCCTTACTAGCTTCAGTTTGTTTGCCTGCCCCGCCCATTTCCTTCTGCAGCCTTTGTTTGTTTGCCCCACCCCAGCCTCTGAAGCTAGCCCCTTGGTTTTCCTGTTCTACCTCCAGACCGTTTAGCCCCTTGCTCCGTGTGCCCATGCCCCCTCCCATGCACTTGTGCAACTCCCCATTTTAGTTTCAACCCCTTTCACTGCACCCTCAATGTTGTTGTATCCCCCGCTCCCCTAGTGCACCAAGAGGAGCCAGAATTCCACCTTGTGTTGGTGATTGACCCCTAACCCCTGATTGCCCCCCATCCAGCCCACCCCTTTTGGCGCCCTCCTCCCCTGCCTGCAGCCTAGCGGGGAGGAGTGGTCGACCTGCTTCCTCTTTCCCCTCCTCCTTCTGGTGTCTCTCCTTCCCTTCTTGCTCATGATGGAGGGGGATGAGATGGGTGGGGCTCCTCCAGCAGCCCCAGCTACCTCTCCCCCGCCTGCCCCTCTGTCACCCCCCAAGCCTCTACCTCCGCTGCCGAACCATCTGCCACCGCCCCCGCTGGGGCACCAGCAGCGACGGGCACCGAGGTGACCTCCACTGCTGCCACGTCCCTCACCCCCTCAGATTCAGGGGGAGTCCCCCCAGCCGGCGGGAAGGGCCAGGGGAAGAAGAAGGGGAAGGGCCCCGTTAAAAAGACCAGGCCCTCCATGGCAGGGGCTGCCCCCAATGCCCCAGCCCCATCTCCAGTTGGGGGACCCCTCCCCACTGTTCCCTCCACCAGCTCTGCAGGTGTCCCTCCCCCGGCCCCCAGAGCATACGCCCAGGTGGCGGCAGCCCCCCCACCTGCCGCTACATCATTTCTCCAGCTCACCGCCTCCACTAACATCTATAGTGGCCGGGGCCCCTTTCCCACCATGACCAGGAAGCATGGCATTCGTTGCCTCCTGGTGCCCGCCTCACCCCACGTGGAGACCTATGTGCGGGCGTTGGCGAGGGTGATGGGGCCCACGGCCATTGTGGCGGCCTCCAAAATGTATGGCAAGGTCGTCTTCTTCTTAACATCGGAGGCCGCCGCCCAGGAGGCGGTGGAGAAGGGCCTGGCAGTAGGGGGCGTTTTTGTCCCCCTAGAGCCGCTAGAGGACCTGGGCGTCCGCCTGGTCCTAACCTCCGTCCCTCCCTTTCTCCCTAATGCCGCCCTGTTACCCGCCCTTTCTACCTTAGGGAAGCCCATCTCTGTCATCAGCCCTCTCCCGTTGGGCTGCAAAGACCCCGCCCTCCGTCACGTCCTCTCCTTCCGCTGGCAAGTGCAGCTTCAACTGCCGCCGGCGGCGCGTGACGGAGAGGCACTGGAGGGGTCCTTCCTAGTTCCCTACCAGGGGGCCTATTACCGGGTGCATTATTCCACGGGGGAGGCCCGGTGCTATCTCTGCCGGGCAATGAGGCACGTCCGGAGGAACTGCCCCCTGGCCCGGGAAGGAGGGGCATCCAGGACCCCCATGCCCCGGCAGGGCACCGGCCCCGTCATCGCCGACACCCCTGGCTGCCCGGCGCCCGAAACCACCCCTCCTCCTTCCCAGTCCACCATTGCTCCCGCTCAGGCCCAAGGGGCACCTCCCCAACTATGCCCAGACAAGCGGGAGAGCCCCGCACCCGCTGCTTGCAATCTGGCGGGGCCTGTGGAGGAGGGTGTGGCAGGGACACCGCCAAGCATGGGAGAGGGCCCGCAACAAGGGGAATCTTCCCTCCCTTGTGCTGCCCCACCATTACCCCCTCGATTCCCTGAGCCATCGCCTCTGCCCCCTGACACAACCCCTGCTAGCCAGCCCGTGGATGATGCCATGGAGGGCTTGGCTCTAGTCCAGGGGAAGCGGGGCAAGCGGAAGGCTCGAGCTCCGCTCCTCCCATCTGATGCGGAGGCCCCCCGGAAGACCAGGAAGGGGGGCACCGATGCCAAGCCTTCCGCTCTACCCACGGGTGTGTTCCACCCACCAGAGCCGGCTGGGGAAGACGTGGCAGCAGTGGAAGGCGGTATCTCCCCTCCACGGGAGTCCCTCCCCTCCAAGACCCCCGAGGCACCATCTGAAACCCCAGTGTGCCCCGAAGCAACCGTCGCGTCAGGTGCCGGCGGGGAGAATCCCGGGGTAGCGAAAAACAATTTCCCGTCTATATATGAGGAGATCGAGGCCCTGGGTCTGACCCCAGTCACCCAGGGGGAGGACGATCCCATGCCAGCGGGCCTCGATCTGGGCGACTTCACTCCAGCCCCCCTTTCCCCATGTTCCCTCCCCCTAACCGTTGCTTCCGCTCCCACCTCCGAGGAGCCCCTGGACTCCTCCATCAACCCGGCTGCAGAGGGCACCCCGCTGAGAGGCGCCGAGCCAGTTGAGGCGACGGCCAGTGTCCCGCGGCTGGAACCTGAGCCACCAGGGGCATCCCTCGCTGGTGAGGAGCATTCGACCTCCTTTCTGGGAGAGGACCGTAGAGAAGAAAGTCCACCTCCTGATGCTGTGGCTGCCAAATCCACCAGAGAGCTTGAGCCCGGTATCAGTGAGAGCCCTCTCCCAACCCAGACTCTCACCTCTACCCCGCCCCTGCCCTTATCCTGCCCACCTCCCGAGATATTATTGCTAACCCTGGGACTGTCTACTTCCCCTTTCCAACAGATGACTCCAAGGGAGTGGCTTTTGTGTTTACCTGTCCCGACCCACCAGGGGCTGCTATCCTCCCTCCGCCGCCCCCTATCGCCCCAGCATTGAGGTCAACCCATCAGGAGCCCCGTCGGGGGTCCGCACCCTGTCTGCCCGTCTCACTGGGCCAGGGGGCTGTACCAAGGGCCCCATCGGGGAGTAACCAGACCATAACCCCAGCCCCCCATGCGCTGCGAGAGGAGTTGTGGGAGTTTCTAGAAGACGTCCGTGGCTCCCGCAACAAAGTCCAGCTTGCCCTCCAGCGATGGGGGGACTTTAATCAAATCCTCCGGGCCGCAAGGGCCCTCATGGGGGAGGGTAAAAGGACTGGGAGGCAGGGCGCCGCGGCCTACCAGCGGGTCCGCCACTTCCGTGACTCCTTACTCACCTACGGGGTGGGTCATGGACTGCTGCGCAGCCCGCCGGGAGCCACGAGCATCCCTGCCAGCGAGGATCCCCCCCAGCCCTCCTCATGGCACCCTTTACCATCGCAACATTGAACACCCGTGGCTGTAGATTGGGTCTCCGCAGGTCCCAGGTGCTCTCGTTCCTTCGAGGGGGGGTACTCTGTGGTTTTCCTGCGGGAGACCCATACGGATCCGACCGCCGAAGACAGCTGGCGGCTGGATTGGGGGGACAGGGTCTACTTTAGCCACCTCACAGTTCGTATGGCTGGAGTGGCGACCCTGTTCTCCCCTGACCTACAGCCTGAGGTGCTGGGGGTCGCCGAGGCTGTGCTGGGTCGCCTGCTGCACCTCCGGATCTGCATGGAGGGTCTCATAGTCAACCTCATCAACATCTATGCCCCGGCAGCGAGTCCGGAGCGGCTGCAATTCTATCAGTAGGCGTCCCCCTTCCTCAGCACCTTGGATCCTCATGAGTGCCTGGTCCTGGGAGGGGACTTTAACATCACCCTCGAGGAGCGGGACCGCTCGGGGACCGAGCAGAGCCCGGCCGCCGTCGCCGTCCTCCAGGAGATAGTCGAACACTACTCCCTGGTGGACATCTGGCACCAACAACTCCCGGATGACACTTCCACGTTCACCTTTGTCCGGGTCGAGGCCCATCGGTCGCGCCACTCCCGGTTGGACCACATTTATTTATCACGCTTTCATCTTTCATGAGCCCACTCCTCCAGCATCCGGCCGGCCCCATTTTCTGACCATCATATAGCCACCGTGACAGCCTCCCTCTTCCCGGAGAGGCCGGGGACGGCCTATTGGCATTTTAACAACAGCTTGCTGGAGGACGCGGGCTTCGTGGCGTCCTTCTGGGAGTTCTGGCTGGCCTGGCGAGGGCAGCGGCGTGCCTTTCCCTCGGCGCGGCGGTGGTGGGACCTAGGGAAGGTGCGCGCACGGCTCTTCTGCCGCGACTACACCCGGTGCACCAGCTGACGGAGGGATGCGGCGATAGAGCAGTTGGAACGGGAGGTCTTAGAGCTGGAGAGGCGTCTGGCCGCCAGCCCCGAGGATACACCTCTCTGCGGAGCGTGCCGGGAGAAGCAGGAGGAGCTCTGGACCCTCGAGGACCATCGGACCCGGGGTGCCTTTGTTCGATCCCGCATCCGTCTCCTTCGGGAGATGGATCGCAGCTCCCGCTTCCTCTATGCCCTGGAGAAAAAGAGGGGGGCTAAAAACCATGTCATTTGCCTACTGGCAGAAGATGGCACCCCCCTCACAGATCCGGTGGAGATGTGCGGGAGGGCGAGAGCCTTCTACGCAAGTCTTTTTGTCCCCGGATCCGACCGATCCTAACGCTTGTAGAGTGCTTTGGGAGGAGCTCCCGACGGTCAGCGCGGGCGACCGAGACTGGCTAGAGCTGCCTCTCACTCTGGCCGAGTTCTCGGAAGCCCTCCGTCGCATGCCCACCAATAAATCTCCGGGCATGGACGGGCTGACCGTGGAGTTCTACCGCGTGTTCTGGGACGTCCTGGGCCCAGACCTAGTCACCGTCTGGGCCGAGTCTTTGCAGAGCGGGGTGCCCCCCCCTGTTTCGTGCAGGCGAGGCGTGCTGGCCTTATTGCCGAAGAAGGGGGACCTCCGCGATTTACGAAATTGTCGTCCCGTCTCGCTCCTCAGCACGGACTACAAAGTCGTGGCAAAAGCCATCTCCCTGCGGCTAGGGTCCGTGCTGGCGGACGTGGTCCACCCAGACCAGACCTACACCGTCCCGGGCCGCAGCATCTTCGACAACCTATATCTGGTCCGGGACTTTTTGGCACTTGGGTGTAGGGATGGTCTGTCGTTCGCCCTCCTGTCCTTAGATCAGGAGAAGACGTTCGACAGGGTGGATCAAGGGTATATCCTGAGCACTCTGTAAGCGTTTGGCTTCGGACCCCAGTTTGTGGGTTTTCTCCGGGCGCTGTACGCTTCCGCAGAATGTTTGGTCAGGCTCAACTGGACCCTGACCGAACCGGTCAGCTTCGGGCAAGGAGTACGGCTGCGGTGCCCCCTCTCGGGCCAGCTGTATGCTCTTGCGATCGAGCCCTTCCTCTGTCTCCTCCGAAGGAGGTTGACAGGGTTGGTACTGCGGGAGCCGGAGCTGCGGCTGGTTCTTTCGGCGTACGCTGATGACGTGCTCCTCGTGGTCCAGGACCCGGGCGACTTGGCGCAGGTGGAGGCTAGCCAGGCCATCTATTCGGCAGCCTCCTCCGTGTGGGTCAACTGGGTCAAGAGCTCTGGCTTGGTGGTAGGGGACTGGCGGCAGGCAAGCTCCCTCCCACCCCCGCTTCAGGCCATCCAGTGGACCATGGGTCTGCTGCTCTATCTCGGCGTTTACCTTTCTGCCACGCATCCCTCTCCGCCGGAGAACTGGCAGAATTTAGAGGGCGGGGTGACAGAGCGGCTCCAGAAATGGACAGGACTACTCCGGTGCCTCTCCCTTCGAGGGAC